>NC_142122.1:8461500-8773000 GCF_056152115.1 Neolamprologus brichardi
CAACAGGTGTAGCTGTCACAGAGCAGGAGCAGGTGAAAGACAACGTTCAACCAAATTCAGCTAACATTGTTCAGAGGACTTCTTCTCTATCAGCGGGTCGCAGTGGACGCCGGCGGACTGGAAAGAAAAGAGCAAGCAGCTTTGATGCCAGCCATCACCGGGATTACATCTCTACGCGTGCTATGGCCAAGCCCTGTAGTGCTGTATTCACTGGTGGTGGAGAGGATGACTCCAGTGATCAGAGTGAACTCAGCTGTGCCTCCAGTCTCCGCTCCACCAAGCACCTAAGCACGGACAGCTCATCTAGCACCACCTCCCGCTCCTGCCACTCACCAGAGAGCCACTACAGGGCCCTGAAAGCCAAGCACATTTCAGCCAACGCCTCCTCCTCCTCTTCCACCACAATAAAACCTGAGACAGGAGTTCGAAACGGAGGGAAACGGCGTACCTCCCGCCGTACTCCAAGCACAGGCAGTGCCAAAACGCATGCCAGAGTGTTGAGCTTAGACAGCGGTACGGCTGCATGCCTTAATGATCCCTCCCACCTAGGAGCTCCAGCAGGACCTCGACCTCTTACCACCTCCAAATCAGATTTGGAAGCCAAAGAAGGGGAAGTCCTGGATGCGGCATCCCTGCTGGGTCGGGCCTCCCAGCTGGAATCGGTGACTCGCTCCAGAAACAGTCTGCCCAACCAGGCAGCTTTCGCTGAGCCTCAGGATGCCAATGCTGCTTCCCTACGGGGTATGTACCACACACTGAGCTCCAATGTACTGTACACATTGCATTCTGTGTGGTTTGCATTAGTGATGGATGACTAGTCTACTTTTTATGCTGGCAGACAGAATTAAGGGTTATTAGTCTGGTTTTGTTTTTACCTGCCTTGCAAATTGTTTACATAATAATCGCTGGTGATGGTTTGGATATGTATTGAACACAGTGAACATTGCTTCGCTGGAAACCTTTAGTCATACTCATGGTTTCCGGCACATGAAACAGGAGCACACTGGTAAAGTTGATCAACTTTAATCTGTTTAGGTGTAGTCGTCCAGCTGCCTCAAAATTGTGTGTGTTTGTGTGGGAGTGAGTGCGTGCGTGAGACAAGACTGCAGACGAGATGCTGTCTCTCTTGTTCATTCAGTGTAGCCATGGTAAGTTACCATGGAGTGGCAAGCATAGTGTTCCCTGTGTAGATCAGTTAGCATGATGGCACAGTGTGTGCTTTGTATTGAGGTTAGACAAGCAGCAGCTCTCTTATTAGTGTAAAGCTCAGATAGTATAATAGACATTCCATACTCCACATTCTTCAAATTTGCAACTGATATCTCACATTTGCTCTGTCTGGGTTCTTATTTTTTGGCTTCTGGAGTGTACACCTCCTGGGATTGGATACAGTATTGGAGGCAGGACATGCCAGGGCATATGACTGGTTGGCTAGAAACATGTCATAACCTCACTATACACTGTTATATCACAGTCAGTCGAGGGATATTTATTGGTGTCATAATATAAGTCCGTGACTGCACTTGAAGTTATCAGGGGTGGTTTTTAGTGGAGATTTGGCTGATTTGGAAGAAGCCGATGAATTCAAACGCTACCTCTGTGACAAGCTTAAGTATTTTTTCAGTGAATAAGTTGTGCATTATTTATCATGCAAACAAAAGGCCACATTGGCTCATCTTGATACACTGGGTGGTTTTGCTGCTGCAGCACTCCTTGTTGACTTGGGGTTAAGGGTTAATGCTAACTAAATTTAGTAGGAGATACTTAAGTTTAGCTAGGAACTGCTGTGTCATTTTTTTGCTTTTATTGCCCTTATCTGTTTGGCATACTTTTTTAGCCTTTCACCCATCGACTCTTGGAGTGTTTTATCTGATGGAGCATAAGACATAAACAGGCTGTATCTACTTAGCAGATGTGCTAACTTTAGCTAAAAGGAGCTGCTGGTCATAACAGATCAAGTAGCGCCGTAATAGCAAAATTCATTGTTTCTGCCATCATCGTGCCTCCAGTTCCACATGACCAGAGCATGTGCTTGTCAGCAGAATTAATCAGATATGGTTTAAATACTGCACCTCCATCTTTAAAATATTTCACATTTTGGTATATATTGGGGAATATTAGGAAGACAATTTGTTTAGAGAGTAAGATGCTGGATATGCATACCAGGTTCATTTTTCAGTGACCATGTCATTAATTTGTGTTTCGGTGTTGCTCTGTAACTGTTTTAAAATGTACCTGAAAGTAGCCGTAACACACGGAAAAATCATGTCCTCGTGTCCACATAAAGCTCTCATAAAGAGAGGAAACTTATCCAGTCTAACTGGCCAATGATGTCTCTCATCACGACAGCCCCAGGAAGTGAGGAGACGGTCATATTTCGCCGCGAACGTAGCACATTTCGTCGGCAGGCTGTGCGGCGGCGACACAACGCAGGGAGTAACCCCACCCCACCCACCTCCCTCATTGGATCTCCTCTCAGGTACGCCGTGAATGGAGCAGGGGGTCGTTTCTATTGTTGTGTTGCCTGGTATGAGCATGTTACCAGGTGGCGCTCTTTCCTGTCCCACATCACCACCAATTTGGGTCTTCTGCTGTGCATGACATCAAACAGGACATCATTTATGACTGGACTGGTTTCTCCACTCTGCATGTGGTTTCTTTGGTCCTCCTTTTCTCAAGACTTCTCTCTTCCTCCTGTTGTCATCCCATCCAATCTTTTAAATTCCACTTGGAGTCCTTACAAATTCAAAGGCACAAGGCCACAAGGTCTGACTAATCTACTTGGCTGACACGCCGTCTCCTCTCAGATGTGCGCATGATTTGTTAAGCAATACAGGCGCCCCGCTGTATCACATTGCTCTGCCCTCCAGAAAGAACTTTCTGTGCAGAGAGAGACTGATTATACTGATCATTAAAAAGCCACAGGTTAGGTGTGCAGTCTTTCCTGACATGATAAAATAATAATATGTGACGATAGAATGTTTTTATTTTGTTTGTTTATTATCTGTGATACTCCCAGTTGCTCTTCTCTAGATTTTAAGAGCCCAGTTTTGACAGTTTTTCAGCACACTGGACAAAGATGTTTTAATGTCCCCACCTTTTTCTTTTAAATTCAAGCTCTTTTTTTTTTAAATGCCTTTATGTAATTTAATTCCAATGTTGTGGCTTGTCCCGATCACATCCCTGATGCAACATTTTATTCATTTTATTACATGGAAAAATCACATCTTTACACAAGTTTAGTAAGTGTCAAACTCAGCAGGTCTCTAGCACCCTTTATATTAGATCAGAGTACTGTCTGGAGTGTATTAATCTTTTCTGTGCTCCATGCTTCCCTGCAGAATACTACAAATGAACCGTTACTCCTCGGTTTGTAGAATGATTAAAAGGAAGAAAACCACTCAGAGATGTAAAGTAGCAGTTATTTTGATGCTCAAAGAAAAAATATGTTAATCTTCCACTGATATATTTCTGTAGATGCACATCAGGTTCCTCTGAGGTCTCTTTAAACCCCCTCCCATTTACTTGTGCAACTGCTAGCTTACTCACCTCTAGGCAAAGCTCTGTTTTCTTTCATCTATCTTACAAGGTCACGTTGCTAAATGCTGAGCCTTAAGCAACAAAAGCAAGCGTGCAGCCTGCCAGGGGTCAATAAACTTGCAAAATCATTCCCTCTTTTACTGATTCCTCCACCCTTCACTGTCCCTTCACTCCCAGCACATTTTTACTTTATGCACTTATGCTGCACTAGACACCTTTGCCTTCTTAGGTAGTTTTCTTAATCCAACATTATAAGGGAAAGCAATTGAGTTTATTATTTTTGATGAAAATCCTCTGAATTGTCTGCATTCATTAGTCTGATTTCTGTTGTTGTAATCAGAGGCCTGAATTTATCAGCTTCATCAAGGATATTCTTCATCTAAAGTTTGACAGGACATTCACGTCTTAGTAGATTTTCCTAAGAAGAATTAAAAGACTGGAGTTAGGTTCACAGCTTTATAAATGATTGTAACTTGAGAAACGATAAGAAATAACTTCTTCATTCACAAGTCTAAACCATGTCTGACACCATCACAAAAAATGATTATTGTGTGAGGCGAAAAAATTAGTCTGTAGCCTCCGCATCAAATCCCACCATTTCAAAACTACACGTCATATCCTGCTCACCTTTTGACGTTATGTGCCAGCAATACCAACCCCAACCCCTTGGACTCCACCACTCATTTCCTCCCCTTCTTCCCTTCTCCTCCCAACAGTCTTCAGGAGGCTCTCAACCAGGCCTCCCAGCCTTCTACTTCCCAGGTGAAAAGTCAGCCATCCAGAACCTCGTCCCAGGTTACAGTGCTGAGCGCTAGCGCGTCCCTGCTGGCCAGGAATGGAAGCGCACACCTGGAGGGTTCTCAGGACAAGGCCTCAACTGTTGGTGCCACCAGCTTGCAGGAGGACTTCGGTAGGGAGTTAATGAAAAGAGCTGAGCAGTTAGGAAAGAATTTCTTTGGGGAGAGGTGACAGATCTGGTCATTTTTGTCATAAGACCTATATTTTGTGGTATTTTCCTCATGCTTGATTAGAAAGCTGCTGCTTGATATTTTGGATTTGCTCAAAGAGTTGTCGCAGATATGACCATGGCCGTCAGTCATAGCAGTGCACTATTATCCACAGTCGGTGGACTGTTGTAATCAGTCAAAGCCTGGCACCATTATCCATGCTCCATTTATCTCTGTGATATTGTGGTCTGTAGCTAATACTTGACCTTACTTGGATATTAATGTTACCTTATGGTCACATCATAGCACATACCCCAATGCTGACAGCAGTGTAACAGATTGGTATAGATGTCTATACGTAAGCATGTCTATTTAAACACTTACATCAAGGAAAAGAAGGGGTTGTGTAAGGGCTGTCATGCACTCTTCACCAGAACCAGTGATGAATGGATTATTACTCCTGCTCATAATTGAACTAGAAGCAGATTACTTTTGTGACATGCTGCATGGTTTGTGTGTGTGTGTGCGTGTGTGTGTGTGTACACTTGTCCCGTTGTCTTGTCTGTATAGGACAGACTGAGAGTGGCCTGATGCAGGTTTTTATGTACTCTAGATGTGAAGGTGATTAAAAGAATACTCAAGTGAAGATGTGGTTTTTGGAACATCTGTGAACAACTAGATGAAGTATATTATCTTTCGAAGTTTTTCTGAAAATTTCATCATGCCATGTCCTCCTGAGATCCCGCCTATTCATTATGTTCTCTGTAGTGGAATAAAAAAAAGTTAAACTGAGAGATTTTTCTTTAACTCGGTTCTCAGGAGGATATGCATTGCACAAACGGTCAGGTCCTTAATAGAAAGGACTTCAATAGAAATGGGTTGTAACAAATTCCTGAAAGTGATTTTTTTTTTTGTCTTGCTGGAATCCTAATTTCTATCACTGAGAGGCAGAAAATGTACTTTTACCCACACTTTTAATACCCATTACATTCAGTGTTTGGAATGCATGTGAGGTTTCACTTACTGAGGCAGAACAGCAACTTTACCATGGTAATATTATGTCTATACCTGAACAACAATGAGTACTGCAATATCGTAGGTATTTTAGATCCACCTTTCTTTTAATAGTAGTTGGATTCATACTGGAGGGTTTGGATTTGATAGAAAGGCTTGGTACATCTGTAATTTGTGGGCGGTGTTTTGTACCTCATCACAAAAAAGTGGAGTAAAACTACTCTGAAGCAACAGACATGTATTAGGAAAAATCTGACCACTTGTCCAGACCGAGCAGGAAATGAGTGACTTGCCTACAGCCACTGGGAGGAGGCACTTTCACTGCATAATCACATTAGCTCAGATGAATACAGCAATATTGTCAAATCCATCTAATTCTCCACATATAAACATGTAATTTAATGAAATTACTCCCACAGACGACGCCACTCTGTGCTTGTGATTTCCATGGACTGACTCTTCGTCTCTTTCATTTTGTTGTGTGCCTCCAGGAAAGCTCACTCCCTCTTTATATGAGGCTGGCGGATGTGATATGTCGCTGGTCAATTTTGAACCTGCAACCAGACGAGCCTCCAATAACATATGGTTAGTATCAGAATGATCACCTGATTTGTGTAGTGGGTTTTTAGACGACGGGATACAAACCCTGAGCTTTTTGTGTTTTTAATCAGGAGGTAGCAGTTTTCTCTAAAGAGCTGCGAAATGATTGGTTAAACAAAAGCATCTGCCAGCACCTCTAAGGTTTCTCGTGGGCGGATTCTGTTACCTTTTCTTCTGTACTATGCTAGACCTTTTTCCCTGGTTTCTCTCTAAAATAAAATAAAATAAGAGAGCTTTCTGATGGCCGTAGATTCACATTTAACAAAATGCCACTGAAAGTGAAGAAGTCTTAATCTTCTCATTAAGCTTTGAAGGATTAAACACCATAACACATGCCCTGATGATTTTTGCTTGGACAGCATTTTTTGAGTTTTGAAATCAGATCATTTACCTTGATTTAAATTGAAATAAATACATTACTTATTATCATTTGTCAAGTTAGCTTGCTGACCTTTTCTTGATTGTAGTGTTTTGCTAGTCGCTGCAGTGAGTTCCTCATGTCTCCAACGGTTATTTTTAATGGAACCCTCGCTTAAAAGGAAAACATGACAGTACAGTACAAAAACACAGCAAATTGCCTATTGGCTATTTAGTTTGAGGTCATCGGGAAATGAATCATGATTTAATACAGTAATTGCAGCAGATGCTTTTCTTTCATCAGTGTTCTCATTTTCTTTATACCCCGCAGGGATACGGACTCCCACCTCTCCAGTTCTACCTCAGTTCGCTTTTACCCTCATGACCTGGTGTGTACCCAACTAGTGAGCTCCTTTTGGCATGTATGTTTGTATGTTTGTGAAAAAAAGGAGACTTTCACCTCTCAAATGTCTACTTGAACCAGTTTAAAATGATTTTATGTGGTTATACAGTACTGTGCAAAACTCAAGCCACCTATCGTTTCTTTGTTTTGCTCAGGAAATGGGGAATAGGTGAAGCAATTTACAATTTGATACATGTGTGCAAATACAGTACATAAGAAAAAAAAACAGTTTACGTAATTCTAACAACCCTTAGGCAAGTATGTATCTGAGAAGGTTTCACCAAACAGTCCATGAATGAAAGGACAGATACATCTGTTAAATCTTTTCTCAGGTCTCAGCTGGTGTTTTTCTTATTTCCTAAAGACTTTGAGATAGTGTTCATCTGCTGTTAGTTGTTTTTAACCCTGCCACTTCTTTTCTTTGTTATTCCCTTTGCAGTTTTCATTATTAAAAAAAAAATTTAGGACACTTACCAGATTTTCAGCAATTAGCTCTTTAGGACTCACCCTGTTGTTGCAAAAAAGTATTTTCTGTCTGTTAAACTATTTAACTAAAGAAACCGGAACAAAGTGTATATTTTGCGACAGGCAGGTGTCTCAAGGTACACTTTAAAATTGGCTCTTTGCTAAGTTGTTTGTTATGTGTAGACACAACACTGCTTTAACCTTTAAGATTGGTGCCTTTTTATGTAAGCCTAAAAATTATTGCTAAAGAAGACTTAAAAGGTCTGGCTCTTTGAGAGGCAAACATAAAGACACAGGGGAAGAGTGGCTACAGATTTTTACAAAGTACTGTATGTGCTCTGCTTTTTTTTGCCAATATGCAACAAAGATGTCTTCAGTGGTGTTGTCTAACCATGTATGCAACAAGGGCTCATACGGTTTGAAGAGTGAATGGGATGTGATGGTGCAAGCTTTCACCTGTGTGAAAGCATAAATCAAATATTTAATTGTACTAAAAGAAAATGTTTAATGCTGTTAAAGCTTTATTATTACTCCTATATGATCTCTTTATCTTGTTGTAATGTTATCAATTTCTTCTTTATTCCAATTCATGTCTTTTGGACATTTGTCTAATTGTGGGATAGATCTCCCTCCCTCAGATCCGTTTGAACCGTCTGCTGACTATGGACCCAGAGCTGCTGGAACAGCAGGACGGAGATCTGAGTCCGGAGCTTCAGGATGCACCACTGGGACAAGAGGATCCTGCGGGCTCTGCTGCAGCTGGGAAAGCGAAGCAGTACTACCGTTTGTGGCTTCTCCCCTACCTGTGGGTCGGCCTGCACTTTGACCGACTTACCCTGCTGGCGCTGTTCGACAGGTAGGGCTTCACATCAGGTCATTTCCATCTGCTTCAGCTTTATTTTTACAAAGCACCATTGATGACCTCAATGCAAATTTAAAATTCGGTGTGTCACGTACATACTTCATCACAATTTAGTCGGGCTCAAAAATACTGAATGTTGGACTTGTCTAGAACTTTTCTACTAGAAAACCGGTTTGTTTTTTAGATAAATTAGATTATTTACAAAATTGATATTTCTTTTTATGAAATGTCTGCCTATCACAGCATGAGCCATTTATTTAATCAGTTCCAATTAAATTAAAGTGGGTTGCAGCAGTGTCTGACTAATGAATGAAAAGAGATCCCCTAGTTTGAGACTGACATTTCTCCTAGAGCATTCGGCTCCTTAAGAACTACCTAACTGTATTTCAAGCACATACATGTATACATTTTCCTTAAATGTCACCCATTGCAGGATATTTTGTGCCTGCTTTTGAAGAATAAAGTGAAATTCAATAGAAATAATTTTGATGTTACTTTGCTTTATAAGTGTATACCTGAAATTGTCTCAGCTTGCAAAAACACCTATCTTATTATTATCATTATGCATTATTAGCTGAAGTTTACTAGTCCAAAATACAGAAAAACAGGCCTTTTATTTAAAGCACACAAGAAGCCTTTATTTGAAACGAACAAGCAAAACTACAATCTGCTCTCCATTTTCCAGTCAGAATTACAGCATTACATTCACTACTCAAAGAGATCAACAGGTTAGCTTGTGTTTTACGGTTAAGCAGAGTATTGGGCCTACCACACCTGTTTCCACTAAGACAGGGATGACCTTTGCTAATTTAATGCAAAGGTAAATGAAACACAGCATGTGCAAACAAACTGTAAAAATGTCTGAACGAGCTTGGAGTGAATCATTATGGTCATAGCATAAGCTTTGCTAAAGCACACCCAGATCCTCACCGACATGACCTCTCAGGCTGCTACACCTCATGTAACAATTTTAGATCAGAGTTTTTACTTAATAATAGAGATGGCAGGATACCAATATCATAAATTTGGATATCTCCTGATACTGATATGAATCTGTTATAGTTAATTTTTTACTGTTTAACTGTTTTTTTTAATGTGTTGCTGCATTTTGTATTAGTTCATATACAAATTTAAGAGGACAAAGCACTAAAGCTATTCTAGCTAAAGCTATTATACTTGAAAGCAAGAAATACACTGCACCCAAAATATATCTCAGTTCAGCAATACTGATCTTTTTATTTAAACTTTAGCACCATTTATCTGTCACCGGCATCCAAACATCCATCGTGAAAGTGGGCAGCTTTATGCAGAACTTTAAATCTAAGTATTTAAAGTAATATTCAAGTAATTAAAAGTACAAATTTCAAAAACTCTTTGGTTCTGAAAAACAAATGAAGTGCACTATTAGCAGACAAAGGCAGTAGCTGCCCAAACCCTAAAAAAAAACAAAACTAAAAAACATTCTTGTAATAACGCATTTGTTATTGCACAGTACCATTGTACAGTCACTTAGCAATGACATCGGACAGACATCCGAGCTCCAGATATTGGTTGTTAAGCTTAACGTGGGAATGCTTTCCAAACATTCAGAGATGAAGTTGCACACCTGCTTGTACTTTTCTGGGATAGCTTGCTCGGAGATGAAATGCCGTGTTGCAGCACGTAACAAGGCTCCAAATGCTCAATTAAGCGTCAAAAACCGACATTTCCACAGCACAAGGGGGTTGGTCATCAAGCACAACCAATTCAACAATTTTCTGTTATCAGCTTTGCTTTATTGCTTTCTGAGGGGAGTTTCTCACGCCTCTGAATGTTTTCCAAAAGCGTTTGTTGATTTAGGTACACTTTTCTTCTTAGCATTGGAGGCCTGGATAAATTCCGTGTATAGTACTCCTTTTCGCTGTGTTCCTGTAAGTGTTTAATCATGCTACCATCTCGCAAAACACTTGGATCGTATAAGTGACATTCGGCAGTCTGGCTTTTTTCTTCTTTCAGTCTGAAATAACTCCACACCGCTGACATGACCGCTGACAGATCTGGCACAAGCTAGCCACGCTATCACGTGACGCACACTCCTCCGACGTGCTAAGGTCATGACCTGGGTTATACCGCGTCGCAAGTTTTGTGAGGCGCTTTTGTGATATTTAATGGATTGGGTTATTTTTTTAAAAAAAATTCTCCCCGATATCAGATCCAGTAAATTAGGTCATTACTGGGCTGATACTGTAGATCGGTCAATCCCTGCTTATTAACAGGGCTTTTGTTGTGAAACATTTTGTAGCAACAGCTTGGTGGGATCGCTTTGTTTGTTTTGTTTGCCGTAATTTTTAATTTACGTTGATTACATTGGCTTTATACTGCTGTCAGCTTTTGTTGTGAACATTTTAGGTGTTCTGAGCCACCCCTTATTTCTTTATATTTTGTTTCCAAAGTTGAATTGAGGAATAGGCTTTCTGAAGGTCGTTCAAAGTTTTTCTTTGGACATGGGATCCTTTTCACTTCACGTTTTAATTTTTATTTTTTAAAGCCAATTAACACTGACCTCTGAATCATTCAAGCATTGTGTGTGTTTACATAACAGAGAACTAATTTTAAATTGTCTTTTGGTACTTTGTTATTAGCAGTCTGTGTCAAAAACACACGATTTCTTCCCTTGTCTTTAGTTAAATCTATGCAAAATGTCAAATACAGCGCAGATTACAGGCATAAATTTGTATTTTTGCACCAAAAAGGGGATCAGCCAAAAAGCAGCATGGTGTGCAGTGTAGCCCTGAGAAATTTGAGAAAACAAATTGTACAATTTGAGGACGGAAGTAAAAACTAAGAGGCCTTCCTGCGATAAAGATGATATTTGACGACAACCCCATTCCCTATTGACAAGTTATGACACCTCAATATCTATCAATAAAGACTATGTTCGAAGTTTTTCCCAAGTGTAGCTGTAGTAAGCTGTACAGGCAGAGATCACCCTCAGTAACCCATTGATTATGTTCTGGAAGGAGGCCAGACAGAAATGGCTCTGATCAGAAAAGAGAAGCAAGGGTTAACCTTGATTAGCTTTTGGCAGCAGCTTCATTTTTCATCATGACAATTATCCCAAACATACTGTCAGGGCACTAAAAGCATACCTGGATGGAAAAACACACAATGCAACACCTTTGGTCATGGACTGGCTTCCCCAGAACCCAGACCTTAAGAATGCGTGCCTAAGAGAGTTTTTGTTCTTTTTCTTTCTTCTTCAAAAAACAGGATAGCTCAGGACTTTTGCACAGCACTGTTGTCAATTCTGTTTCTGTTTCTGGATTCAGCAAGAACATCAGCCACATTTTTAAGTCTTTGAAATTAAAATCATTCATCTTGCTTGGGGATTTGGAGTCTCTGCTTTCTATCACTTGTCTGTAATTATTTCTATGTGGGAGTTACTCAGTCAGACTTGTCTAGCTGTAAGCTTCTCAACAGCAGCAAGAAGAATAACCACAGTTGGCAGTGAAAGAATTGATTTTTGATTTGTTGTTTTTTAAAGCACCACGTGGATCTCTTCAGTCAATATTATCCTCCTAAGTCGCTCCAGTTTGCTGACCCATCACCACAGGCTGCCAGTTTAAATGGAGAGCTGTTGACATTATGTATTTGTTGATCCCAGTCTTTGGAACAGTTTTTTTTTCTTCTCTGTTAAATCTTCCAAATTATTTTTCAATTCTAATTATTTAATTTTTTTTTAGAGCTGACTTTAAGGCTTGATGAATATTCTATTGCGTTTTCAATAGTAAGCATTAGAAGAAAATGATTTTGAAGTCCTTAAGTGGCCGAATGTACCTGTGAATTGACTTTTTCCCAATTGTTTCAGGAACCGTGAGGTTTTAGAGAATGTGTTGGCAGTGGTGCTGGCTGTCCTTGTGGCCTTTCTGGGTTCAGTGCTGCTGGTTCACGGCTTCTTCACTGATATCTGGGTCTTTCAGTTCTGCCTCGTCATTGCAAGCTGCCAGTATTCCTTACTAAAGGTGAGTAGCTGGGTGTACAGGACTCAACCTTAAAGTGCAACAAAGGAGCACTGCTGCAAAGAAGCAGTTTAAAAAGCTGCAAAATGTGTTAGGCATGCCTGCAGAGGTTTGTTATGCCTTTAAGGGAATAGCTGATGCAAAAATAAAAATGATTTATTTCTTTACTCAGGAGAGTTTGTAATAACATGTTCGTACGAGGTATGTCAACATTATCATTTTAATTGTGCCTTTCTTTATCGACAGAGTGTTCAACCAGACTCCTCTTCCCCTCGTCATGTAAGTATGTCATTTGCAAATCATTAGAACAGGGCGACTTATTGAGAAATGACATCAAAACAAGATATTAAATGGATTTTATATAAGAAGTAGAAAAAGTAGAAAGTCAGTAGTACTTTGAAGCTCTGTAGTTATTATTCAGCAGCTTTTTGTTGCTTTGTTGTGGTTCTGAAAGATGATGCTGCTCCATCCCCCACCCCCTCCTAGTGAGCCTGGGTGTTCCTCCCTCCCTTGCGTCAGTGGCCTGCTCTGAAACGGCGTCTTTTATTAATGCAGCTCATACTCAGCTGCAGGCACAAGCTTTAAATAGCTGGTCAGAGTTTAGACCACAGCTCACTCTCTTACTCTTTATCTCTGTCTCTCTCTCTCTCTCTTTTCCCCTGGGTGTCCTCTCATCTCACCTCAAGGACTTTATTCCTTCCCATTTCTCGACATTTCGGGGTGGGGAGATAAAAACAAGTCTTTTTAATCAGATTGGTGGTGTGTGAGCTGTCGCTGCCTCCCAGAGCAGAAAAGCAGGACATCTTATAGCCTCTTGGGTTGCAACCTGCACGCTGCAGATATGCATCCTCCTTCTCCTGTGAAACCTTACACTTGATACTATTTCTGTTTATACCTGTGTCACTCTCCATGGGGCTGATATAACACTAATGCCTTTAAGGAACGATTGTTAGAATGATCCTTGTATTACACTTGGCAGTTACTGTTTTTTGCTGTTATCCAAGGTTTAAAACAAGTGCGCACGCTAGCATTATGGCTTTTTATCTTGCTTAATAAATACTATGACAACAGACAATTGTTATTTAGAAAGAAAAATGTAAAACATTAGGATTTCTCTCCTTTTTTGCTTATTTTAATACACAGGGTATGTCTTACTGAGCTATATTGAACCACAAAAAAATGTTTCTTTAATGTTCCATTTGTATCCTCATACCCTTGTCCCTGCAGGGCCATAATCGTATCATAGCATACAGCCGGCCTGTCTATTTCTGCCTGTGCTGTGGCCTCATTTGGCTGCTCCACTACAGCAGCCTGCGGACCACTTCCTCTCGCTTCAGCCTGTATGGAGTCGCACTCACCAGCTCCCTGGTGCTCACCTCTGCCAGGGATCTCGTCATAGGTGAGTACACTACCTTGTTACTTCTTTGTACTCTGTGAATAACAATCTGTGTTTAAAGCAAAGTCAAAGAGAAGCATGCCAAAATGCTAAATCCTGGAGATTTTAGAAGTGATTTAATGAAAGGAGGTGACATAGCAAGACAACTTTGAGCAGCACAGTTTGGGTGTGTATGTGTGCAAAAGCTGGAGGCTGAATCCAGGCCAGGAAATGCTTTAAAAGTTATAAGTTATCCTGCAAGTGGCCATAAGCACTTTATCTGATAAAATATTAATGACTAAATAAGGAACTTTCAAAGCTGACAAAAGCATTTTTGGAAAAATTTATTGAGAATATTAAGAGTTAAATTTCAGGACTCATCTGATGAAGAATTCCTAGTGTGAGCAGTAATAACCAAACAACCCAGCAGCTGTCATGAAATGTTGAAAGTGTTTTAAACTATGGAAGCACTGACAAAATAGCCCGAGTCCAGAAATCTCTAAAGTAATCCAAATGGTTCTAACGTTTGCCACCATTAATAAGAAGATATAAAAAATAGGTTTCTGGGATCTGATCCATTGATTGTGCAACAGTCATAAAGTGCAGACTGTGTGTGAGCAACAAATCTCTACTAAAAACAAAATTTTTCTTTTGGTTTATATAGATATTAAATGCTCCTTTCATCAACTCATAATCGATAATTATTGCTGCATTGTCTTTGGAGAAGTTGCTGTACACTATTAGGAACCAGTAATATTTGTAGTGAGCCTCAGGGTATTGTTTCCTGTGTGTGAAAGGTGATCCCTGCAAATTACAGAATTATAGGATGATAAATGTGTTTAATTTTGCTTTGCTTGCTTCTCCCTGCAGTCTTTACTCTGTGTTTTCCCATCATCTTCTTTGTGGGGCTGCTGCCACAAGTCAACACGTTTGTCATGTATCTCTTCGAGCAGCTGGACATCCATGTGTTCGGGGGCAATGGTGAGTAACTTTTAGATACACAACATTTCTGCAGGGGTGACTTTGACCTCTACAGGATGAGACGTCAGCCACTTATCCACGTTGCTTTACCTTATACATTATGATATACCAGGCATCATAAGAGGCCACTGTGCTGATTTGCATTCTGCCTGCCCTTGTTGCTGTCAGTTTGAGTGCTCTCATTGCTGGCATCCTCCCTGTTCCCTTTGCAGCCTCTACAAGCCTTCTGTCAGCATTGTACAGCATCCTGCGCAGCATCGTCACTGTCGCTCTGCTTTACGGCTTTTGCTACGGAGCTCTGAAGGTGAGCGCAAACAATGCCTAATAACGACTAAACACAAAGAGCAAGCGACGCTCAAGGAGGAGTGTATTCTTGATCAATAATGTTAAAAATACAAAAAAAAAAAACGTATTTTGTTGAGGTGGTGACAATAAATGGAAAAAATAAGAAGTACTTGATTCTTGTTCTTGGCGTTTGAGGAGAACGTGAATGATTGTGTCGAATTTCAATCCAACTGGTTGTTGTCAACATCACTCGACACTAAAAACTGTGAAGCTCAGTTTGCAGTAGAGAACTTATTGTGGAATCGCCAGGATACACTACTTGTTATTTATTGTCCTAATTCATTATCCTTTAATTCTCCATGTCTCCTCGCTTCCCTCACTTGCTTCTCATCCTCCGATGAGGATGGGAGAGAGATGTGATGAAGAGACACAACCATAGTTGAGAAATTCTTACTCGTATAGCATCAGTTTTAATCGTTGTATTGATGTTTTGCACATCTGAATTACCTTTAAAACTGACAAGTACAAATGTCCATAAACATATTTTTTCCATATCATTACTGTACAGTATACCTAACTACGTAAAGGTGTGGGTGTTAAATATAAAAATAAAAACAAGACTAACTGTTGCTTTCCGTGATGCCAAACCACATTGCAAACGTGTTAGATTTAACACATGAAACAAGAAGGTATATTAAACAGACTCTCCCGATGTCGCTATGTTCTGTTATACTGGCTGCTGGCTTTTATCCATAGCACTACAAAGTAAGCCTCGTGGGAATAAGCTGCGTCACATGTGGAAGAGCAACATTTAAAATTATGCAGATGTAGCCTATGCCACATATAGGCTACATTTGTTCTTGCTCACTCCTACCTCCTCCAGAAGCCTCTTCTCTATGTCCTTTTTAATCTGCTCAAAGATCTGTCATAATGTTGGAGGAAGAGATTTGTGGGTCATGGCAGGATAGAGGATACACAGAACCATAATTTAGCATATTGAAAAGAAGCTATTGTCAGGATTCGTCTTGGACTGTTTCATGGTAGTCCATCCAGTAGTTTTGGAAACATCAGGCATCTACATGAAAAAGCTGTATGTGTAAATATACCAGCAACATAAGGTCAGACACCCAGAAGTGTGTTAAATCCTTGATACTGTGTTTCAGGAGTCCTGGGAGCCTCATCACATCCCTGTGCTATTTTCTGTATTCTGTGGCCTCTTGGTGGCAGTGTCTTACCACCTGAGCCGGCAGAGCAGTGACCCCTCTGTCCTCCTGTAAGTTTACAGACACGCACCACAGCTTTGCTTTGTATTAAAGCAAAATTCACATATTACATGCTTTTAAAACCAAAACTGGTCCTAATGGTTGGATGGGTGAAAATGACTTATCTGGTTCAAAAAAGGATTTTCCATTAACTGCTTCATCCGTTAAGAGTTATGTGTGACCTTTCTACTCAAACATATTCTGTGGATTATCTTAGATATGGATTTCCTGAAATCAGTTCAAATAGCTTAACACTGCTTCACCAAATAGTTAACAGATGATGACTCCCTCACAGGAGGTTGATGGCCTTCAAACCGGTAATATTTTCTTCTCTTTGATTTACAGCTCGCTGGTACAGTCCAAGATTTTACCCAATTTAAGAGACAAAAATCCAGAAGACCCCCTTTCAGAGGTCCAGGACCCTCTGCCAGAGAAACTTAGGTCTTCAGTGGTGAGTATCCATCAATTTTAGTTGTTAAAATTGTTGCACAGTTCAAATTTTCAGTCTAAAATAGTTTTTTTTTTTTGGTTCTTTGATCCCTTAAGTGTTTCTTTTCAAATGTTTTAGAATGAGCGTTTGCAGTCCGACCTGATCGTCTGTGTGGTCATTGCTGTCCTTTACTTCGCCATCCACGTTAGCACAGTATTCATAGCGCTGCAGGTACAGTCATTTCTTTGGTTTTGAATATAGAATATCAAATGTAATGTGTGCTGTATTGTTACATTACATATTCTTTTAACACTCATGATTATCTAGTCAGTTATTTTCTCTTGTTCTTAAAACCAGCAAACACAAACTGTAAGGATTATTGCATCTCTGTGTTCCCGCAGCCTTTCCTCAGTTATGTCCTGTATGCTCTGCTGGGGACAGTGGGGTTGCTCAGCCACTACCTGCTGCCTCAAGTTCGCAAGCAGCTACCCTGGTACTGCTTCTCTCACCCTCTTTTAAAAAACAAGGAGTACTACCAGTTTGAAGTCAGGGGTAAGTACAGTGAATTTGAGTCACATGGGGGGAATCAGAAAAATAATTATATTTAGTCTTTTTTTTTCTTTCTTCGTTTTCTTCAGCATCTCAAATGCTCTTCCTCTCTTTTGTCAGATGCAGCCCATGTAATGTGGTTTGAAAAGCTGCACGTGTGGCTGCTGTTTGTGGAAAAGAACGTTCTCTATCCACTCGTTATTCTCAACGAGCTCAGCGGCAGCGCCAGAGAGCTGGCCAGCCCGAAAAGACTCGACACCGAGTGAGGACTCCGTTGTTTCTCTTTGTGACTCTTTCTCTGATTTCTATCAGCTTTTTAGAGTGATGCAAGTTTGAATGCGTGGTACTTAAACAAAACAAAAAATGTTCTTTGCTGCTGCTCCAGAATCGGCGCACTGATGATCACAGTGGCAGGCCTGAAACTGCTTCGCTCCTGCTACAGCAGTCCTACCTACCAGTATGTGACGATCCTCTTCACTGTCCTCTTCTTCACCTTTGACTACCGTCATCTGTCGGAGACGCTGTTGCTTGACCTCTTCCTGATGTCTATCATTTTCAGCAAGGTGAGAGAAATGTATTTAAATTATTTGAGCGAATATTCTGATTAACTGCAAGACACATGCATACATATCATATCACAGGTGGATGATTCATATTACTGGTTTCTTGACTGTTTCTTTCTGGGGGTTGTTTTGTGGGGTTTTTTGGGGGTTTTTTTAGATGTGGGAGCTGTTCTATAAGCTGCACTTTGTTTACACCTACATCGCCCCCTGGCAGATCACGTGGGGTTCAGCCTTCCACGCCTTTGCTCAGCCCTTTGCCGTGCCTCGTATCCTTTCACTGCTGTCTCTTATCACAGCATACTATAGACTGAGTCAGCAGTTTCTTATGTTGGTCTGCAGCACTGCAGTAAATCCTTCCTGTTATAACATGTTAAGTGTTTTGTTTTTCTGTTTTTTGAGGCTGTAGTTTTTCTTGTAGCAAGTTGTCAAATGACCTTGACCTGAGGCCTCATCAGACTCTGCCATGCTGTTTGTCCAGGCTGTAGTGTCAGCAATCTTCTCCACCCCCCTCAATCCCTTTCTGGGCAGCGCCATTTTCATCACTTCTTATGTCCGTCCTGTCAAGTTCTGGGAGAGAGACTACAAGTGAAGAGTTTTTTTTATTTTTAAACATTTTAATGTCAAATACACTCTGACACTTTCTTGCACTTCTAAAATGTGTTGCTCTTTTCCGTTTTCTTGCAGCACTAAA
Source organism: Neolamprologus brichardi (assembly GCF_056152115.1). Lineage (NCBI taxonomy): Eukaryota > Metazoa > Chordata > Actinopteri > Cichliformes > Cichlidae > Neolamprologus > Neolamprologus brichardi. The sequence goes on from NC_142122.1 coordinate 8,479,823, forward strand.
AGGGTGGATCACTCAAACACTCGACTGGCCTCTCAGTTGGACAGAAATCCAGGTGACGACATGTCTTTTGGTTGAAACTGTAACCAGAGAATTGCTTGTTTAAATGTTGATATTTAATTGGGGCAGACTTAAATCCTCAGTGTGTCCTAGTGACCACACTGGTTACACAATAAAGCAGTGACGTGTGATTTATTAATGTACTTTACTCCTTCCTTCATCTGTCCTCAGGCTCTGACGACAACAATTTGAACTCCATCTTCTATGAGCACCTGACCCGCTCCCTGCAGCACAGCCTCTGTGGAGACCTCCTCTTGGGCCGCTGGGGAAACTTCAGCACCGGGGACTGTTTCATTTTGGCTTCTGACTACCTGAACGCGTTGGTGCACCTCATAGAAATTGGCAACGGCCTTGTTACCTTTCAGCTTCGAGGGCTGGAGTTCAGAGGTGAGGAGATCCATTTGTAAAAAGTGTTGAACCAGCTGTTGCAGGAATTCAGTTACTAATTAATGACAATTAATTATTAACAAATGTGTTGTAGTGCAAGAACTGAAGGTTAAAAGAAATTCAGAAAACAGGTGTTTCACTACAGCTAATATGATCAGTCTTATTTGTTTCCAATAAATAAATAAATGTGTATGCGTTAGTCCCCGTAGGGAAATTACTCCTCTGCATTTAACCCATTCACCCAGTGAAGCAGTGGGCAGCCACCAATGCAGCGCCCGGGGAGCAGTGTGTAGGGACGGTACCTTGCTCAGGGTAGCTGTTCAGTGGAGTCGAACCCCCGACCTTCCGATCATGGGGCAACCACTCTACCTACTGAGCTATCCCTGCCCAAGTAGAATCCCAAGTGACTAAAATGTTGTAAACAATCTTTAAACGTAACCTTACTTGGGTCTTGTCAACTTAACCAAGATCATGTGGTCTAACGTTTTGTAAGTGTTTGTAAAAATGTATTTTATGACTTTTTAGTGTACCTCATTAAACATTATTTTCAAGTGTCAGGTCAGACCTGTGGCCCATAGCACATCTCTTCTTTTACTCTTCACACTAAACAGGCTGTATGTATCGTTCAGTTAGTTTTAGAGCTTGGACAGCTGTGTCAACATTATAAGTAGAATTAGTATATATAATGTATGTGTGTATATATATATATATATATATATATATATATATATATATATATATATATATATATATATATATATTCATATTCATATTCATATTCATGTAGCCCCTTCCGCTGGGGTTACTTGCGTAGTAGCATTCCAACAACGCCCTGTTTTCGTCTCTTGCCCACCGATGCCTTCTTGTTCCAGTAGCCCACTTCTCGTCAGGGTGCCCTGGTTCCTCAACACCTGACGCGGACCTTGTTGATCCGGGCGACGTCCGAGCCGGCATGCCTTCATATTGATCTGTCTCGCTCATGTCTGCAGTAGGCTCGCTTAGCATAGGGGGTCTAGCCTTAGGACCCTTACTGGATACAGACGCCCCAGGCAGGAATCGAACTTGCGATCCTCTGCTCCAAAGGCGTGTAGTCTAAACACTACTAGGTGCGGTAACTCCCAAGCTAGGCGAGTGGCTCCAGCAGATCCCGGGAATAACATCGGAGATCTCTGTCCAGAAGAGCGCAGTCCTGGGAACAGCTAAGATACTGCGCAGGACCCTCAAGCTCCCAGGCCTCTGGTAGAGGACCCGAGCTTGAAGGATAAACCGCCCGCAAGGGCGTGCTGGGTGTTTTTTTATATATATATATATATACACACACAAGATTTTTATATTTCCACATGAACAAAAGTATTGTCCCACACCTCTTAATCTTATAATTCAGGCTTTTTCAGTCCCATGGCCATAAGTGTATAATATTAAGCACCTAGCCATCTGTCTTAACAAACGTTTGTGGATCATTCTAAAGAACTCACTGGTTTCAAGTATGGTACTGTAGAAGGACATCACTGCTGCAGCAAATCATTTTGTGAAAGTTCTTCCCTCCTGGATTTTCTACAATCAACTGTAAGTGTATTATTGCAAAGGGGAACCGTGCAAGAACCACAGCAACTCAGCCATGAATTGATGACATGAAGTTACAGGGTGGGGTCGCTGAGGCATGTAATGTGTAAAAGTTGCAAACGCTGTGCTGACTCAGTAACTGCAGAGCTCCAAACCTCCTCTGCCATTACGATCAGCATGAAAACTGTGGACAAGGAGCTTCACGACATGAGTTTCCAAGGCCAAACATCTCCTGTAGGAGTACTGTGTAGGTGGCCCAGTATTTTTGTCCATGTAGTGTAGCAGCACAAAGTTAACTTTAAAATTGTGAAGCCAGTTCCCATCGTAGATCTGCCATAGGGCAAAATAAATGTGACACGTATTGGCTTTCAAGTGTGTTTGGCATTTCATAGATCTCCAGTTTCAATCTCCATTCATATTTGTACACTTGTTTTGTTTTTTTGTTTCTTTTTTTTTTTTTAAGGTCAAACTAAACCCTAAGAATTATTTACAAGTGCTACTTGAGATATTTCATCAAAGTGGCATTCCACTGTATTTGTTTAGTCATTCTTATCTCCTTCCCAAACACACCTGGTCGTGCTTTATCATCAGCGTGACTTTGTTTTATTCAGCCTGAAGCTTTGTGCTGCAAATAAACCTGCTGAAACATTAGCTGAGAACATGTGACAGAGTAAACATTTTATAGAATTGGAGGCACACCCCAAAGCATGACACTCATCACCAGTTTCTGTCAGCAGCTTTGTGTTTATTACAGAGCATCTTCCTTCTGCTGGTTTATTGGATTAAAGCTCCAATGATAAAGTGATTAATCAACGTGTTAGTTAACAGAAAATTATAGGTTGAACTATTAATGATAATCACGATTCTCTCACTCGGCGCACTTTACCGGACTAAACTGGAACGGACCTGTGTCCCACACAGCATCAATAACATGCTGACTTTTCCTCCACAGGAACTTACTGCCAGCAGAGGGAAGTCGAAGCCATCACTGAAGGGGTGGAGGAAGATGAGGGCTGCTGCTGCTGCGAGCCAGGCCATCTCCCTCACATCCTATCCTTTAATGCTGCCTTTGGGCAGCGCTGGCTGGCGTGGGAGGTGCTGGTCACCAAATATGTTCTGGAGGGCTACAGCATCACTGATAACAGCGCTGCCTCCATGCTGCAGGTGTTCGATCTACGCCGCATCCTCACCACCTACTATGTCAAGGTTTGTGGGATGACACGAGAGATGTTTTAGTGCAGTGTGGGATTTCTAAAAGTTCTAAATGCATCATCCCTTTCTGTGCTCAGGGTATCATCTACTATGTGGTTGCTTCTCCTAAACTGGAGGAATGGCTGGCTAATGAGACCATGAAAGATGGCCTGCGGGGATGTGGAGAGAGGAACTATGTCGATCTGGATCCCACTTTCAATCCCAACATTGATGAGGACTATGACCACCGGCTTGCGGGCATCTCCAGGGACAGTTTCTGTGGTGTCTATCTGGGCTGGATCCAGTACTGCAACTCCCGAAGGGCCAAGGTAATAAGGCCTTCAATTCTGCTTGTGGAACAGTTATTGTCCCCCAAATTGCATTAAGGAGGCAGCAGGCTATTGGTCTTTTTTTTTTCAGCTGTACAAACAAAGCATATTTCATTGGATTGTCACAGTAAATTAAAAAATATTCTAATAGCATGACAGTAGCAACTTAAGATCTTCAAAGACTTTAAATCCCTTGAGCAGTTTGATTTTAATCACTTAAAAAGTCATTGCATCTTGTTACTGCCCAAAGGGGTCCTGTGGTTGCGTCAGTTGTTGTCAGATGATATGGGGGTTGTCTTTTTTTAAATAAAAAACTAAGTGAGGGGATCACAGAGACATATTGAAAATATCTGTATTTGGAGATAAAAGCTGCCCTTTAAAATCTTTCATGTTTTGTTCTGATTGTAGCCACTGGACAGTGAGAAAGACTCGCCTCTGGTGCTGCTGTGCTTTGGACTGTGCGTGCTGGGAAGGAGAGCTCTGGGAACTGCAGCCCATCATATGTCCAGGTTATTTAGTAATTGTTATTGTATTGTGAGTGAATGAGTTCAAATGTGTCATGAACTGAGAGTAAACAGTAACAGGAGGTTGACTTGTTGTGACAATTGTTCCTGTAGTTTTCCTGTTTAGCTTTCAAAAGCACGTCTTTCTAAGCATAAATGCACTCATTGTCTTTTCCTATTTTCTCTCTGTCTGTGTGAAAGAGTACCGACTAATCTTTTTTTCTTCTTCTTCTTCTTTTCATCACAGCAATCTGGAGTCTTTCCTTTATGGACTTCATGCTCTTTTTAAAGGAGATTTTCGCATTTCTTCAGTGCGAGATGAGTGGATCTTTGCAGACATGGAACTACTCAGGAAAGTTGTGGTGCCTGGTATCCGAATGTCTCTCAAACTACACCAGGTGAGACCCTGAATGTGGCCCCACTGAGCCTCCTACTGAGACAAAATCTGTTCCAAACCCTATACTCATCTTTATCTTCTCAACTTTTTTTTTTCCCCTCAGGACCACTTCACGTCCCCCGACGAGTACGATGAGCCAGCAGTTCTTTTCGAGGCCATCTCCTCTCACCAGCAGAACCTGGTCATCGCTCACGAGGGGGACCCTGCCTGGAGGAGTGCCGTGCTGTCAAATGCCCCGTCGCTCCTAGCTCTGCGCCACGTCCTGGACGAAGGAACCAACGAGTATAAAATTATAATGCTCAATCGGCGATACCTCAGCTTCCGGGTTATCAAGGTGGGTCTGCAACAGAGTCAACAGACTGCACAGAACGGTTTAATGATACTCACTCTAAGCCGGGTTATTTAATGCAAACTTGTGAATTTTGCTGCAGGTAAATAAAGAATGTGTCCGAGGACTGTGGGCAGGGCAGCAGCAGGAGTTGGTGTTCCTGAGAAATAGAAATCCAGAGCGTGGGAGCATCCAGAACGCCAAGCAGGCTCTGCGTAACATGATCAACTCTTCTTGCGACCAGCCTATTGGATATCCAATCTACGTATCCCCGCTGACAACCTCCTACTGCAACTCGCACCCGCAGCTCGGACACATCCTGGGAGGTCCCATCAGCATGGGAAACATCCGCAACTTTATTGTCAGCACCTGGCACAGGTTTGCTTGATTTCCTATTGTGTTGTTCTTCTCTGTTGAGTATTTCTTCTGTATATTTTGGGTCTGCGTTGAGATTAATATGAAGATTTCTCTTGTCAGATTACGGAAAGGTTGTGGTGCAGGCTGTAATAGTGGAGGAAATATCGAGGATTCAGATGCAGGGGGTTTGTCCTGCGGCAGTGGGAATGGGACAGGTGGCGACTCTCAGCAGAGCTCAATATCTCAGGGGGGCACCTCAGGACCTCCCCCTCCTCACTCATACCAGCCACACACTCTGGGTGAGAACTACTGCTCCTCTGTCACATTTTGCCTTTAACAGCACAGCATGAAAACTAACACCAATTCTCCCCTTTGTGTCCAGGCACCAGTCAAAGTTCCCAGTCGGTTCAGTCGGGTTTGGTGCGCCACTCTCCCGCCCGGGCCTCCGTGGCGAGCCATTCGTCATCATACCGCTATGGCAGCAGCCGCCACTCCTCGCTTCGCACCTCCACCACTGGCCTGGAGCCCTGTCGACGTTCCTCTACCAGCCAGCTGTCTCTACGCACGCTCCCTACATCTCTGCAGCTCCGGCTGGGCTCCACCTCTGATCCCGCTGGCCCTTCGGCCTCCCTCTCCAGCCACAGCATACCTCCCTGCAAACGCCACACACTGGTAGGCCTACTGGGCAACGATGGCCTCTGCAACACCGTGACAGACCCCCTCAGCCAGCACCATCACCATCATCAACACCTACAGCAACACAACCCCACTGTCTCCACAGTACGGAGAGATGACATCTCCTACAGAGTGCAGGTTTGTAAATACTCTGTTCTGTGTATCCACAGCAGCAAAAAAAGTCCTGATATAACTATTTTTATTTTTTATTGTTCTCCACTTTATCCTCTGTGTGTTTGTTTGTGCGTGCAGTGTCAGTGATTTCTTTCTAGTAAAAGCCCTCAGTTCCTTTGTGGTTACATAAGTTTTTACACACTGTCGGTCCGTGTCTTCACCTCAGATTGTGGATGTGAGTCTGGTGCTGGAGAACATTAACTTATCGAAGCGGAAAGAGCTGCAGTGGCCAGACGAAACCATGAGACTGAGAGCAGGAAGGACCTGCTGGAGAGACTGGAGCCCTTTAGAGGGCATGGAAGGGCATGTAAGTGTGTTCTCACAGATGTTACCGAATCAGCACGTTTCCCTTTACTCATCTTCACACACAGATGAAGTAAACTCTAGGTCATGTAAATATGTTGCTATAGTTTGCCTCATACACTCACTTTACACACCCACTCACCTTTGGTGCTATAAATGTGATTTAGCAATTATTATCATGCTTGCACAAGCCGTATGTTTTTGCCATGTAACACCCTTTCTGACCTACTTGTTCTGTCATAAATGCTTCCTAGATTTTATTGGATGTTTCTTCTATTGTCCCCTGCAGGTGATTCACCGGTGGGTGCCTTGTAGCCGAGACCCAGCCAATCGCTCCCATATAGACAAAACCATCCTGCTGGTACAGGTGGAAGATAAGCTAGTGCCCATTATTGAGACTGGGGTCATTGAGTTGGGTGCAGAGGTTTGAGGATAAGCAAGCACACAAACACAAACAGACACTTGCACGCACACATATACCCCTGCGCGCTTGCGTGGAGATGAAGTCAGACCTTATTCTGACTTTTAACAGGAGGCTGGAGACAAACAGGAAATGGGAGCTCTCCCCCCTCCCCCGTTCCTTACTGCTGAGGGGGAAAGGAAGCCAGGGAAATGTGCAAGCACAGGCAGAGTATACATTTATCCAATGCTTTGATCGACACTCACATCCACAATATCTGCCTTGCTTTGCGTCTCAGAAATGCTGCATGACAGTAAACAACCCTTAAGTTAGTTCTTGCTACTGGTAATTCATTTCTATGCATTTCCTTTTCTTTCTTTTTTTTTGGAAATCCTGACAGAGCTGAGTGTAAGGAGCTCGTGGAGCTCTTTCTTCTTTCTTGTTTGGGCTCTATTTGCCAAATAAGTTTATTGAATATCTGCTATGGATTCATACATGTGAAATCCTTATGTTTTTTATTTTTTGTTTTTTGCTGCCAAGACTACAAAGAAAGTTGTGGTGCAGAACTGACAGAAGTCAGAGACTCGATGTTGTCCTCAACACCCTCTGTGTCATTGTTGTCATTCCGTTCGGATTAGTTTGAAATTTGCAAGATTAATTTACGCCTAAGAAAAAAAGAACTTGCACTATATATTTTTTTTTAATTTACAGTGATGGACTACAATCTTTAGATAAATTCACATTTTATTTATTACAGATTCTGAATGGCCATGGTTACAGATGCCTTGGGAATGGAAAGAGAAATGCAATCATTATTCTGTTTTTGGCCATTTTTATTTTAATATTTTATGTTTGATAAACTTGAAAATAACTTTTTACTGTATATGATTATATCTATATCTATATATATTTACACAAATATATATATAATGTCAATGTATAAAAGATTTTGTTTTCAATATTTATTACTGTGAATACGGTATTTACACTTTGTTACATCTTTTTTTTTTTTTTTCATTTTGGGACAAAGATTAATGTACAAAGGACCATTGGTTGAAAATGAGATGCCGCAATTTCAGTGGACTGTTTCTCTATTTAACTTAATTCTTTTCTATATGGAGAAATAAAAGTTTGATTTATTGCTGTCTTTGATACTCTGAATGATTTTATTCATGAGTTTATTTTCAAAAGAACAACCTAAACAACTTTATCATTAAAGTAGCTCTCTTCTGCTTTTCTAATTGTTCTGTGCCATGCAAAAGTTTCAACCCACCAATCATATCTTTTATATTTTGTTTCCAAGGAAACAGACTTTCTTATATAAGTTTTTCATTTGGACATTGGTTGCTTTTTCACTCTGTGAAATTCACTCATTATTTTCAGTCCAGTCCTTGTTCTTGACCATTTTCAGATCAGTATTTTACATAAATCATTCATGCATAAAAATGGCACCTAATTTAAAGGCTGAAACTAGTCTTGTTTACAAATAACGGACATCTTGACAAAGAACTAATTTTAAATTCTGTCTTTGTATGCTTTGAGACTGTCAGCCTGTCACAAAGCAGATTTTGTTCCCATTTCTTTACCTGAATCTATGAAGTTGGACAAATATAAAATAGTGTTTTTGCACCAACAAGGTGATTTCCAAAAACCTGTTTGCTTACAATTAGCATATTTTATGGTGTGCAGTTCATTTAAAAAAATCTAAGAAAATTGCCAGCTCTTCCTTTACCTACAGTTTAAAAAAAAAATATTTGTATAAATGTATAAATATAATGTATCCAATTCACTGAAGCCTCATCAATAGAAGGATGGCTGTCAAGGAGCCATTCAGCAAAGGCAGAAAAGGCTGTGGTATGCCAAATTAAACAAGAACTAAACTGAAAATCAGTGGGAACAGGTGCTGTGGAGCGATGTCATACACTGACATCCTTAGAGTCCAAACCTCAACATTACTGGAGCAGTGTGGTATCATCTAGGCAGCAACATCAAAAGAAGAGCTTTGAATTAATTCATTATGTCAGTCCTGGCGTTCCATATTCAAGTTGCCTGGATAACTATTCCTGAATACTACTTAAAAGAAATTACAATAAGAGAGCTCTGGTTGTTGAAGAACAAAGGTGGTCATAGGAAATATTTGAAGCTTGATAGAATTGTATGAGTTAAAATCTCAGACTTCTTTAAAACATTCTTTCAGAAAGTTTCTTTTTTCTTCTTCATTTGGATCTCTGATGTTAAAGAGCGGTGATTTCACTAATTTGATAATGTTAAGGGCACAGCTTTAACTGTGAAAACAAGCCCACCTACCTGCTCTTCCAACCTTAATGACGGGCTGCAACAAGCCTGAGTCTAACATTATACCCCATATATGGAAAATATGGGGTATAATTCCCACTTTTCAGCAGAAGCTGAGCAGTCATAATTGTGTCAGTAAGCATAAAATCAAACTTGTGATCAGCACGTGGATTGAATTTTATATTTATGGTTTTGCTGTAGTATATAAAAGGGTGATTAAAATGAAGTGAAAGCGATAGTAACCACAGAGAGAAAATAGGACAAAGAAGTAGAGGTGATCATTCAAAAGGAAACACAAAATTACCTCAAAGCCAAATTAAAATATAATAAAAAATAATAACAAAAACCGATGTCCAAGGAGATTATGGTGTTTTGAAATTACATCCAAAATATAAATGCCTTTATGCTTGTGTTATAGCCTTATAACATAATAGTGTCACATGACGGAGAGCTGTTACCTTACTCACATGACTAGTGAGCCCCGCCCCAGAGCACTCTGATTGGCTCCCGTAGAAGACGATGCCAACTGTTTTGCCCACCGACATTAAATATAACTGTGGAGTGCCGCTGAGGATTCGCGTGTAGTTGCTTCGTTGTCCCCTTCCTCGTCTAACAACGCAAAGAAAAGGTAATAAAATATGTTTTTGTCTTCCTTTAAAACTTCTAGGACTGAGCGGTGTGTCTTAATAGCTTTAACTCACTCCGAGTATTTTTTTAAAAGTCCATGTTTTGCGAAGCTTGTTGTGCTCCTGATGGCTAGTTAGCTTCCCAGAATTATCAGGTGAGACGTTTACGTGTTTTTATTTTTTTTCAGTTTTCCGTGTTTGTTGCCACCTCGGTAAACATAGCTGACATCTAGAAGAGGATCTGAATATTTTTCCCTACTGTCATCCATCCAGGAATCCCACAGAAAGCGAGGAGATGTGTCGGTCCGTCCTATTCGCCCTGCTTGGCCTGACAGCCGGACTCGTTATCGGGTTTCCCACCCAGGAAGAGGAAAACAGTGGCGGAAAACACTGGGTGCTTATTGTGGCTGGCTCCAACGGCTGGTACAACTACAGGCACCAGGTGAAACTGCGACCACCGTGCGAGCTGTGCATGACTCATTTGTTTTCTCTCATGGTTTTTGATAAGCACCGCTTTAAGCTCTGATAAGCTACCTCCCAAATGCATGTTTTCCAAGTGCTCCTCCCGCTGCTTAAAAGGCTGCATACTGTGATAATGTGGAGCTGACCTCCGAATCTTTTGCTCTCCTCCTCGCTCAGGCTGATGTTTGCCATGCCTACCAGATTGTCCACAAGAATGGCATCCCCGACGAGCAGATTGTGGTCATGATGTACGATGATTTGGCTGAAAATGAACAGTGAGTTGGCACTTTTGTTTCTCTGTTGTAGATGCTTATTCATACTTCTTCTTTCCTAAAAATGTTTGACACAAACTCATCCTAATTTTAGTAGCTGTTGACCTTAGTAGGCTATTAACTATTAGTAAGATATAGCACACAAAAACGAAATCTTAAGCCAGAAAAGGCTGTTTGTAGGGCCTGTTACATCTGACTCAAATTCAAGAGTCTCTGCTGTCATTAAGCATCTATAACAAAAGTCTAGCTTTACTATCTCACATGCTGCATTGCATTTACATAACAGATAAATATACTGATACATGTATCTGCTGTGTTTGTGTTTTGTGTATATATACATACAAATACATGCATATACAAGAATATTGTACATAAGCGTATAAATGTATCCATATATTCCCGAGGAGCATAATCATGTGGAATTGAGCAGGAGAATATATCACAGTAGGGTTATAAAGTTATTTGACAGCTATGTTCAGCAAGAAGCCTGAAAGAAATCTTCAAGTCTCTGTGTGAGGATAGCTTTGAAGCACCTTCAGAGTCTTTTTGGATTTCCCCTTCACTCTTTGCACAGTGAGTAGGCTAAAGATGAGTCGGAGATGGTTTTGTGCTGTTTTCACAACACACCTTGGTTGTGAGGATGCATCTGTAGAAGTTGTTAAGCAGGTTTTTGGAGAAGTTTGGTTTAGGAAAGGCACTCTGTGATGGTGACTCCTAGGAACCTAAAGCTGGAGACTTTCCCCTGCTCTCTATGGTGTCAAACTGTGAATCTCCTCCCTGTATAAGACCGACTAACACTGTTTCATCAGGATCACAAAAGACAAAGACAAAAAAGTAACTGCTGACAATCCAGTTGTTTGCTAAATGACCTTAAATGGCCTTCAGCTTTGGTGACTGACTGACATAGACAAACAAATCAGAGCAACCATTGTAGACACTGAAAAACAGGATTTGTTTTTTAATGAATGAATTCTTGATGTTTAAAAATGCTCAGAAGATTAAATTGCACTTGAAACTACTTTTTCAAAAATAAAAATAGTTGTATTGTCAGTCATTACTTTTTTGTCTTCGTCTTTTTTGATTCTGATGGAACATCTTTAGTCTATCTCATGGAAAACTAACAGTCTGCTGGCATCAGCTTTGGAGATAGTGGTGGGTTTCAGGTTTTTCGCAGGAATTTCCCAATCAGATCAAAGAGCTGCATTGGCATTCCTCCTGTCACTGTGTTGCAGAGCCCTGCATCGCTCAGAAAAACGGGTTGAGTGAATGAGTCGTGCTGAGAGGAGTCATGAGGAAGGTGCTTCCATAGAAATAGTCTCGAGTCATGTTACTGGCAGAGGAGGGGTAATGTAAGGAGATGTGTTGGTTGCGGGAATCACAATGGCAGTTACATAGTGGGATTCAATTCAATTTTATTTATATAGCGCCAAATCACAACAAAAGTCGCCTCAAGGCGCTTGCAATGTAAAACCCAGCTTTAGCAGTGATTTGAGAGAGTTGGCCTGTGCTACTTAAATTTCAGTGCCAGCCGACTTGCACATGTAGTTAGCTGTTACTTTAATTAGAGATACTTTAATTTACTTTGCTGCTGTTTACAACAAAGACTTTTCACTGTGTTTTGCTTACAATACAATACAATACAATTTTATTTATATAGCACATTTAAAAAACCACAGGTATGCCAAAGTGCTTCACAGAATGAGTTAAGAGCAATAATAAATACAAATATAAAGCACAAAATACAAATAAAATATACTAACAGGCGGGTGACATAACTAACCAATAATACACCAGGCATAGTAGGCACTAGTGAAGTCCACACACAATGCTGAAGGTGAAAACATTATAAACATTAACAAAGTGATAGAGATAAGTTCCAGTACAGTAAAAGTGTGGGCTCTAGGAGGCGGGGAAAGCAAGGCTAAACAAATAAGTTTTTAATCGAGATTTAAAAGATTGAATTGTATCAGACGCCCGAATAGCTAGGGGGAGGTTATTCCAGAGGTAGGGTGCGACAGCGGCGAATGCGCGGTCACCTCTGGTCTTGCTTGAAGTTTACCGGGCAGTCAATCGAGTCATTCTTTCAGGTTCATTTCAGACATTTAGTAAAGTTTGTGATAGAACTTTCTGATAAATGGGAGACATATGTTCCTTATGTTTCTGGTTGTTTTGGATCATAACCCATGTGTAGACATGTTTATTCAATGTTGACAGACAAGATGCACGCTGAGTAATGCTGTTATTGTTAACTGTTCCCACACCTTAAAATGTTCCATGAATGTCAGTCTGCTTTGTTTTTTGAGAGTTTGAGAGACATTATGCAATATGGATTTTTTTTTTTTTTATAATATCCGTGTCACGCTCTTGTATCACTGCCATTGTAATCACAGATTGAGCATCTGGTTAATAAATACCTAGCTACAGAATTGTAAAAAAGAAAGACAAACTGTACGTATCCGTGCACAGATATGTATACCATAAGATTTCACTATAAATGTTATTCATTGATTTATTTTAACATCTGTGGTGTCATATTGTTTTGTGGCTCTGTCACCAGATGAGTGAATCATTGTTATCCATCTGTTTCCCTTTTATCTCACAAAGTGTTCTATCAGCTATTTGCACTTCCTTCTGTGTGTCTGAGTCATGTTTTTCTTCCAGGAATCCTACCCCTGGGATAGTGATCAATAGACCAAATGGTAGTGATGTGTACAAGGGAGTTCCTAAAGACTACATCGGGGAAGTGAGTGCTTCAGTGCATTTCTATAAAAGATCAACTGATTTCAATATTTTCCAGACGATTGTTTGAAGAGGCTTCTCTGCTGAAAGCAAACTTTGTGGGTTGATGTGTCTGTTATTGCAGGATGTTACCCCAGAAAACTTCCTGGCAGTGCTGAAGGGTGATGCCTCAAAAGTCAAAGGTGGCTCTGGAAAAGTGCTGAAGAGGTGAGTGGCTAAAAAAGACAGGAAGTAACGAGCACGTGGCCAAACAACAATAAATCTGGTTTATATACTTTTTTTTTTTTTTTTTTTTTTTTTTTTTTGTCCCTGTTAACTTTGTTCTCAATTTCCTGGCAGTGGACCCAATGATCATGTGTTTGTTTACTTCACCGATCACGGAGCACCTGGTATTCTGGCATTTCCCGCAGATGAGGTGAGTACCTTTTTGTTTTGTTTTTTTCTTAACTTCCTGGCACTGCAACAACCACAGACAGGTTACACCAGATTCACAAAGAGCCTTATTGTTTCACAATCACTTTGATATGTCTGGGTTGGGTTCTTTTTTTCATTTTTTTTTTTAATTTAGTGAAATATCTCACTATTAGATGGAATATTATGAAAAGATAGCAGTCGCCGCATTGAGGTCAAACACAAACGGTTAACACAATTTATGAACATTAACCTTATCATTGCAATCAGCATTGTTAGTGTTTAACTTGTCAAACCAGGGAGACATCCTCACCAAGTAAACTAACCGTGTTTTGGGACCTTACATATCTCCTAATTTGCTGATAAATCAGTTTTTATGTTTGCAGTGCATGCCATCACGGTGCTCTAAGAAACACTAGTGTATAATTGTGGTTAATGCAAATTTGTCACCTCTCTGTCTGCAGCTCCATGTTGAAGACCTTCAAGCAGCCATTAAATACATGCGCGACAACAAGAAATACAAAAAGGTGACGTGATGTTTGATATGTACCGTACAACTGTGGGCACGTCCCGCAGTCTAAAATTCAGTTGATAAAGTGTTGATGTAGCTGTGCTGATGTGTAAGGTCATAACATTTGTGTTTGGTCCACACACACACACATAGATGGTGTTCTACATTGAAGCATGTGAGTCCGGGTCAATGATGAACCACCTGCCTACTGACATTGATGGTGAGTTGAACTTCATCAGCAGAATTACTTTCCAGTACAAAAATGATGAACCAGCATCAAGTGATGAGAGCGTAACTGATGCTGGTCTATGCTTTTGATGGGATCAGACTAGGATCATGTGATTTTTATTTTCCATGTTTTAATTTTTTTTAAAAATCAGCCTTGCGTTACGCTTCGTGTTATGTTGACTAGACAGATGTCAGGTCTGTGGTTTGAGGACTTCTGCTTTTGACTTTTAGTCTTTTGTAAGAATCCATTAAATGCTGAGGTCAGCAGCCCAGCTTGTGTTCATCTCTAAGCACAGTTACTATGTCGGACAACAAGTGATAAACAGAACCGGACCTGCACATTACATTGATCAAGATTCTTCCTTAATTGTTTTCAATGAATGTCTGTTTTTGATGAGTCCAAGTGTAAAGCAGTTACTGAAATTTGTGTTTAGATCTTCAGTTACAACCTTCAATTTTTTCTGAGGCTGTTAAACAGATTAGCGAGCGACCTTTAGATCTGCCTAGTGTAAAACTAAAGTCTCCTAACATGAGAATCTCTGTGTATTCTTCAGTGTATGCCACCACAGCAGCCAACGCTGAGGAGTCCTCTTATGCCTGCTACTATGATGAGAAACGGGACACCTACCTGGGTGACTGGTACAGCGTGAATTGGATGGAGGACTCTGATGTGGTGTGTGATTATCTTCCTCATTTGTGTCCAAATCACAGCTTCTAATATTTATTCATTTTTGAAAAATATTTTTAAAAAGAAAAATGTAATTGTTGTCTGTTATATTGTGACCCTGAAGTTCAGAGTATCTTGTGTGGTGGCTTTAACACATCTTATAATGTTTAGACTTCAGGCTGCAGGGAGAGGTGCACATCAGATTATGGTGTAGATGTAGATTTAATCCAGAAACATGAATCCACTGAGAGAATGAAAAAGAAAGAAACGGTTAACGTCTAAGATTGGCAGGAAAAGGAAGTGATAAACGTCTCCAAACGTAGCAGCAGAGCTTTTGTCTTTAACCAGACCCGAGTACTTTGCATAAGTGTGTAACAGCAGAACAGAAACCTGACCATGAGACAGTCAAACTGCCACACATTATTTTACGGAACAAATTCACTGACTCTTCATGTGACTGTTATTTTGGAAGCATTTTGTCACGTTCACTTTTTTTTTTTTTTTTTTTTTTTTTTTTTTCCTGTCTTTGTGCATCCAGGAGGATCTGAGAAAAGAAACATTGCTACAGCAGTTTAAGATTGTGAAGAACCACACAAACACGAGCCACGTCCAGCAGTACGGAAACAAGGTGAGAGCAAGAAGGCTGTGCAAACTGAACGAAATGCTTCAATGAGCACTTGTTGGTTCTAGACTAAAGAAATTTGAGGGGGAAGTAGTGTTTCATTTTAAGTTGGAATGACTTGCAGAATGTGTTCATGTATGCGAGTGGAAAAAAAGTTTGTTTCCTCCTTCTATTTTAACGCTTGTACATCTTTCTCTACAGACTTTGGCCCACATGAAAGTTATACAGTTTCAGGGTAATCACAAAGCAGACAGTCCAGCTCCGATGAACCTGCCACCAATTACAAACCTGGATCTGACCCCAAGCCCTGACGTTCCTCTGGCCATCCTGAAGAGGAAGATGATGGCCTCCAATGACATCAGTGTGGCACGGGGCCTGCTCATGGAGATCAGTGCCCACCTTAAGGTAAAGACTGACAAAGCTTTCTAATGTTTGTGGCAGTGTGCCAGTACACTGAAAATCCATTTGATGACAATTTACCATTAAAGAGTGTGTGAACCTTTGTCTGTGTAGATCAGGGACGTGATGGCCAACACTATGCGCAAAGTGGTCGAGAGAGTCGTCGGCAATACGATCAAAGCCAATGACATGTTAAACAACAGAGCTGACCTCTCCCAGCATCAGTGCTACAAGGCGGCAGTGAAGCACTTCAAACACAACTGCTTCAACTGGAGCAAACCTGAGGTAGAGCCACACACTATGAGTCTTTCAGCTCCTCTTTAACAGACCCGGGACATCCCATTGCATTTTACAGAGTGTCTGTGATTCATATAAAGCCATTAAAAAATGAGTCACCATTGTGGCCACATTTCAAGCTTACAGTAGAATCTCGTTCTCATGCCTAGACTCTGGTTCTCCTTGTAAAGGGGAAGTGCCAAATCAGTTTCACATGCTATTCATCAGCAGGTATCATACTCTCATTCATCAGCTCTTTTGCATTCAGCTGACTCTAATCCAGACACTCTGAGAATAAGCTTGAACTCCCACTCACAGTTCTATGAAAGCCATGTTAAAAGCTTCACACAGTAAGCATATTGCCCACTGTGATCTCTGATTATTTAGGTTCAGGATAAAGGAAAATGGAGGAAAAAATATATAAATAATAAGGTAAATTAAAAGTAATATCACTCAATAAAGTAATAAATAATGAAAAAAAAAATCACATGACTAAGATATTGGATTGACTTGCTGAATAATACTGAGAAATATGTTAATTACGTGGGGGGAAAAAATCTGTATTAGTTAAATTTTTAAAACAATTGAGCAGTAAATGTTGTTTCTCTGTTCATCATGGTTGTCACACCATCTGGCAGTGAATGATCAGAAATACTTCAGTTTAATTTATGTATTGCCAAATCCCAACAGCATTTGTCTTGAGGCGCTTATTATAAGGTAAAGACGTCACCAGAATACAAAGTTACAGTCAGTAACTTCCGTAACGCTAATTGTCATCTCAGTGACTGGGAAAGCCCTTAATCACATGATTTAAACTCAGTATTTTCCCAGGTGCTTTCATGCAGCTGTGTGCTTTTATTCTGAAAGTCTTCTTTTGTTTTCTCTGGACAGTTTCTGACGTTTCTGATGTAGAGCCATACACTATGAGTCTTTAAGCTCCTTTTTAACAGACCCAGGACATCCCATTGCAGTTTACAGAGTGTCTGTGATTCATATAAAGCCATTAATAAATGAATCAACATTGTGGCCACATTTCAAGCTTATAGTAGAATTTCGTTCTCATGCCTAGACTCTGGTTCTCCTTGTAAAGGGGAAGTGCCAAATCAGTTTCACATGCTATTCATCAACAGGTATCGTACTCGCATGCATCAGCTCTTTTGCATTCAGCTGACTCTAATCCAGACACTCTGAGAATAAGCTTGAACTCCCACTCACAGTTCTATGAAAGCCATGTTAAAAGCTTCTCACAGTAAGCATATTGCCCACTGTGATCTCGGATTATTTAGGTTCAGGATAAGGGTAAATGGAGGAAAAAATATATAAATAATAAGGTAAATTAAAAGTAATATCACTCAATAAAGTAATAAATAACGAAAAAAAATCACATGACTAAGATATTGGATTGACTTGCTGAATAATACTGAGAAATATGTTAATTACGTGTATAAAAAAAAAAAAAAATCTGTATTAGTTGGATTTTTAAAACAGAATTGAGCAGTAAATGTTGTTTCTCTCTTTATCATGGTTGTCACACCATCTGGCAGTGAATGATCAGAAATACTTAAATTCAGTTCAGTTTAATTTATGTATTGCCAAATCCCAACAGCATTGTCTTGAGGCGCTTATTTTAAGGTAAAGATGTCACCAGAATACAAAGTTACAGTCAGTAACTTCCGTAACACTAATTGTCATCTCAGTGACTGGGAAAGCCCTTAATCACATGATTTAAACTCAGTATTTTCCCAGGTGCTTTCATGCAGCTGTGTGCTTTTATTCTGAAAGTCTTCTTGTTTTCGCTGAGAGTTTCTGACGTTTAAGGGAATCAGATAAAACAAGAGGAAGCTGGTGAACATTTGATTCATGTAAAACACAGATTGTGGTGACGTTTCTGACGTGTGACGATTTGATTTCTTTCCAGTACGAATACGCACTCAGACATCTGTATGCACTGGTGAACCTATGTGAAGGAGGATATCCTGCAGAGAGGTATAGACCACTTCTCATTTAATCTAACCACTTACCTGAGTTTCTGTTCTCTTTGTTTTTTTTCTCTAATTCAGTGTCAGTCATCTGATTTGGGGTATTTTTATATATATACAGTATGTCGATTCAAGCTGATCTTAACTCAGATTTTAGTTGATTTGTTTCTTGTAAATAGAAGTAGCTATACACTGGTACAAAACCTTTGCACCATTTAAATGTGGCTTTTTTTTTGTTTGTTTGTTTAAGACTCGCCTGTCTGTTATCAGTGGGTTTTGCTGTGTTTTTGTCAAGGGGAAAGCTGTTTGAATAAATCATCTTGGTCTCTAGGAACATATGAAGTGAATTTTTCACATCAGTCCTTAAAAATAAGATTTTTGACAGATAATCAATAGCTGATAATCAGTCATATTTCTTACTGAAAAGTGATAAAGACACTCTGTTTCTTGTGGACATATATTTTTTCGTGATCTAATACTAAGGTAATCTTGTTTTGTTGTCTCTCCGCAGCATCCAGCAGGCCATGGACACCGTGTGTGGCCACTAAAAGGATTTCTGTGAAACCATCAAAGCCTCTGGTTCTTCTGCTTGAGAAGCTGAGAAAACTGAGCTTCTTTTTGCACCACTTGGGAATCAGTCGGATGTGGAGCTGACCTTATTGTCTTATGAGCACACTATAAATTTTAAAGTCGTTTTTGATTTTACTGATTTTTCTTTTTTCTTTTATGATGACTTCACAGTGAAGAGCGTGCGAGACTTGTTTTTAGAACAAAATACACAATTATAATATGGACTGCAAATAAAATTGTTTGCTAAGCTTTATTTGTGGTATTGCCAAGGGCAGACCACCAAACAATGAATGTTAAGCCTCAAGAGACTTTTTTATGACACTGCTGGGAATAAAATCCGATGGAGCAAAGGTGACATGCTTTCTGGATGATATTTCTAATAGCTGCTGTTTACTGTTTCAGCAGCTAACCTCAGAAGGATTTCTTTTCCAGATAATTGTGCATTTCCTATGATCAGAAACCTTTACGTTTGCACACCACTGTGTGATAGATCCATAAATACACCCATATCCTCTGGCTGTGAACTGCTGTGAGCTTTAACAGGATTTTGGACTCCCTGTGATCTTGATTTTTAAAAGCTGATAGTTTATTACAGGTTACCAATGAGCCCGAGAGCAGGTCTATATTTACAGAAACAGAACAGAGACTGTGGGGTCATCAGAGATCAGGTGAAGGGCTTGAGATTGAGCAATTAAAAACAAACTTGGTTATACTACAGCATTGGGGCTATTAGTATCATTGATTTATGTAAATTCCTTTAAAAACATATTTTAAAGGAATTTCCTCATTTTCCACTGCAGAAATAAATCTAAATAAAGTAAAAATGCACTCACTAAACATTGCTAATACTGGCTTTGACTCTTTTTTTTGCCTTCAGAGCTGTTTTAATTCTTCATGGCACAGATTTATTAAGGTACTGGAAGCAAACGTCAGAGACTTTGCTCCATATTGTCATGATAAAATCACATAGTTGCTGCGATCTTGGCTGCACACTTGTAATGCAAATCTGTGGTTCTAAAATGTCCCAAGGGTTCTCTGTTGAATTGAGATATGGTGACTGTGGACACCATTTGAGTAAAGTGTTTTCAAGGAAGCAGTTTCAGATGATTCATGACTTCATGACATGCTACCCTGCTGGAAGCAGCTATCAGAAGATGGATAGACAGTGTGCTGAACTGGTACTAAGAGGGCCAAAGATTGCTGAGAAAAACTCCCTCACACCACGACCAGAAGGCTAAACTGTCAGTTCAAGGCAGAATGGATCAGCTTTCATGTTGTTCACGCCAAATTCTGACCTTGCCATCTGAATGTCGCTCTCATTAGACAAGACAATGTTTCTCCAATCTTTTGCTGTCCAGTTTTGGTGAGACTGTGGGACTTTCAGTCTAATTTTTCCATTCTAGTAGTAGAATTTTGGCCATTCTCCTTTAACTTCTGACATCAACAAGGAATTTTCACATGCACAGCTGACAGTCAATGAAGCTCAGTTTGAACAGTTTGAGCAGGTCATCTTGACTATATATGCCTACAAGCACTGAGTTGAGGCCATGAGATTGGCTGATTAGTGATTTTGGCTAAAAAACAAACAGTCGAACACTTGAACCTAATGAAGTCACATTTCCTTTACTATTTTTTGTCTCTCCAGAGTTCAGTGGAGACTGTTGTTATAATTATCAGTGCTTTTTAAGTCTAGTTGACAAGTTCTCATTTTGAGAAGAATTTTTGAACATATGTATATATATTTAAACATATGTAGGAAATGTGAATTCTTTCTTTTTATGTAAACTGTGGTAACTTAAAAATTATAATTTAGAAAACGAAAGAGATGGATTCCAGGAAGAAGGGAGCTTATTACCTCAAATTAGGAAGAGCTAATTACCTTCCAGTTAGCTCCTCCGGAAGTGCTGTTCATTCTTATTTATTGATATTATTTATAACACATCAAAGATAGTGTCATTCTAAGTGTACTTTGAGTTTTGAACATAACACGAAACCCTTAAAACGCTGCATGAACTAGTGTGACGAAAAACTATAAAATTGCTCCATCTAGTGGTGAAATCTTTACTTACATGTTAAAATTAAAACGGCTGTATTTATACTCTGTTTGGGTTCTTTAATTTTTGACTGACTATATTTCTCAGCCCCCGTATTTGTTGTTATTGACACGCTTGTGTGAAACCTTTGTGTCACCTACGGTTTTCTTTATATTTTGCGTGGAAATTTGAAAATAAGGGGCAGCAGTTTATTTAAAGATGTGCAAACATTTGTGGAAATACAGTAAATCAGGCAGAGTTTTAACAAGATTAAAATTCAATATTCTGTATGACCACCTTTATTCTTCATAACAGCCTGAACCATCTTAGGCAAACTTATTAGTTTTAATTATAATTTTTAAGCTTTAAATCTGCAATTATTGTTTATACACCGCTGTGTATAAACACATCGCCGTTTTTGACATTTTTAAGCAGGCATCAAGTCTGCCACCTAACCCCGGTGGGAACGACCCACCGGGGAGGCGGCCTCCTTAACCCCGCCTCGTCCATAAACCAGAAAGATAACCTCACCGAAACCCGTCTTGGTAACGTGAAAACGTCGCTGTGTGCCGAAAAGCAGTAGCAGCAGACAGACTTACAGCTGAGTTACATCGACAGGAAGACAAACAGCAAATTTCTAGATTTAACACCAGCTGCGTTCCTTTTAACCAAACATAGCAGCCTTTTTAGCTCGGTTAGTTAGCTTGTTTGCTAACTTTAATAGAGACTCTTGGAGAGCTTGCGCAAGACGCCTTGGCGAATCATCTCGATTTTAAACCTCCGTTAACATCTCACCATGGGATCCAGAGCGTCCAGATTACTCAGAGAAGAAGAAATTGAAGAAATTAAGAAGGAAACTGGCTGTAAGTTGAGCTCAGAGTTTAGAGTTTACTCCTTGTGTGAAGACAAAACCTCTTGGACATTAGCTAGTTGATTGCTGTACTCTCATATTTAGATGTCTTTGGCTGAATGATTTTTTCTGATTGAGGCTGTACTCATTAACTCTCTATATTTTGCTAGTTTAATCGGCTGCATTATATCAGTGAGGGGTTATTGTGGATTCAGTTGTGTATCAGCTATCTTTGGCTCATCTGATAGTCAAAATCTTTGTCGCCGCAGTTTCCCACAGTCAGATCACTCGCCTGTACAGCCGTTTCACCAGCCTGGATAAAGGGGAAAACGGCACCCTCAGGTGAGCAAAAACATAAACAGAAGCCACAAGCTGCACCTCATTTGTTTTGTTCCTTTACCAGCCCACACTACAAGGACTCCGTTATAGAGGTCACCTAAGCAGTTAGGTTTTCTGGTTGACTTCAGAATGAGTCATAAAAAAAACACACCTCCAAGGGTATTTAAATTGAGAAAATCTTACAGTGTATAGTTTTTTTTTTTTTTTTGTTTTTGTTTGTTTTTTTTGTTTTACCAAATTTGCCTCTCTGAATGTGGTATTTATATTAATAAATTACGTCTAAGACAAAGTGTTGTGCTGAGATAAAGGTGGGCAATGTGAGATCTGTCTCTCATTTCAGTGATGAAATCATGTAATGAATCTTTCTCCTGTCACTGACTATTCATCTGGTTCAGATTCTGTCTTAACTGATAGGTGAAGAGACTGGTAATCATTAAGCAGCTAAAATTTTAATTTGAAGGCCCTTTGGTTATTTGAAAATGATTCCTTGAAGGGGAAAGGGCAGTTAGTTTCTCAAGGGCAGACGAAACCCCCCAAACTCTGTTTGGTTTCATTCAACTTGGATATATGAACGATGTTGTGTTTACACATAATAAGTTCCTGGCTGTACTTTTTTTTTTCTTGCTCAAGTGCTTCCAGTCACAGTAGAAGTCACGTTTGTTCAGTGTGACTTCCTTATCGTTTCATTAGTTTTCACAACAGTGAGATTTCACAGATCTGTTTCTAGTCCAACCAACTGGAGAAAGAAAAATTTTCAGTGTGTAACAAATCTGAACAATGTTTTTAACAATTTTTTTTTTATTCTTATAAACAAATGATGATTTATGTCATATATCACTCGTCACATGACCTCATGAGTTTTGCTATGTGTCATGTCTTGGTAAAGCTCATCAACTCTCAGTATAAGACTGGTGAATTGTTAGGTAAAAATGAACAGTTAAAACATACTGAGTTTAGAATTTAACTTTGATCATGTCTCCTTATTTTTACAGTCGAGAAGATTTCCAGAGAATCCCCGAGTTGGCCATCAACCCTCTGGGAGATAGAATCATCAATGCATTCTTTCCTGAGGGGTGAGTAGTCTGTGTTATTCCTCTGCAGTAGTTTGGAAAGCTTGTTTTTGCACTACTATAAAATTGAGTCACCAGCACCATCGCCACAAAGCTGGACCAGGCTGTAATGCCTTTCAGTTGTGGTTTCCTGACTGCAGGCTGGAGAAGCTCAGTCCTTACTGCCAAGTCTGTGTGGAAATAAATCAAATGGGGTTTTGAGTTGTATACTTGACAGTTATTTGGATGTTTTCATCACTGTGGGAAGGAAAAAAACCCAAACAGATGTCTTTAGATATATCATTAAAATCCTAAAAGGTCACATGTGTAGGCGTTGTAATTGCAGCTCTGTCTTTTAATGGTTTCAGACGGGTTCTGGCTTCTTTGGTTTTGGCCTGTTTGTTTTAAACAACTTGATGTAGAAACCATTCCAATCTGCATGTTGGTGTTAGGTTACTAGCTCATTGTGGTGCCCACAATACGCATTTGAGCACAAAGGTAATCTGACTGAACTTTCCAGAGAGTTATAGTAGATATTTTGTGCTTGTGATTTTTAGAGAGGACCAGGTAAATTTCCGGGGTTTCATGCGGACCCTGGCTCACTTCAGACCAATCGAAGACAACGAGAAGAACAAGAACCCCTCAGCTACTGAGCCCCTGAACAGCAGGACAAACAAGCTGCTCTGTGAGTGTTGGGGTGTAACTGGTATCATCTTAGCATCGGTTTAAGAGTATCTGACTTACCTGTTTCTTTCTATTCAGTTGCTTTCCGTCTGTATGACCTGGACAGAGATGACAAGATCTCCCGAGATGAGCTCCTGCAGGTGAGTTGATTGACTTGGAGTCATCGTGTAATTCGTGGTTCACACAGTGAATAATTAGTGTGTTTAAACATTACAGAATCTTTTGGCAACTGTGGGGCTTACAAGAAAAATTAATATCTGTAATTCCACACCCATTTATCAGAAGTTCAGTCAGCCCTGCGGTGTCATTCTTTAGTTGAGACATCATGTATCATTTTTCCGAGGTCAAATTGTAACTTCCCAAATAAAAACATCAGCTTACAGGTTAAATTTTACATGCATGGAATTGTCGTCTGTTAATATAGCAAAAACTGTAACATTTATAAGAAACCTCTATGTCATATTAACTTACTTTTCTGTATAATTTCACTAGAATACATCAGAACAGAAGGGTGTCACACTTCCCTCTCTTCTCTATTCTTGTTGCAGTTCACACACAAGTTTTAAGTTGATTTTTTTGTTTTTCTCTCGGTGAAAGATAATTTGTGACTTCCACTTAGGCTAAATCTGATCTAAATGAGGTGATGAATGCAATCAATTTGAACCCCAATTCCATAAATTCATCCTGCTGTAAATGTGAGCAAATGACTCTTTCCTTTACGTAGATTTCATAAATGATTTTGAGCCAGCCTTCAGAGTGTAACCACATCTTTATTTCGCTTTTGTTTTCCATGTATTTGTATTTGTCTTCTTTAGCTTGAACATTCTGTGCTCGAATGTTCCCAGATACATACTCAGAACGCAATTAATGGTAATGATTAGCTACTGTTGGTCCGTATAACCTCCAGCACTTTATTCCTACTCTTTGGTGTCTTTTATGGTAGGAGTAATAAAATAAAAGTTAACAACATTTTTCTAACCGGATCCACTCCAAGTACGTGAAACAGTATTTGGGTTGAGATTTGTGTCATTTTTATCCCAGTCCCCTGTAGGTAGAACTTTTTTGACTTCAAATTCTCATATGTCTTTAATATGGTGGCTGTTTGCATCCGAGGCCTCTCGGAAACCCTCATAAAGTCTGGATATGATTTTATACCTACCTTCTTGCTTGTACATTACAGAATGTAAGACATTTTCAGATGATACTTTTCCTTTTGGTGAATATCAGTTATTATTTCTGTAAATTTATGTACGTTTGACAAATGAACAAGTGCTATTGCACCACATTTGTTTTAAAGTGTTTTACAGAGATGAGTATTTCACCATCAAAGGAGACTTTGCCCTTGTGCTGATAATGATGTGATATCTCACCTTAACTATAGGCTGATCCTTCCCAGACAGTCTAATATCCTGTATTATGGCTTCCTTTGCACTCCCTCTGTGTTATTTGTCGTCCCACTTTAAAGCGGGTCAAGCTCAGTGACGTTCTCTGACCTGTAATTGCTATAAGCTCAGGGTTAATGACTCAGCCACATCTCTTGTTTTGCGCAAAACATTTCACTGTGTCACCTGCTTTGTGTAATGCATGAACCTGTAGGGCTAAATGTACTATTTGTGCACTCGTTTTTCACTCATTGTGCGTGCACCATCAGTTATTATCATGTATTTCCTAGTCAAGTGTGGCTTTGCCAATGAACCAAAATAGCTACAAATGATCTTGTGTGATCTTGCAAAAATATACGTCACCTTGTTATTTGGTGACTCTTAAAAATAGATTTTGCTGGTTTGTTCCAGGTCTTGCGGATGATGGTTGGAGTTAACATTTCAGATGAACAACTCGGCAGCATTGCTGATAGGACCATCCAGGAGGCTGACACAAACGGAGATAGCTGCATTTCCTTCAATGAGTTTATCAAGGCAAGCTTTGTGGTCAACATACATATTTGTACTGTTGTGTGGTTTCCTTTTTTAAGTTAACCACTGAAGCATTGCTGCTAAACTTAAAATGACATAACAGATGCTGTTTGAAGGATTCTTTTTAATTAAAAACTGACCACTACCATGTGCAGGTATATTTTTAGCATCGGAGGCCTCAGTGGTACACAAACTAGAACCCAAGACTAACCACAGAAAAGAAGGAAACATATATATTTTTCTATCAAGCATGCATTTTGCATAGCAGAGCATGGTTTTCCAGAGGACAAAAATTTGATTGTGTATCTATGTTAGTTATTAAGAGAGGATGAGGATGAAATAATCCCAGTTAATTCAGGCCTTGGTTTTCACAGTTTGATTTGTGTGGACATTTACAAGCAAGTTAAACTGTCTCAACCTCTTAACTCTTCCAAAGATTTGTTTTAGTTAATATATAATGTGCTATTTTCAGCTTATAGTGACAGTTAAAGGTGTTTTATGGGATAGCTGGACAAAAATGTCACATTGTGTAACATTCAGATTTAAATAGTTTGTGTGGGACTGAAGTCGTAGTGGTGTAATGGGTGAACCAGCACCCAGGACAGGGGTGATGGTTAACTGAAATGGCATGAGAGCTTTGACTTGTTTTTGGGATTGATTTAAAACAGATGTTCTTTTAAGCCCTAGTCGCAAATGTAAACTTTAGAGCAGCACATTTTTCTGTAGTATAAACTTGTCTTGTTTTTGTTTGTTTATTCGCAGGTCTTGGAAAAGGTGGATGTGGAACAGAAGATGAGCATCCGGTTCCTGCACTAAAGTTTCATTATTGTTATCGGGGTTTTTTTGTAATTCTATTTAGAGTAGCGCTTGAACATGTCAGTTGATTTCAAGACACAATCTTGTCCGGCTTCTCAACGAGCTGCTGTGGCCCACGCTATGGGTTCATTCCTTCAGGCCAAGCATTGGGTGGAGACCATAATAAATCTTGAGTTTCGGCCTTTGCACTGCTCTGTAAACAAAGGGAAACGTTGCGTGCCTTAGGTTGTTTTATGCAATGTCACTATGTATTTTTTTTCCCCCAGTAATGATACATTATTTATTAGGAAACTTTTTAGAGGATCATAGTTATTACCACTTTGTTCATTTTTCACATGAACATTTAAAGATTTATAGCGTGGCAGAATAACTTTTTGCTATCGCAGTAGGTAAGTTTATAAGTTTAATCATGCTGCTCCACTGATATTTAGCCCATGCTGCATCTTTGTCCATATAAATATGCAAAGATTCAAAATTGTGTGATTCCATTTCAAAATGTCAGTGTTTTAATGCCATCTGAATGCCATCTGTTATGAATTGTTTCCTTTGAGCGAGCCAGACCAGCCAATCCGAGTTTGTATCTTGAAGCAAAATCGGACTGACCTGTTCCTCAGGTTCTTGTGTAACTCACTGAAGTGTCTGGTTCCCCTTTGTAAGTTATTAGCTAAACGGTAACCCATGGCCATGTTTGTGTACGGTTTCATATAATTAACAGAGCTGCTGCCAGTAGAATCTAAAGCTACTTTTAGCTGCTCCCGTATTTACAGTGGGTAGGACCACATGTTTGATGTTGGCAGTTTTTAAGCCGGATGCCCTTCACGCCTGGGATCAAACCCTGGAATCTCATTTTGTTAGATGAATGTGTAAACCACTACACCGTGGATCAACTGCTACCTGTAGACTTAAATTATGGGCCTGTTGGAGCCACTGCTGGTTTAAAGGAGTGTCTCACTCAATTAGAGGTGAGAACGGTGGCATGGACATTTCAAAAAATGCTGGTGTCTCATCAGTATGTGAGACTTTCACAGCAGGTTTTTTGATATCCTCAAAAAGTATGCCACCTGGACCAGCCCTCAAAGGCTTTAAGACTTAAAGAAGGCCTTGCTATGAGTATTGTTTTGGAAATTGGGCTGTGGGATCAGCTAGTCTGTAGACTTAGAGCAGGCAAAGATAACATACTGTGCTTTTACTCATTTGATCAGTTTCCCTGCAACTAAGGAAAAATGCTGATTTCTCCTCTGCTATGTATTTCTTAGAATGTCTTTCCTCACTGCCCAGCGCCTGATGCATCGGGCATATTGTTTTTTGGGACATGTCACTGTGCATGACCCCTTTTAAATCTTTAATGTGAGTCTGTGAAGTCATCACTAGAGCACCCTCCAGTGCAGGAAACACAGCTCAACCATTTTATCAATCATTCTGTGATCATCAGTCAGATGTGAATCACGTTATGTGATGTTGGTCGAGGTATTATCAAAGTGATTCAGGAATTTGATTTGAATAAAAATAAGTGCCATGCTTCTTTGTCTCATTTATTGGGATTTTCTTATGACACTTTTTTTGTGCTACTCACAGTTTACATCCAGCTTGGAAATTTTATTTATTTATTCTTTAGGAATTGAAAAATTGTATAGTGTGATAAAATTAGAATATAACAGACTACAACTTCATATGTTAATCTTTATTTCTTGGATTAAATATTTGTCTGATAACAATGATAACGGTGACAAATAATATACTGTAGATATGCTTACTATATTTATAGGGATATAAAGTGGACCTATCGTGGTTTTCCTTCTTTTTCTGTGTGACGTACTGTTAGAACTGTGATACTAAGCATATCCAGATTTCCACATGATGAGGTCAGTGTGTACAAAGTGATCCCATGTTAACAAACTCTTAGACTTTGGACTGCTTACGCTTGGTATTCTTAATATGGTTATCTCAGGAACTGTGGGCACAGATCTCCCATTTAGAAGAAAATTGTATTATCTGTGGAACCTCAAAGGGAGAGGAGTTAAAGCAGCCTGATTTTGACAGAGAATTTGTGGAAGGCCCAGAAATATCAAAAATCTTCCATAAAAATCTATGGGAGGATTCTGGAAATGTTAAAGGTGACATTTATCAGATCCTTGCCCCCACAAAGCCAATCAACAGTTGACACAGGAAACAGATCATCATGTTACACTGATGCGGGCACACAGCAGATATTCATAAATAATAATCACCTGCTGAGTTTTAGACTTGCTATAGTGCACTACGCCCTGAATAGGAGAGACAATGATTATGTGGAAATTTGAATCATCTCAATCAAAACATAATAACACGCTTTATTATTGTTTTCTGCTAATAATAAAACTCTGGATGGTGGTCTTTGAAAATTGTAATTTGTAAAAGCACTGTACCTTTAAATTTAGCACAAGGCCGCCATTTCTCTTGTCTGGCTGGTGGGAAGCAGCTAAGGTTTAAACAACACTCAACCCTGTTACCAATGCCCTAGAACCTGAAAAATCACCTTAATAGAGAATTTTCACTCATTTAAGCAACTTTTGACATCCTTGCCCAAGTTTTTAATAGTCACATGTTTTCCCTCAGTAATTTCTGTATTTATTTTCAAATATATGCTTAAATACACTATCAATATAATGAATAAAACTATCATAAAGGCAACAGATTAAACCCTTTTGTGAGCTAATAAAAATATTTTTGCTTACTTTTATTGAAAATGATATGGCGACATGGTTACATTTTAAGAAATGTTACTTAACAGTATTTTATATGTTTTTAACATGTTTTTATAAAGTTGATTTCAATATGCACGGTAACAAGGTTGCAATAAGTGCTAAATGGTGTTTTCTCAGAAACAGAACCAAGTTGTGGAGTGTAATGCACTGTGAGAGTCAAGGACATGTGTATTTATGTAAATAAAGGAAGGAAACTTGGACTTTACCTTGTCTTATTTTGGAATTATGGGTAATATTGTCGCATTGGTTAGCGTGACACTCAATCTAGTCAGAAGGAACACCACAAGCAGTGCATGATTACTGTTCTAGAAAAAGTGGTTTAACAATCGTAAAAAACAAACAAACAAAAAACAAACAAACATGTATAAACAAAATCAACCGTGGATTTGTAACTATTTTAGATGTTAGATGTGACATGAAAACTAGCATTCAAGTTTTAAAAAATCGTAAATATTGGCAAATACAATAAACACTGGTAGTCATTAACGGAGTCAACGGCGATAGCAATAAAATAAATATGAAATATACTGAGATTTATTATTTTTGAATTCAGATATGGTTTTAATGTAATATGCAGTTTCCTTTTTAAACGTGAAAAACTAGAGTAAATAAATTTGTGAGTTTGGTACTTTCCAAACCTTAACAGCATATCCCTCTTTCTGTGTTAATTATTTGTTATATTAAATAGGTTTCAATTTTAGTATTTTGTCTTTGGGGCAAATGTAAATCACACAACCAACATATATTTTTTTTTATCATTGTTTGTGTGGATTATTTTCAAGTTTTTTGGGTGACCCAGTTAGCGGCAGTGAAGCGTTCCATGTTCAGGACACAAGAAGAACAACTTCCGGGGCGGGTTTAATGTTGATTGACAGCCATCCAGCGCAATCCTTTTTCCGTTAGCTCGTAGTAGCGGAGCGAAAATGGCGTAGAGCGGAGGTGTTCGGGAGAACAGGACGACAGGACCTTCTTCTCTCCTCGTTTGTGGTAACCGGGGAAAGAAGAGGGTCCAGAACTTTATTTCTTCGCCGCTGCGGTTTCTCTTAGTAACATAAATCAGACAGTCGTTCGTTTGGGAGTCCTAAATGTGTCCCCGTAGCGGAAGAAACCCCCTCTCCTCCCCACGGCTTTTGTTTACCATTGTGTGCAACTGCAGCTCAGACCACAGAGGAAATATCTCTGCATCCTTTCGGTCCAACTCGCATCAAGGTCAGTGCTTCGGTCAGCTTTTACTTAAACCTCTGTCTTCACTTTTTGAAAACTGACGACAATTGCATGCCAGCGGACTTCTACGTTGTGCTATTTGAGTTATTTTAAGGAGTCGTCTGTACATTAACCGAAAGTCACACCATCGAAAATTATGTTTGTCTGCATTAAATGACACTGTGTCCATTAAGCACCATAAGATTCTACTGTAATCTCTGTTTAAAGCTGAAATGATTCGTAATCGAATAAATTAACTTAAGGAGCAGAGTCGATTGCAGCATTATATAATGCATTCATTATGCAGTACTGTGTAAAACTCTTGAGCCACCCTTCATTTCTATGAATTTTTTTCCACGGAGTCAAACTAAATTATTATTATTTTTCAAAGTGGCTTCAGGCTTTCTCTCCCCCCCCCCCCCCCTTTTTTTTTTTTTTCCCTTGTTTGATGTTTCTTTCTGGGGGGTTGACATTGGCTGCTTTTTCAATCCAGTCATGATATTTTATTTATTTGTTAAGCCACTTAATAATCACCTCGTCATTGAAGCACAAAAAAAGGCACTTAGCTCAAGGGATGACCTGTGTTCTTCTGTTTACACATAAGACAGCTTAGAAAATAAGATTCAATTGAATATTGAGATATCATTTTGGGACGGAACAAAACAAAGGCAGTGAACATTCAAAGAAGAGCTTTGAATTTACTTCAATATTGAATATTTACCATTTGCTGAGATAAAATATAAAGAAATTAAGAGTGGCTTAAGATTTTTGTACATCACTGCATATCTAATTGTTCCAAATGCAATGAGAGAATGTGCTGAGTATAATTATGAATAATGGTCATATTTCTTCTATGAAGGTAACATGTGAATTGTTATTTTAGGAATAAACCGTCATTTAATGGAGTCATGAATCCTCTGCAAGTGATATTGCTTTGCAAATTAACCCCAGCAACACCAACATGTAACATCCGCCACCACCAAGACATTTGGAGGTAAACGGACACTATCAAGATGACCTCATTTGGGCTTCTGGGACACTGGTGCTCTCCTTCCTGCTGGGACATTAACCACCTCTCCTCCACAGCATCCCACGGATCATTGGTGAACACCATCTGTTGAAATTTTGGGCGGTCGGACTTGCATGATGCACACTGCTTATGTCTACATGTAGCCTAGTATTATTTTGTCTGCCTGAAAGTCCTTTAGAAATACGCGTGACATTCTCGTCAGGCTGCATGTAAACATAGTCTCTACTTCCCAA
Source organism: Neolamprologus brichardi (assembly GCF_056152115.1). Lineage (NCBI taxonomy): Eukaryota > Metazoa > Chordata > Actinopteri > Cichliformes > Cichlidae > Neolamprologus > Neolamprologus brichardi. Next base: position 8,511,438 of record NC_142122.1, read on the forward strand.
ATAGTAAGAAAGGAAAAAATTGCTTCACCACAGTTACAAAAAACAGTTTGATAAAGAACAAAGTACCTGCTCCCAATTTTCTGGGAAACATAGCAAAAGACACAAGATACTGTAGCAAAGATCAAGGCCTGTGATTTTTATTAGACTCATTGGGTGTGTTAATGTTTTGTTTTTTGCTCTACCTCATTGCCATGGGAAGTCCAACAGCATGGACGAGGAGAGTGGTGAATTAGCTAAAAGGTTGTCAAGTGCCACAGAAAGTTGTATAATGTTGGATGATTAGTTTTGTTTCTGGGGGTCAAAAAGTGAGGTTGTAAATGTGGGAAGACTGAGCAGCACACGATGCACACTGTCACTCATTTTGGGTAAACAAAACAAAAAACCACTGAACCACTCAAACTGTGGTCTCCTATGCATCTGTTTTGCATTGTATTGTGCTCTCCTTTGTCAGGTCGGCAGGTGTTTCTTTACAAATAGCACATAGAGATAAAATTGGGAAGTTTTCCTTTTAATGTTGAATCCTTTACATAGAAATCTGGCAACTTGTATTATTTCAGATTTGTCTCCTGAAGCATTCTGATTCAGTTTCCCTTCATCTGGTCTTTTTCAATTTAACATGTTTTTATTTAGTTTTTTCCCATGTAAATTGCTGGGAGGTTTTTCCCCCCTCCTGCATGTAGGGCGTGTATAATGGGACATTCAGGTTGAGATAGATTTTCAGTTTTGATTTCTTTTAAGGAATTGTGAGAAGATGCAATCAGATTTGCTTTATCAAACATGCTTTATCTCACCCAAAAGAAACCTGGTCTCATTTTTCTTTTTCTTTATTTTTTTTATTTTAACAGAAGTAAAATGCAGTCACTTGAGGAAGAAAATGCCAGTTTCCCACTGAATTACCCAGGTAATTATCTCAGATTTCAGACATTTAAAAACAAAATGCTGTTTTTTAGGATTAGTGAAATTACTCCTAGAAGAAGCTTTACATGTAATTTAGAGATCCACCCAATGGAATCAAACAAAGTCCTGCTTGTTTATTTTAATCTAGTGTAGCTTTTTCTTTAGGTAGATAGCTCATCTTGGTCTGTCGGACATTATGGTGTTTCTTTAGGATCAGCCAAACAAAAAAATTATTCGCAGCTCAGTTGATGTTCATGCATCTAAACTGTATTCAGGCATGTATTTGAAAGCATAAACAAGTGGCAAAGAGTAGGCTGGTCAGAGCTTCTCGTGATAATGGTAACGTAATCTAATGAAATGCATAATTGTTCCTCAAGTGAATGCATGCTGCTTCTGTGCATTTTCTTTCTTTTGTTCACTTTTGTGATTTTTTTCAAAGGAAAAAAAATCACATTTTTCCGGGATTTGTGCAATATTTGATCCTAACTGTCATGTTGTTGACCAAACTGTATATTGTATAAACAAGTGACAAGTTGTTTGAAAGCAACAAAATCACCAATGTCTTCCATTAAGATATGTATAGACTCATGTGCATTAGCTTATTTAGCGGGACTGTGGTGCCAACATTATAGTAGCCGTGCATGACCAGTAGTGATGCTTGCTTCATGAGGAATAGTGAAATCGATTTCTAGGCTAAGCTGGAGCGCCAAACTTCGGAAACTATTTCAGCAAAGTTAAAGGGTGGTAGACTTAGGTACGTTTAAATACACTGCATAGAGACACAGCTTTACTCTAAACTCTACTGCAAAATCTCATTTTCATCACATGGCTAGTTTGTGCAATCGAAATACAACTAATGTAAGGCACAATCAGGGTAAGTTAAGTATTTAAACAAGTCATTTACTATAGCATATATGCTTAAAATAAGTAACTTCTTTTATTTACGCACTATAAAGCATTAAAAGAATTAGTTAATATGCAAAAGCCAAAAATCTCCCAAGTCTCACGTGTGATGGTGACGAAGAAATGTTCTATTGGGAATGAGATTAAATTTAATCCTAGATTTTGATCTGATTGGTAAGGATCCAAAATTGACTTTTAGTCCTAGAATAATGATCTCTCAGTGACATCACATTGTACATATTACCTCATAGTTTTGGGATTCAGAGCGTTATATTTTAATCCATAAAATTGTATTTGATTAGAGTTTTAGAAGCAATAACCTACAATAATGCATGAGTTTAGTGCCCGGGTGAAAGTGTTTAAAGGTTTCTGTAGCATCACATGGAAAGGGTTATATCCACCCGTTTTTATTTTATTTATTTTTTGCTCATGCAGTCAATTAGACACTTCTTTCATTGGGGAGTTATGGATTTATCACTGAAAGCTTAGGATATTTTCTGCAGAACAAAGTGTGTTCTAGAACAGCTGTAGCGTCATGTTATTACATCAATACACGAGAGATGCTTTAAACTTCAATTGTAGCATTTTTACATCCATTCAAAACCCACTTCTTATTTAGAAATAAATATTGAAGTAATTCTGTAACTGTAAAGGCCTCACTGAGCGAACTTGACACTTGTTTGAAAAGCACTTTCTCTCTCTATGTACTGACTTGCACCGTCATCATCTCCACCCTGTCTTGGATACTTTGTTCTAACAATCCTGTAATGCTCTTTCTTGGAATTTGTAATCAAAAATTTATAAGCAAGTAGACATCTAGCAACATTAATATATGGGTTTAAAAAATATGCATGTCTTAGCAGAATAATGAATGATTTGTATTGCATGCAATAATCCAACTTTGTAATGTGAATGAGTGTAATTAGGAAACTGAAATGTTCATTTTGGATGTTCTGTCAGGACTTGTTTGACACAACGGCGAGCACGTTGAAAAAGCTTCAACAGTTTTACAGACTACCTGCTAGTTTGATACAGTAAAGAACAGAGTAGTTCTCCATTGTGTCAAATATGACCTGACAGTGTAGCCACAGTGCAGCTGAGAAACAAATCAACCTTTGTTCCCATTAAGGAAAAAAAATATATATCAAGAGCTTAGGTAAGATTAACGACATCACTTTGTTGATCAACTTTTCCACAGAGGACGTGGACTGTGTAGAAACTATGCACTCCAGAGGGAGGAAATGGGCATGCTTGTTATGTGTGAGCCTCTTGTCTGGTTTTGTATTAACTTTAAAAAAGAAAAAAGAATCTGTATCAGAAGTTCAGCAATAAAACGCAGCATGGTGCCAATTAAATTGATGGGTGTCGACTACAGTTTGAATGCCATGTAACACGAACCAACAAACCTTAATAATTGTTGTCCTTAATACCACTCTGAGGCTGGTTACACACCAGAAAATGATTACTGAAGGAAGATTTGAACCTAATTCTAGCTTGGTTTGAAGATTGTAAGCAGGAACAAAACCACCTTTGCTCTCACTGAACTGTTGATCCTAAAATCGTGGGAACAATTAACTTTATTAACAAAATAGCATTTACAGCAAATACATGAGATATACACTCACTGGCCACTTTATTAGGTTCAACTGCTTTTTAATAGAATTCTCTAAACAGTCGATCACATGGCAGCAATTCAAAGCATTGAGGGCTGTATTTGTTGTTGAGATGATCTGCTGAAGTTCAAACCGAGCGTCAGAGTGGGGAGAAAAAGTAATTTACTGACACTGAATGTGACATGGTTGTTTGAATGAGTATGGCAGAAACTGCTGTCAACAATAATAATTTAAATTAGCAGTTATGAACCCATTCAAGCTATGCAGAAAAACATGTCTTAAAACACAATATGTCCAGCCTTGAAGCAGATAAGAGATGATCGCAGCAGGTGCCTCTCCTCTCAGTAAGACGGGATTGTGTTATTGTCATTGTGCAAGCATAAGAAAATTAAGGCAAAGCTAAGAATGGGAAACTCAGGCTACAAAAACTGAACAACAAAGTTACGAGAGCAAGAGGATGGTAGGGTCAGAATTTGGCATAAACAATATGCAAGTATGGATCAATCTCACTTTCATAATCAAAGGTTCAGACTGGTAGTGGTGGCCTGCACAGTCACCAGATCTCAATCCAATACAGCACCTTTAGAATGTGGTGAAACAGGTCATTCACAACATGGATGTGCAGTAACTGTGTGATGCTATCATCTCTAAATGAACCAATATCCCTGAGAAATGTTTCAAACATCTTGTTGAATCTGTGCCATGAAGAATTAGAGTAGATCAGAAGGCAAAAACAGTACTGGCAAGATGTACTTAATAAAGTGGCCACTGGGTGTATGCTGTCCATTACAAACAAACGACAGTAAATCAAGATTACTTTGACATTTTAATTGAACTGAACTGAGCGTGACTGAACATTGACCATACATCTCAAACGTTGGCAAGAAGTCATTATCAGCAGCAGAGAAGGGATCTGAGAAGCTGTGTCAACAACTGTTGCCATCATCTGTAACAATTATTAATATCTGCATTCTGCCATTTTAGACAAATACCTTGTGAGGGTACCAGCAACAATGTTTTGAACCAAAGTAACAATACAGGTGGAATGACATTTATATTTCACAACAATGCCCTGATTTAACCTACAACAATTAAGAAAATGAATAATAAAAAGTAATTTCACTTAGTAGCTGTCAACGTAGACTGTATATAAAAGATGGATGTTGGCACAGTGAGGTCCAGTTCTGAAGCATTCTGGTCAGCAAGCAACACATCAGAAGGGAGGGGTGAATCTGACTGATTAACCAAGGACACTTCATGGTCACACAGTAGCAACTAGCCAATCATAAAGCATACCATTTTGTTTTGTATCCTTATAGCCTAAGTGGGGCCATAATTTACAAAATAAAATAATCATGCTGTATTCAGTAAGACTTAAAAAATAGTGACCAAGGCCATAAACTCAACAGGAAAGTGGCAGATCAAAGAAGCGGGAGGGTTTTTCCATCTTTACCTTAAGAATTAATTTTCAATGAGGAGGCGCCCTCTGCTGGTCCTTCTAAAGAATGCAGGTCTGTGTCAAGTTTAAGTATTCACACTCTTGAATGCTGGAGCTGCATCCATTGTTTACATACAATCTGACATATTAGAGTTCACTGATCTTCCCTTTATTTTCCAATGGAACAAACACATTTCAGCTCTAATCCATTGTTAGTGATATAATTTTCTTTACAAGTATATGGAGGCGCATAAATGCCACCATCACCAAAAACAATCTACAGTACGCAGCAGACTGAAGAACATATTTTCCCTAATCCCAGGTCGAGCTGGGTGTCCTGTGTACACTAGTTGACCATATTACTGGTAACACTTCTGTCTACCAGTCTGTTCTTAATGCGTGACATCTGTTCCAGCTGTGCTTCAAACTGTTGTCTCACCTGCAACGGAAAGCAAGTAACACATTTATTTGCTCAGCAGAGGCAATTAAAATTTATGTCATTCCTAACTGGATTGCTTTATGCACTAATCTCATCTATTGTGAAGTGAGTGTAAGCACTGATGAACCACGATAAAACCCAATGAAAAAAAGTAAAATTGGTTCTCTTGCTCTGACATGATATTATTATTTCAGTGTCCCACCTCATTCATGCTTTGTCTGAGCGGCTTCTGATCAAATGTGAGTGTGGATGCCTTCACCAGGGAGCTGCTGTTGAGGATGTAACTGCAGAGAGAATTAAGCAAGTTCTTGAAGATCGAGGGGTGCAAAAAATAACTTCAATGAAATGGTTTCCATTAAAGAATGAAAAATATAATTACCACCCACTTATTTATAAAGTGAATAGATAAACCTACTCATCAAGTGTACAACATATACAGGGTTTGTTTCATCTGTGACCTGAGCTCACAATATGAAGTGAACAAAGAAAGCTCATAAGCCACATGTTTATTCTACCCTCCCCAGACAAACATGTACACAAGTAGTCAATATGGTCGTGTGGTTAGTAGAAACCGGAGGGCTTACCAGTTGATGTTTGCTTTGTAGAGGAGAAAGATGGACCGAATCAGAGCCAAACGTGAGGGTGCTGAGTGAATGACTTTCCCCAGAGCACAGCGGCAGCCACGGCATTTTAAAGAGCTGTAGATGCTGGGAGTGATCAAGACATTCATTAACAACCTGTCTATACCACTCAAGTCTAAGCTGTGCTTTGTGGTACAAAACAAATTTCCTCTACAAGGTCAATAAACGCTGCAGCTTAACCCTACTCACCAATTAGTCATTTCCCCTTTATGTTCTGACTCCATCTTGTCACTAATGACTACATCGTTGGTTACTCCTAAAGAAAATTAGGTAGAAAGACATTAGGTAGAAATATCATATTGGCATAAAACTTTTGAAAATCATCAGTGGAGTTTAAGTATAGTACCCCTGAAAAAAACAGACATTAAAAAAGCATTAGGGAGCAAATGTGGTTGTTTTTGTCACTCTGGCACGAACAGCACGTCCCAGTTGATCCCACAAGTGTTCAATGGTGTTGAGGACAGGACAACAGGCAGGCTATTCCATCCCCTCCACTCCCAAACAGACAGTAGAAGAAACTACACTAGAGCAAGTGCACTGGCCCAAGTAGTACCAAAGAACTCAACACCGCCAAAGCTTAACGATTATCAAACAGCTGCCCTCACGGCATGTGACAAAGATACTGTAGATACTAATCTTGGCCCAGCTGAGACCACAGGTGAAATCATCTCTTGACCCTCAGCAGTTTGCACACAGACCAAATGTGGAAGCAATCACCTACATCCTGCAGGGAGCTTACTGCCATCTAGACATTAATGGCTGCACAGTGAGGATTACCTTCTTTGATTTTGCAAGTGCATTTAACACAATTTCATCTGCTGCTACTGAGAGAGAATCTACAGGAAATGTCAGGAAACACATCCACTGACAGACAGGCCACAGCATATGAGACTGGGGAAGTACTCTGTGTGTTTGGTGATGTTCAGTTCAGGAGCTCTGCAGGGGACTCTGCAATCTCCATTGTTGTTCACCTTGCACACCTAAGACACTGAAGAGTTTAGCTCTGGGTTGTGGCACCTACAGAAATACTCTAATGAGTATGCAACGGTTTGATTTTAGAGGCAGGATGGAGAGTAGAGAGCACTAGTGGATGATTTTGTGTCATGGCCTGGGAGGATTCATCTGCTTCTGAATATGAATAAGACCAGAGGGAATGTGATCTAGTTCAGAAGGTTCCTTTTGAGGTGGTGGAGGAGTACAGGTACCTGGGTGTCCACATCAACAGTAGGCTGAACTCTGCTGGGGGAGAAGACTGAATAAACTGATTATGAAGGCTGACTCTGTAACTGGCTGTAAATTGGAAACTTTGAGGATATTGTGATGAAACTTATCCATCATTGATAATCCACCACTGCGCTGAATAGGCAGTCTCTCTAAAAGACTGATTCAGCTTTGCAGCTACAGGAAAGGCATCTATCACCAGGCATACTACCATATTGCTATTGAATAATGTATTTATCATCTCATTGATTATCTTACTCCAACATATTAGGTCATATGATGTAAACAGTCGCCATAAAAACAAGTCAAAATCCATCTATTTTGAGTTTAGTTAAAAGCACTGTAAACTGATACTACATTTAACACAAGCCCAATGCCTCAGCGAACAAGCTTTTAGAAATGAAGTGTACTTACTTAAGCACATAAGCGAGTCCATGCTTTTCATCTCTCCACAGACGCCTGTGGAGTCCGCCAGGACGGCGTTGCACTGCTGACAGTGGAGAGTCATCTGCTGCCTGTGCACTGTTTCTGTGACCGGCAGCTTTAGGTCATCGGTGTGTTTAATTAAAAAGCTGTCGTTAAATTCCATGTTTCACGGTGCCTAGCCAGCAACTTGCCCTTCTCGCGAATTTGAACAACAGAGGAAAGCACGCCCTCAGCGTAACCACGCCCCTACAAAGAAATGCACAAGATACCAAATAACACTTTAATACAAATTTAACAAAAAAATTGTGGCTGATTAAATTTTAATATTTTAGATGTATAACATTTCTAATAAAAATACGATTTTAGAAAGAAAAAATAAGCATGGGGGGGATAAAAAAAAATCCCGAAAATGCACGGTTGTTCTGATTGGCTGTGAGGCATATCCGGTTAGAGTGAAGAGCCAATCAAATGTGTCGCTACTGTGTTTTGAATCGGAGGCTAGTTTTAACCGACGCCGTTTGTGGTGAGGAGAAACACCGACGTGTGCGCGGATTTTCTTAAAAAAAGCGAAATAAACTGTCATACCGGCATGGATTTGGACTCTATGAAATATACAGAATTGCGAAGTCTCGCTAAGGAGCTGGGACTCAAGGCGAACATGAAGGTAAGGAGGCGGTACTTTTTTAAAAATTTGCTTCTAGCGGGGTTATGGTAGACTTACCTTGTTTTCGCTAACGGTAGCTGGCTGTTCTCTAACGTCAACGTGTGTTGGGCAGACTACTCTAAAATGCATTTTCCCCGTTTTTTTTCGGCAACATTAGGCCGACAAACTTCTGAAGGCCATAAAGCAGCACTATCAAGAAGAAAAGAACAAAGAGGCAAAGGAGCAGGTAACTTACTGCTGTTTTGTAATGTATTGGCTTTGTTGTCAGCATCTCATGTGCACAGCGCTAATGCGTTTATGACTATTCCAGGGACAAGATATTAATGATGAAGCTCAGGAGAAATCTGAGGTTGTCCTGGATTCATCTTGCAAGGAAGAAGTTTCCAGCACTACTGGGTTTGTGAACACACGTCGAGGTAAAGGAAAGGGTAACAAGAGAAAAATCTCTGATACTGCGACACTGACTAAAAGCGATGTCAAGATGCCTCCAGTTGCTGCAAAGGTATTATACATTACACTGTATTCAACATAAATACATCTGAAGCACTCTATATCCCTGTGCATAGGGTTGCTTTGCAGCTGTTTAGGTTCTTTGCATTCTGGAGGTTTAAAACCTTTATGCTTATTTTTCTTTTTAAGGATGACACTGAAGTTGATGCACTTACTGCACCCTGCAATGCCAGGGGTGGTAAGAAGAGAAAGGTGTCCTCTACAAACGATAAAGAAAAAAATGAGCCTCCTAAAAAGATCCAGACTGCTGACCATGAGGAGCAGCAGCTACAGCCTGCCATTAAGGATGAAGCACCAGTGACTGCTGAAACAGGTTAGTAATAGTTGATAAAAGCTGATACACACTTATGTTTTCTTCCTTGGACTTTATGATCATGTACTTTTGCACAAATTTTACCTTTAAAGGTCTGTGTCCAAAAAAGGCACCAAAAGGGGCAAAAGCTGGTAGAATTCCTCGTCTCCAGCAGAAGAGTAAGCCTTTGTTGAAGCCTGTTACCCCCAGTAAGTTTTGTTTGTTTCTCTTTCAATGATTATGGTTGTTTTTGTGCCTGATTCAGCAAAAACTTTTTTTGGAGTCTCTGCTATGTACAGCAGAGCCTGTCTTACTTTATTTCAGAGAAATCTGGACATTTTTCCTGTTTTCTATAGATGCACAACTATTTTGCTTGAGTAAATAAAACCTTAATGGATTAAAAAACACTAACCCCCCCCCCCCAAAAATAAATAAATAAATAAATGAAATAAATCTTTGAATATTGATTTACATTTTTTGTTTATCCAGATTTCAAAAAACTTCATGAGGCTCATTTCAACAAGATGGAGTCCATTGATTCCTACGTCCAGCGGAAGACGAAACAGATGGAGACGTACAGAAATTCAGTGAAGGAATTAAAGGTGCCAAATCATCTTGGCTTATTTTTATTCAGGAAAAATTAAGTAACTTTTACTTGAACTTTATCTTAGTTTTATTTTTTTACCTGTAGAGTCTGTCCGACAAAACTAAACTGCTGCAAGTTGATGGCAAAGCTCAAGTGGTAAGCACCACCATCTACTGGTCACCCACATTTGATGTATTTATCGATTACTTCTGAAGCACACTAATGACACATGTATATAATCCCACAGAGGGCAAATCCAACTCGTGCTTCCATGTTCAGCCCTGCACCAGTGAACAAGACACCAGGTGGAGAAAACCGCAGGCACACTGTGCTTTCAGCCACCAAAAAACCTCTTGCAAAGGAGGTCACCTCCTTCAGGCCGTCTGTTCTTTCTACTCGCAGGATCAATGTTCGGTGAGTCACCGTTTTATCCTCTGGCCTTTTGATACAACAAATCTAATGAATTTCTTCGGGATCTAATATGTCTTTTAAATGGACAAAAGTACTGAGTCACAGTCTTTTAATCTTCTCATTAGTTATCAATCACATTCGCACAGGTGTATAAAACGTATGACTTAGCCATGCAGTTTCTGTTTGCAAAACTTGTGAAATAATGGTTCATTCTAAAGGATAAACCTGAATTCAAGAGTGGATATTCCAAAATAAACTTCAAGTGGTATTGCAAAGTGGAAACAATCAAGTTTTGTATTCAATGTAATGCTTTAATGAGAACTGTCTACATACAGGTTCTCAGAAGCTACTCATGACAATGAATATAAAAGGTCACTGGTGAAGACACCTGCACGCATGTCACCCTGCGTGGCTTCCAGCACCCCGCAGAAACAGACCGCCAATGGATTAAAGCCCAGCAGTGTCAAAACTGCATCGTTCTCTGCCACAAAAACTCCAGGTACTTTGGCCTTTCAACCCTTGGAATGATATATTAGAAGTATATGTTTCTAAACAGAGTAGATGATTTTTATTTTATTTATTTTTTATTCCCCCTCTGCAAGGACCATTTGTTTTCACTGGCAACACAAGCACTTCAACAACGCCTGGCACAAACAAGAAACCCAGCTTTGATCTGAAGGCGAGTCTGTCACGTCCCCTCACCTACAAGCCTCATAAAGGTATAAAAATGTTCTCATTTTCCCTGTTTGTGTGAAACACCATTTGATTGGACAAGATGTAGCATTCAGTTATTTATTTTATACATAGGTAAACTGAAGCCATTTGAAGATGTCAAAGAAAACATGGCCATGAACAAGTCTATCTCAAATCCGCACCAGGAAGCTTACAAACAGCACAAAGTCCAGTCAAGGTAGGTTTTTAATTGACGCTGAAAATTCTCCCATTGCAGTTTGCTCATGCAACATCTCTGAATATCTTTAATCTTATTTTAGGGAGGGCAGGAGAGCAAAGCAGATACAAGATCGGAAGCAGAAGAAAGAAAGTATGCTTGGGGCAAGAAGAGGCCTTGTCATGGCATAAAAATATTGCGCCTGCTCGTGGCCGTTTTTACAACCTGTTGAAGTGTAAATATTTCATTGTCTGCAGCTTCAGTTTCAGCATTTTGTAGCCCCTATAGAAAAGTAGAAGCTTACATATACTGTCCAGCGTCTTTGAGGTTCAAATCCTGCTTGTCTTTTAAACACTTTTAGCTCAAACTAATCCTTTTTTTTAAAAGAATATTTTGATGTGATTTGAAGTCTGTCCTGTTTTGCTGCATTTTGAAACTGCTAATTAAAATTTTCATTTGCTTTATTACTTTTGCTAGAATTGAGGCACTCATAAAAGAGTTATTGACCCAAGATCTTGTCTTTTTTATTTGTTCTCTTGTGGTATTTAATACATCATTTAATAATAAACAGTCTGCACAAGTCATTAATATTAATAGTTTGAAATCTGTAATGACATTAACATTAACCGTTCTTAGACTTCTGGGTTCCTCTTGTATGCTTCATAGGCAAACTCCTCTGTGTGTGCATAATCTTTGCAAACACCAATGAAATCAATTTCAAGCTGGAATGGGCCATCAGCTTTGTCTCCCAAAGTAAACCCAATGGTGTTAACCTGTAAATAGAAATACAAAAAACAATGTGAAGGCCACAAGCTAAAAAGGGATTAGGGTAATGATACATCAATTTTATCATCACTTTGTGAGGGAATTTTTCTTTGCACTACCTTGTCCAGCCAGACAGGATGCTGGTCATCTTGTACCCTCCCTCGATGTGTAAGGAAGAACTTAGAGAAAGGTATCTGCAGAAGAGCATTTGAAGTCAGGCTGATCAACATATTTGATACTATCATGCCTCTTAAACAGACCTATATAGATTTGTTAAATAATTTTACTTTAAAAAAAACAAACTTCACCTTAACATCCTGCCAGTAGGGCCCTCCTCTGGTATATAGGAAATAACAGTATATGTCATCTTTCTGGTGAGAGAAGTAGGTTTCTGCTGAGACGTTAATCATCCATGGGCGACCATCACCACGTACACGTAATTGCAGAGTGTTAAAACTGCTCCAATCATGGTGTTTTTTTCTATCAAAGGAAGCCTAGAAGACACAAAAGACTTGGAAATTGGCATTTACATAAACTTTCATTGATAAACTGCAATGGGGGAACCCCCTCCTCCCCTCTGCATCCATCCTATATTATGTTCTAAAAGAAAAGTAATTACTGGAGGGAGACTAATCTCTCTGCGCTACTGAATTCAACAAAAACATGGTATTCAGCAGTTAATACTAACCAGAGGCTGCTTTGAGCGCATAGTGCAGTATCCACTGTAGCGTGTTTCTCCATCTCGTGGGGGAGTAGAGCTCAGTGTCCCGTACAGAAAACAGGTATTATTGTTCCTTCCCAGCTTCAGGTAAGCTTCACTATGGCCTCCAATCTCACGATCAGAGGACACCGTCCACTCCCTTAGGCTCTCTGGACCTCTGAACTCCCATACAACTCTGTTCTGCTCCAGCATGTGCTCAATAATCGGTTTACCCTCAGGGCCAACCCAGCGGTCGGTAAACTCCTTTTTCAGGAGTGTGAAATGCTTCTTTATCCCCTCCAAACCTTTTGAGAAATTAAAGTTAATCTTTTGCCAGGCAAACTTGGTCTTTTTGGGCTGGCCGGGTCGTCTGTATTCACCCTGGATCACAGCTCTTTTGGGCACAGTGAGAGGAATGGTGGAGGGGAGAAGCAGCTGGTGGTGGAGGATTGTGCTCAGCAGCCTCCCAGAGGGGAGGTGTGTGATCCTCTGCAGGGACATTTCAACGTTGATCTGCAGGTTTCACTGCTGAGATACAGAACACAGAGTAACAGAGTCAAAATGAATATAAACAAGAATATGTCTCTCAAAAACAAAATAATGGCCTGACACACTTTAAACAATATTTATATCGTTTTGTATAATTATCCAATAGAGGGCATTTAAAATGTCCCACTTCAAACAACTATATTTATGAAGAAAAATTAAAGGTTTCTTGTTTGAATTATGTGTTCATGGGTTTTCTTCACGTATAAACTCATTTTCACACTTGCTCACATATCGGCAAGTGTGAGCAGAAGTTTTGGCAGTTTGCTGGGCTGGAGCCTTCACATGTGTGTTAACACAATGCTGGTGAAAAATGACATTAGCAAAGATCATAAAGAAGTTTCTGGAAGGGTTTTACACCGCGAAAGATTATTAACAAGAGGGAAAACATTAAAGACAGAAAAATTCAACCCAAGACATTTACTAGATTAGGGAGGGGCATTTCTATAATCACACTCTCATTTCTTAATTCAATCACCTGACTCCAAGTTGTTTCGGGAGAGGTCATGAGGAGGTTTACTTACTTTTTTCTGTCTACACAGTTGGTGAATAAAGACTGTTACCTCTAAGTCCTTAGAATTAAAATTGGTTGTGTGCTATTCGTTTAGAATGACTGTCAGATACATTTCGAACTATATTTGTCTAAACACACAAATTAATCAAAAGCTTAACCATACTGGAATGATTGAAACTGTTTACTTCGTGGAAATAATTACATGACGTAAACTACAGTTAATAACTTAACACAGTGTAAACTGTTTACGTTTACCTTGACCACGATGTAGAAGCAAATGTCTCGTAGATACATCAGGGCTTGTTTGGGTTAGGTTTCATCATACACTATGCTATGAGGAACAAAAGAATATATAGACTGCTGGTGTACGCTGTCCCAGTAAAAATAGGTAACCCAACACGACTGAAATTCCTTCAGCAAACCTTCGACCAGAAATGTCACTGAATGAGCCACAAGGTAATCACTGAACACAGCTTCAGTGCATCAAAGATTACTGTCCTGACTCCTGTACTCATATATGGTTCCTCTCTGTGCTACCTGTATATCCTCTTATATCCAGCGGTTCCGTTTCTGCAGTATGTTCTTTAGTTGAATCTTCTTATTTAATACACAGAGACCAAGAACAAAATTTTTTGTTATATCTAACTTAAACATGTTTTCGTCAATCAAGCTGTTAATACAGGCGCGCATGCGCAGTGCCGCCTTTGTGTGATCGACTCCGGAGTTAGCCAGGTAGCAGCGACAGCTATCGTAGAGAACATTACATTAGACGACACAGTGGTAGCTAGTGGGTTAGCTCTGCAGCTAATCATGGTGAATGTAAAGAAGCGGAAAGGTCGAGTCGTTATTGACTCTGACTCCGAAGACAGCGCTAGTGACGATAATTTAGATCAGGTAGGTGTTATTTTTACCCTTTTCCCCATCGGTGGATTCTGAAGTTGACAACAGTTTGAGGCTGACGCTAATGTGTGCTAGCTGATTGCGTTGAGTGGGCCTATTTTATTTACAACCGTTGTTTCCTTTGTCATAAAACACTCAAATCTTAACACGGAGCTAGGTTTCTACTACGCGTTTACGGGTTTCCGCATGGTACTGGATAAAATGGAAAGTGTTTGAGTTTGAACAGAGCCAGCTCGTTAAGTTATGAAAGGTACCCAACGCTTGCAATCATGCAGTATTAAGTAGCCATGAAAATGCCGCGCCGTGGGCCTTTGACTGGTTTCGAGCCGTAAGCTGCGTGACTGCAGTCGTGCTCTGTTGAATAACTGGTGCGTTAGCGTTCAGACTAAACTGGAATGGAATGTGTTGGAATTTTTTTTTTGACAAAGTGAAATCGTTCTGGAGTCGCGTTTGCTTTAGTCAGAACATTATCTCCTGCATGACGTCATGAGACGAAGTTCTATTTCGGTGGTGTTGTTGTCAAACTGGAGCTGGCAGAGAAGCATGTCAGTCTGAAGAGCTGCCAACGCTGTTCACATCACCTGTAATCTCACGTGTATTTGACCCGTCTGCTTTTTTCCTCGAGAAAACAGAAACGGTGACCACAGAAGATCAGACTGGGTCAGTAAGACAAGCTTCTTTGGTTGCTCAAACCGTCAGTAGGTTTGATCGTGCGTGTTTTTTGACCAAGTG
This sequence comes from Neolamprologus brichardi, assembly GCF_056152115.1. Lineage (NCBI taxonomy): Eukaryota > Metazoa > Chordata > Actinopteri > Cichliformes > Cichlidae > Neolamprologus > Neolamprologus brichardi. The sequence goes on from NC_142122.1 coordinate 8,526,525, forward strand.
CGGATTAATATAGTTATCTTCAGTAGTTGCACGGTCTTTGTGGATTTCGAGAAAGCGTGTGATAGGGTGCCATGAGACGATCTGTGGTGCTGCATGAGGAAGTCAGGTGAGGCTGGTGCAGGATAATGTATAAGGACACAGAGACAGTAGTGAGGTGTGTGGTAAGAGAAAGGGTTTAAGGTGGGGATGGGATTACATTGGAGATCTGCTCTGAGCACCTTCTTCTTCTCAGTGTTGATGGACAGGTTGACAGGTGAGATCAGGCAGGAGTCTCCATGGACTAAGATGTTTGCAGATGACATAGTGATCTGTATTGAGAGCTGGGAGCAGATGGAAGTAAGTCTGGAGAGATGAGGAATAAAAGTCAGTAGAACCAAAACAGAAAAAGTATGTGAACGAGAGGGAAACAGGTGTAACTAAAGCTGCAAGTGAAGATACATGCATTTAAATACCTGATGTTAACCATCCAAAGCAACAGACAAGAGATGTGAAAAAGAGAGTGCAGACAGGGTAGAGTAGGTAGAGATGATCACTGATCACTGGGAGTGATCAGAAAATGCCAAGATTTAAGAAAATAAAAAGTACATCAAAGGGACAATTCAGATTGAGCAGTTTGGAGACGGTTAGAAATGGTTTGGAAATATGCAGATGAGGGATAGTGGATATATTGGAGGAAAGGCGTTGAATATGAATCTGTGAGGAAGGAGAAAAATAGAAGCCACAGATGTAGTTCATGGATGTAGTAAAGGAGTACATGCAGGTATTCTAGGGATGGTGTGAGCTCAAGGCAGATGATCCACTGTGGTGAGCCTTAAAGGAAGCAGCTGAAAGAAGAAGATTTGAAGAATGAGGTGTCGAATGTTACCAGAGGCATTGCTAGGATCTTGAAACTTTGGGTGATTAAAAGGACCCAGAAATATTTTGGATTTTCACTTGATAGCAGCAACTTTTTAAAGTTGTTAATTAGACATTATAGTAAAATATCATACTCTATAACAGTTGTGATCAGGTGTGTTAGCCTGCCTTTCTTTTTTAAGTACGCAATCAGTTCTCCTCCTGTCCTGGATATAGAAAGAATCAGTATGCACTAATCAGACTCAAATATTCTTCTTATTACGGCACACTTTGAATAAATAGACATGCATAGCTCTGAATAGCACAACAAATGTTTATAGGATAAGTTACATAAAATGCACACAGATGGTTAATTTTTTCCTTCTAAAATATGATTATTCACACAGTATATAGTTTTGTGTCAATAATATTATGTTTGAAAAAGTAATCTACGCTACATAGTAAATTGACAGTTTTTTGTATAGCACTATTCTATTCTGAGGACTCAAAGCGCTTTATACATCTTGTCTCATTCACCTATTCATAAAAGCACCTTTTCTATGGTTAAGTGCTTCCTATCTAGCGTTCACACTCCGATGGATATATCTGAGAGCAAGCTGGGGTTAGTATCTTGCCTAATGATATTGTCATGCAGACTGGAACAGCTAGGGATTGAACTACCAACCCTGTGATTACCTCCTGAGCTACAGCCACCCACAGAGTATATATCCATATTACTTAAACGTAAGCACTGAGGTTCATTCTTGATTTTGCGTATGCATAATAATTTAAGATCTTTTCTTGGCAATCATGAGCTTCACAGCGTCACACTGTAACCATAGTTACTCATTGTCATGCATGCCTGTTTACACAGTTTGTGAGAAAGACGACAACTCTGCTGCTGTTTAAGCCTGACATTAATCTGAGCAACATGCATCAATTCATGTTTACAGCATGATAGTGTTGTTGGTGTTTCTCAATAGTACCCTCATGGTCTGAATAACCAAATTTGTTTTGTAATTGCACTAGAAAATAGATGTGTAAGACGTCTGTGAATCCATGGCACAATGTGTCAAAGATGACAGCCAGAACATGTAGGAGAAGGCATTTTAATAAGCCTCTAATTCACCAACCTTATTTTGTAGCCAAGGCGCCGTTCTTCTCATGTCCAGTCTCTGCGCTGGTTCTTCCTGCAATGCTATTTTGAGATTGGTTCCTGGAACTCCTTTTCTGAGCACTTCAGTGTGGATATTAAAAGTTTCACCATGAACCTTAAACACTCAAGCAACATTCACAATGAGTATAATCGCTGCTGAAGAAACTTGGTTTGAGTCTCCCAAAGATTGAATTTGAGTTTTCATTGGAAGAGCCAGCAGTTTCCAAACCCAAATAAGTCAGGTCATTGCAAAATTTAAATTAGCTAAATTTAAGTTAAGGTTTTTGATTTTTTTTTTTACAAATTGAATTTCTAGATCTTTTTAACATAGAGATGAACCCTCAAATTAGCCCCAAAGCAAACATTTCAAGACAGTGGTGAGGAAAGATCCTTTGTAACAGGAAGAGACCTCCAATAGAAGCAGACTCAGAGTTCATGGATATGTGTTTGGCCAAATTGGTGAGGACAATAACTGCAGACGTACATGGCTTTCTTTGGGTACAGGTAAAAAGTAGAAACTGCAAGACTGAGAGGACTTGTTAATGATATGGAGCAATGGTGAAAATATGCATGATAAGCTAAAGAGATGCCCTCAGTGTTTTGGAGGACCTAGAGTAGTATAACAGGTTGTTTTCACAGGCATGTGGCTGTGAATCTTTCTTAACATTAACTGCAGAAGCTGTATATGAAAATGTGGTTGTTTTTCTAAGCTGAATTGCAAATTTTCTCTACGCTGCTTGCTCTTTAGTACAAATACCACATGTCTTGCTTCATCCATGTGAGAATATAGCAGTTTTGTCAGGCTTTACATTCTTTGCTGCTCTATACAGTCGGTAACCTTGAATAAACCAAATGGAGTCTTTGTTAAACAAGCAAGCTGCTATTGTGAACTTCACGAGAGAAACCATCTTTGATCAGTGTCCCGACTTGATCCTCCCTGCATTATATTATGTCACAGGGAAAGAAATAGTATTTAATGAAAGCTCTCAAATGAGAGAGAAAGAGAGAGAGAGAGCATAGTTTTGTTGTTCTTTTTCTACATTTTATAGTAGTAGAGTATGCAGGTTCACTTTCTTTTTGTGTGTTATCAGGTCCTGTTTGAGTAGTTGTCTTGAATAACAGCATTACATAAATATAGTTGAGGCAAGTTAATCATCAAACTAATATCGGAAGGTGTTTTGAGAAATACAAGGCACATGTAATTTTACTTCTGGGAAACAGATTGCTGCTAAATAATAAGAAAAAGAAGCTTTCCATGGGTTTAATCATTAAATTTAAAGTGTTCTACTTCTTCTGACTTTGTCCCACTATATGAATTTCAGTTCAGTTCAAGTGGCTTGAGAAGTTCTGTCCATTTGTACTGCAGTATGGGTAAATACTTTTTTTTTGACCCCGCTGCTGAATTTGTGTGTTTGCTCATTTATAAAGAAGTTCTTTAATTTTCTTGGCTGCTGCTTGGCAACTCAAAGCTTCAGCTCCCTTCACACTTTTCAGACTGGCTAGGTCACTGCATTATCTTAATCTGCTGCTTCTTTAGCCACTCCTGATGCCTTGGTGGTATGCTTTGGGCCATTGTCATGCTGGAAGACCCATCCACGACCTCTCCGGAGTGTTCTGGTTGACGGAAAGGGACTCTTATCTGAAAATCTTCACATACCAGAAAATCTTCTGGTACTTGACTCTTCAATGTAGTGATGTTCTTTACCCTTAGCAGAAAAACAGCCCCAAAGCCTCTGTGCTTGGCTGTGGGCAAGGTGTTTTTTGGATCATACTTGGCATTTGTCTTACTCTAACCACGCCAGGTTGAGTTGATGACAAAGAACTTGATTTTTGGTTTTGTCTGACTACAGCACTTTCTCACCAAACCTGTGAATCATTTAGATCAGGGGTGTCAAACTCAATTGCACAGGGGGCCAAAACTCAAGACACACTTTAGGTCGCGGGCCAAACAAGATAAACATTTATTGAACACACTAAAACAATGTTTTTTAAACATAAATATGAATAAAAACAGACAGGAATATTATTCCAGATTAAATAAACTTAAAAAAAAACAAAACTTTAACTTTAAATATTTTGCTCTTCATAAAAATATATCCTATCAAAATTATGCAAGTTTGAAATATGAACATGCTGCCAAAAACCCCAGAAAAAATAAATGAAAGCATACAGAAGGTTGGAGCCGCATATAGACGGAGCTGGGCATTGCTTCAGGAATGGAACTAATAAACTGTGAGGGCCATTCAGTGTCGTCCTTTGCCTTGAGTGTATCATTACACTGCAGCTCCATCTGAATCTGCACAGGTGCAGTTCAGCAAAGTCCGCTGACTTGGTTCAACATTACTTGGCAACAGGGAAAGTGAGGCAGGTTGCACCTGGTGCATTTGTGACAGCTTCACTTGAAATGCCTTCACCGCAACATACATGCCATGTTCATGAACTGACAGATTTCCTTGCTGAGCTCAAAAACTCTATTGAGAATTTTTATTCCAACTCAGCCAGCGGACCTCTGTATGATATGGAATGTCGGCAAACTCTGAATCTATTTCCCACATAAAAGACTGAAATTGACTGATTTAAACTTTTAGCTCAGATAAAATTTACGGTTTGCGTTACGGTGATCATTACATGCTCCATTTTTAGAACTTTACCACACAGCGTTTTCTGGTGTAAATGGTAAATGGACTGATTCTTATATAGCGCTTTTCTACTCTCCCGGAGTACTCAAAGCGCTCTATACAACATGCCACATTCACCCAGTCACACCCATTCTCACAAGCACTTTATCTATACTTAGTGCTTTTTCTAACTACATTCACACACATTTATACTCCGATGGACGCATCGGAGAGCAACTTGGGGTTAGTATCTTGCCCAAGGATACTTGGCATGTAGACTGGAGGAGCCTGGGATCGAACCTCCAACCTTCCGATCAGTAGGTGACCTGCTCTACCTCCTGAGCTACAGCCACCCCTACGATGCAGTGATATGCTGTTAACTCACTGGTACAGTTCTCCTCCTGCATCTTTACTCGCATCCTGCTGACTAGTCCGCTTTTTTCACCGCACAGCACCGGCGCTCCATCTGTTTTAAGTCCATCAAGTTTGTCCCAGGGCAGTTTCATGTCGGTAACACTTTGACATACCTTTTAAAAAATGTCTTTTCCTGTTGTTGTTCCGTGCATCGATTCAATGTTCAATATTTCCTCTCCACGGATGCAGATGGCCAGCTGTGCAATGTCCATCATGTCTGTACTTTCATCCACAGCAAGAGAGTATGCAATAAAGTTTTTGCTTCTTTCACACAACTGTGTTCTTAAATCAGTGGCCATCTCACAAACCCGATCAGCAATCATATTTCTCCTCAGGCTCACATTTGCCAAAATCTGCGTTTTGTCTGGACACAAGACATCACACACCTTCATCATGCAGCTTTTCAGAGTGGTACCGGGCTCATTTGGCTATCTCCTCTGCTACAATAAAACTTGCTTTCACAACAGCTTCACTTTGTGATTTTTGCTCTGGTGAAAAAAGTCTGCTGAAATGTCAGATTCTTCTTTAGCTCTTCTACCTCCTGTAGTTTCTGCTCTGCGTTTAGGTTTTTAAGCTTATCCTGACGTTTTGTCTCGTAGTGCCGTCTTAAATTAAATTCCTTAATTACAGCCACATTAGCTCCACTAATAAGACACACAGGTTTACCAGTAATGTCTGTAAACATATACTCAGTCACCCACTGGTGCTGAAAGGCTCTGCTTCCAGAATCAACTTTTCTCTCCACCATTGTGAGCGGCTAGCTTCGCAATAACAGAAGTTTGACTTGATTGACGCTGGAATGTTCCCAGTTAGCCTAGCGTTCAGCAAGGAGGCTGCAGCGCTGCATTATGGGATCTGTAGTTTGTATATTATTAGCGCCTCATATCGCCAGGCCATGCATAACAATAATAGTACATCCATACTTGATGGGCCTTGACTTTGACACGTGATTTAGATGTTCAATGGCAAACGTAAGACAGGCCTGTACATGTGCCTTCTTGAGCAGGGGGATCATGCGGACACTGAAAGGTTTCAGTTCATTATGTGTAATGTGTTACAAATGGTGTTTTACTGACTGTGGTCCCAACTGTCTTCAGATCAAAATAATTGCACCAGCAGTTGTCATCTTCTCACTAAGCTTCTTGCTGGTGGTCTTGTAGTCCATTCAAGCCTTGTGCAGGTGTACAATCTTATATCTGACATCCTTTAACAGCTCTTGGTCTTACTTATGGTGGTCGTGAGATCAGAATGGAAGAAATTGATTCTGTAGGCAGGTGTACTAACCTGTGGAGCCTTAATTCTGGCTGGGCTTTAGTCAATCAAACAAGTACTAATTTCACTCAGTGACATGCAAATCAATTTATAACTTTTATATAATGTGTTGTTTCTGGATGTTTTGATTGATATTCTGTCTCTTCATTAAAATGGAACAAAATTAAAGACTGTTCAGTTCTTTGTAAGTGAGCAAACTTACAAATTCAGTAGGGCATCAAATAATTATTTCCCTCACTGTAGGTGAACCACATCGCTGTTTTGTCACTTTCAGGAGCTGCTGTCTTTGGCAAAGAGGAAAAGGGTTGATTCGGGTGAGCAAGAAGAACCTGTTGGCAAAGCAGCAGCTTCCACAGACTCTGAGACATCTGACAGTGATGACGAGGTATAGCACTATTAGTATTTACTCTAAAAGACCTTACAGTTTTGGACATGTGAGGCACAGGAGACTAAACCTCAATTCTCTGTCTAATATATAATCAAAAGTTACATTTTCATTCCTTTTGTGTAGTGGACGGTCGGTGGCACCAAAGGCAAAAAGAAGGTTAAGCAGGGCAAAGGGTCTGAAAAGAAGAACGCTACAAAGAAGAAGGTTAATAAAGCGACAGCGTCTGGTAGCTCAGATGGGGACAGCTCAGCTGAAAGCTCTGCACCGGAGGAAGGTGGGTTTCTTAATTCAGTGCTCACATTGAAAAATATTTTCCCTGCTCTTAAATAAGGCTTCTTTGCAGCCTTTTAAAAATATATATATATATATTATTAAGTCACACATCTGTTCATAAGTTTAGTAGCCTTGAAATGCTACTAAACTGGTGAGCAAAACAGACTTGCACGCGTTCTCATGTTCAAAACATGTTCCATGAAGTGTAGAGCGGGACATCCAGACATATTAAGAACTGTAGATTATACATCACTACAGTGCTGCATCCACAGGTTTTTCAAGAGGTTAGGATTACATGACTCACTCACTCATCCTGTTTATCTCAGGTGTCTCACAGCAAAGCATCTAAGCTGTTGTTTATTTTTGTCACATTGTCCTGGTGTGAACTGGCTGACAGCATTAAGAAAAACCTGAAAAAAAAATTCTCCTGGGAATTTGTGGTTGTTCACAAATCCAATTCAGTTTTGGTAATCCACTCAGATAGTGGATGCTTGACATAAAACGGTCTATACTGTTGAAAAGCCTACAGTACAACTTCACTAAGCCATTTACACTTATTTATTAACTTTTTTTGGGACCTAATTACATTGGCAATGTTAAAAGGATTTAGAACTGCTTCATGGTTAAAAGCTTCCCTTCCAAATTCTGCTTATAAAAGCTGTTTATGACACATTTCGTAGACAAAAGTCAGATATATTAGAATTAAAATCTCTCCGATGACGTGTCTACCTTTTTGTTTTGTAATTGATTTGAAAACAGCTTTTTTGGTTTTTTGTGTTCCCTGTCTCTGGTTCCTTGAAATGTTTTAGGCGAGGTGTCTGATTCAGAGAGCAACAGTTCGTCCTCCAGCTCTGACTCGGACTCCTCTGAGGACGAGGTGTTCAGGGATGGTTATGATGATGACTTGATGGGTGATGCTGAGGACAGAGCTCGACTTGAGCAGATGACAGAAAAGGAGAGAGAACAAGAGCTGTTCAACAGAATTGAGAAACGAGAGGTGCTAAAGAGACGGTGAGTGGGGAATAAAAATCGTTTATAAAAAGTTGTCTTTGGCATAAATAACTTTTTCTTAGTTGTTAATAAAATCCTACAAGTTATTTGTTAGAATACACTAGAGCACTCCTATTTTACTTCAACAAACTTGCCATACAATGCAAAAACATGGCATTTTTAACTTATGACGTGAGCTCACTGTTTATTCACTCAGGATTCTGCTTGTTTTCAAAGGTTTGAAATCAAGAAGAAACTAAAGACAGCAAAGAAGAAGGAGAAGGAGGAGAAGAAGAAAAAGCAGGAAGAAGAGCAAGAAAAAAGGAAGCAATCTCAGGTTCAAGATACACAAGTGGTGAGTCTAGTTTCACACACATCTAAAACAATATTAGACACACTATTAGGGCCGGGCCGTATTATACTGTTCACGGTAATACCGGTACAATGTTGGGCAACGATAAGAAAATAAAATATCGCGATAGAATATGGGTAAAACGCGCATGCACAGTGCCTTTGTTTTCATATGCACATGGCTGAAAAAGCATGGCGGCAACGGAGAATGAGAAGGGGGGGGGGGGAAGCGGATCGTTGAGTGAAACTGATGAAACAGAATTGGTTTGTAAAAATGGTGCAACTTCAGTGATGTGGAACTGGTTTGGTGTTTGTCTGTCAGATACCCACCAAAGCACTTTCTTTTGTAAAACATGCAAGCGGGCTGTCGTTATTGCCGTATTTGTCGGACTAAGGTGCTCGTAAATTTAGGAGTAATCTGGGTCCAAAACTCCGTCCGCTTCAGGTCCCAAAGTCAAACGAACACTGCGATATCTGTGACGTCTTTTAGTGCCTTTTACTGTATATAGTACAATTTAGTCTTCTATAATACATTGGGGTGTCTAATTCAACTGATTTTCCCCAGTGTAGGATTAATAAAGCCTCTATCTATCAATCATTGATAGTCTTGCCTAAATAAGAGCTTGAACTGAACTTAATAACTTAATTTCACTCAGTAATTTGAGTGGAATCTGATGCCTCCTCATTTCTGCCTGGTATGAGAAGGGGTGGCATTACACGTTGTCTTTATCATATTTCTAATTCTAACCTCTACATGCTCATGTCTGCAGGTCATGTCCCACAACAAGGAAAGACGATCCAAGCGTGATGAAAAACTTGACAAAAAATCCCAGGCTATGGAAGAACTAAAGGCTGAACGAGAGAAGAAGAAAAATAAAACAGGTTGGCATGCTTTGTACTCCTTTGTGACAGGTTGTTGTGCCAATCTGATTGTCTTTCAAACGCTGACGTGTTGTCTCTTAACAGCGGAGTTGCTGGCTAAGCGTCAGCCGCTGAAGACGAGTGAGGTTTACTCTGACGATGAGGAAGAAGAGGAGGAGGATGATGACAAGTCATCTGTCAAAAGCGATCGCAGCTCCCGTTCATCATCTTACGATGAAGACGAGTAAGTGTATCAACCAGTGCATTCACCACAGTGCCATCACAAGAAGAGCAATGGTCAAGTTTGATGCTTTTCTCTTGATTCTGACTAACATTTTAAACTGTGTTCTGCTACCAGAAAAGAGGAGACTCCACCAAAGTCACAGCCCGTTTCCCTACCAGATGAACTCAACAGGATCCGCTTGTCCAGACACAAGCTGGAGCGCTGGTGCCACATGCCCTTCTTTGCTAAGACTGTGACTGGCTGCTTTGTAAGGATAGGAATCGGGAACAGCAGCAGTAAACCAGTTTATAGGGTAAGCTTATATTCTCGTTACATCTCCTCAACCACCAATATATTATTGTAAGGTTTATTTATTTATTTTGGAAGTATTTTTACTTATGTTTGAGTTTCTTGTTCCCTTGTTGTTGAAAGGTTGCTGAAATTGTTGATGTAGTAGAGACGGCAAAGGTTTACCAGCTTGGATCAACACGAACAAACAAGGGATTACAGTTAAGGTAGGCATACTGTCATGGATACATGGATCATTTAGTTTATGGTGGATATTTATTCATGTTATTTTTTTTTCCTGGTTTCCAAAAACACAACTCTTAATGTTGTAAATCATCTACAGGCATGGTGGTGACACACGGGTTTTCAGGCTTGAGTTTGTATCAAATCAAGAGTTCACAGAAAGCGAATTCATGAAGTGGAAAGAGGCGGTAGGTGATTTTATAAAAGAAGAATGTTTAAACAGTCCTAAATATATAATCGATAAAGTGATGCTGAAATGTGTTTCATCGATTTTTCCCAGATGATTGCTGCTGGAATGCAAGTACCAACTCTGGATGAAATTACCAAGAAGGAGCAATCCATCAAAGAAGCTCTCAACTACAAGTTCAATGATAAAGACATTGAGGATGTAAGTCGTTTTTTTTTTTTTTACTAGGTCTTCATTCTTTTTTCTGACGTCATTAATTATGAGCGGTCATAAAAATGTTTTGTCTAAACTCTCTGCAGATTGTAAAAGAAAAGGACAGATTCCGAAAAGCACCACCAAATTATGCCATGAAGAAAACGCAGTTACTCAAAGATAAGGTAAAAGAAAACCAGTATTTTTTTTTTTTAAACTCCAAGATAATGAATCAAGAAAATGTCACCCTGATAACCTGTAAATCTGTACCAACAAAACATGGACACTGACAGCAAATGTCATTGAACTGAACTTTGATGAGAGACGAAGGCTAATCAGGCTTACCTTTTCATTTTTTTTGTCTTTTTTCTCTTTTGGTTTGAAGGCCATGGCAGAGGAAAGTGGAGATGGTGAACGAGTGAAAGTGATCCAGGATGAACTGAATGAGCTTGAGGAAAGGGCAGAAGCCCTCGACAGACAAAGGACCAAGAACATCTCTGCTATTAGGTACACAATCTACACTTATAAGCATTTTACTTTGTTTAATAAAACGGCTATGCAAAGTTCCTGAATTAAAGTACACAGTTTAAAACACTCATTTCTTTAAATAAAGTTATTGTAAACTACAGAAAAACAGCTAAATTGTTTTGTTGGTAGTCCCAGGCATTATGTTTAAAAAACTTTGTGTGATATGTAAATACAGTCCTTTATCATTACTCTGTAATGACGTTAAACTGTTCTTTTGTCACCTAGCTACATTAATCAGAGGAACAGAAGCTGGAACATTGTTGAATCTGAGAAAGCTCTTGTGGTAAGTGTTCACCTTCTTAAACAGTACCATATATACTCATCACAGCCTCAGATGAGCTATAAAAAAAAGAAGCTATATTACATAATGCAATTACTCATTATTCATAACTTTATGCTAAAATATTGACAGCATAACACCATATTAATACATCTATGGATAGGAAAACCACCAATGACTCAAGCATCAGGCTATAAAGTCTGTTTTCTTACACTTGGAGTCTGTTTTTGCAGCATTTTATAAAAAAAGGTACATTCATAATCTTCCTCAAAGTGCTTCCTCATGTCAGGTGTTTTCTTAATCTGGTGCTGCTTTACTGTGACCGTGTTCAGTATCACTGTGGTTCACTTCAGGCATCTGCCAGCCTAAGAGTTTTATACTATAGCACCTGTATGTCCAAGACAACCTGCAGAGGCTTAAAACCGTCACGTCCTATTGCATGTGTAATATAAATAACATACCTATGAATTTTAGGTATTGCTATGTTTCATAACATTAATTATTTTCCAACAGGCTGAAGGACAAAATGCCAAAAACCAACAAATGGATCCTTTCACACGAAGACAGTGCAAACCCACCATGGTGTCTAATGTAAGTATTCTATAATAAATTTATCAGATTGGATAATTGTGCTTGTTTAAACACACTGAAATAACACGTGCCTCATTTTCACAAACACTTATACCTGAATCATGAAGGTGACAGTTTAAATGACTGAATTGTTATAAATAAGACTGAAGACATGCTTAATTATGTGCATGCAGCATAACAGCAGTCTGAAATGTCCCTAAACTACCACTACTTCTACTTCTGTTGATCTGATCTGTCACTGTGATTCTTTTAATTTGGCAGGCCAGAGATCCGTCAGTCCATGCAGCTATTCTTGCTCACCTAAACCAGAAATATGGCTCTGGTTCAACACCAGACAATTCAAGTCCAGAGAAGAACAAACTGGTAAGCAGGACCCTCCCTGATAGCTCATAAAAATTATGCCAAAACTGGTGTTGAAGTTTGGCTTGAGTGATGAGTACTAACCTGAACTGTAGCTCTTTATCCTGAAGAAATCTTTACTTTCTTTGTTTTAGGGTCAAACAAACCCGAAAGACAAAGATGTTCCGAAGCCAACCACCGACCTCTCGGAAGACTTGTTTAAAGTTCACGACTTTGATGTAAAGATTGACCTACAGGTTCCCAATGCAGGTGAGACCCTCGTTTTAACCTTGCGTGTTTTTTGGTACTGTTGAAGCTATACGACCTAGATGTTCTGCTTACTTGGAGCACAAGGTGAATGCCAGTGTGTATCACAGTGATATAGTGAAGTTGTGTAATTTTGCTCTTTGTCTGCAGAGGCGAAGTCTCTGTCTGTGAGCTCTAACGCGTTGCCAGTGAAGGACGGCGCTCCCCGCAGGTCCCTCAACCTGGAAGACTACAAGAAGAGGAGGGGGCTGATTTGATGTGGCAGAACCTCATCGAGAACCCACATTGCATGTGTAAGCAAGAGTTTGTGTGTGTGTATGTGAGTGAAAGTGAGAGACTGTGTGTTTGTATGTATGAGCAAGAGCGAGAATGTGAATGACTCCTGAGGGATGTGTGTTTAAATGATGATAAAATAGACTGTTCATCCAACACAAAGGAAATACTGATTAAACGGAGACAACATTTTTCTCAAAGGATCTTTCTCGGGAAAAAGAAAAAAGAAAACCTTGTCCAGTTATGTTTGTTTTTTGGGTTTTTTTTGTTCTTTTTGCATTCACAGACAAACTTGTATACAGAGTTTGTTTGTTTGTTTTTTAACGTATTTAACTTCTCTCCTACTCTTCTGGAGTCAACTCCCTTTTTTTTTTTTTTTTTTTTTTTTAATTTTTCTCCAAGAGGACAAAGACAACATGGCGCTTGTGGATTATTACCTTGAACAAGGAACCTATCTTAGACAATTTAGGTTGTTTAGGCATTTTAAAGTCTATGGACATCTTCGGATTTGACCAGCTTGTTCTCATCAGTAATAAATTAAAATAGTACATTTTCCCCCCTCTGTATGTATGAAAATCTGCACTTGCATTCCATCCTAAATTTCAACAGCATTGTGGTTATTTGCAGAGTTCTCACTATCATCATCTCTGACTTAACCACAGTGTTGGCCCTTCATGAAAAATGTAAAACGTTCAGTACAGGTCAGCTGGACATCTGTCACTTTTTAATCAACCTAAATAAAGAGGAACTCTTTTGTATGGCCGACCTTATTCTAAGTGTTGCTTCATTTTTGGTTTCCCTCGGTTGGTTGTTCATGGGATAACTCCCGTGCCCTCAACTCCCAGAGCAGATTCTATGTGTTATTGATTGTGTCCATAGTCAGTTCCTGTTTTGATGTGGCATGCCATGTAAATATGCATTTTTGAGTGAGTGCGGAAAAAAAATAAAGGGGCACTGTTTCATAACTTCTGTGTCATTTTGTCTGTCTTTTGCATGGACTACACATGAGGGCAAGTGAATATACAAAGTTAGAACAATGTTTCCAAGTTTCAGGAACTGGAGTTAGAAGTAATCATCAAGAAATTTAAAGAGAACCTTCAAGTACAGAACAAGCTCAGCAGAGGTAAGAAGAGAGAGATTTCAAAGACTGGAAAGAAAACTAGTGACAGTTTTGTCTGGATACAGCTGCCAACACATGAGCAAATGAATTGTGCCCTCAAAGAAGACAGTCACATTCGATTGTATGCTAGTGCCTCACTCAAAAGTAAGAAAGCAATTAACTGACAAGTGTTATTCACCATTTGTTGACAAATGAAGCCAATAAAAAGGCTGGAGTTGATTCCAAATGTTGAATTTGTATTTGACAACTCTTAAGTAGGAAGTCCAAAGACATGCAGATGCAAGCAAAGGAGGTCATCCTTAGACTGAATGTCACAGGAACTGGATAACAACATTCTGGTAAATTATTAAAAGGTATGAATGCACTGGGCAGCTCAGCAACATTAAATGGCTCCAAAAAACAAGAAGACAGCTAAAGGGCACAGTGAAAATTATATCCATGGTTATGATGAAAAACTTCACAACATCTAACCAAGTTGAGAACACTCTCAAGCAGTTAGGCATATCATTGTCAAGATCTACATTTAGGAGATGCATAGAGGTTTACAACAACACTGATTACACTCAGGAACAAGAAGGACAGATTAGTTTGCCAGAAAACCCTCAAATATGCAGTTCTGAGAAAAAAATCTTTGAACAGATGAAACCAAGAAGAACTTGCACTTGAATGATGGGAGAGAAAAGTATGAAGAAGCACAGAAACAGCTGAACCATACCACATCCAATGTAATGGAAATAATATTACAGCATATGCCTGTGTGGCTGTCAGTGGAACCGGGTCACTAGTGTTTACTGATGATGTGACTGCTGATAGAAGTAGCAGGATGAAAGGTAAAGTCTACAGACCTATATTCTCTGTTCCGATTCAGCCAAATACTCCCAAACTCATTGAACAGTGCTTCATAGTGCAAATGGATAATAGGTCAAAGGGACTCTCCACCAATTGGTCTTAGAACTGAAGAAGCTTCTCAGTTGAGAGGTGAAACATCTTGAAGAAACAAAGAAGTCCAGAGGCTTTTCTTTCCAAGCTCCTTAGACTACTATGACCTGGATGCCTGAGAACCTTCAGAGGCAACCCAAAGCATACAGCAAAAAAAATTTAAAAACTGAACGGGAAAGAGTCACAAGGACTGGAAGGTGACAGTAGTAAAGGGTTAGCAGAACATCTACTTGGTAACGTCCATGTGTTCCATAATTAAGGTTATTGACTATAGTGGACTAAAGCAAACAAACAAACAAGCAATTAATTTTTAATATCTTAAATACTTTTGGTCTTCTGAAAATGAGGTACAATGTACAAAATTGAAAAAATTCGGGTAAACCCCTTGAAATAAAACTGAAAGTCTGCACTTCAATAATATCTCGATTGTCTTAACAAAATAAAGTACTCTGGTCTGTAATTTATTTCTTATTTTTTATTTTATAGTAGTTTTCCCAGTGTTTAGCTTCATTTGTTTCAAACGGCAAGATTTTATCCAAAGATGAGTACTTTATATGTGTTTATCCGAATATTAATTAAAATCAGTGTTGGGACTAACGCGTTATTAAGTAACGCGTTACAGTAACTACGTTATTATTGTGGTAACGAGCACGGTAACTAGTTATTATGCCAAAATCAGGAACGCGTTAGTCGTTACTGGGATTTAGATAGGGTCGTTACTCGTTACTTCGTGTGGTGGCATCGCGGAGCTTCCACAGATTCTGTAACATTAGCAACTGGTGGAGGCAGCAGGTGGATGAGGGAAAGGGGAGGCAGGAGGAGGAGAGACCCGAGGCGGCCGCCGGTCCAAGTGTGAACTGAACTTCAGGTAAGAAGTTATGACCTGCAGTCTATCTGGGTCAGATATAAACCAAGTTTAGGTGGAGTTTATTTTCGTTATTCTGACTTTTTCCGTACTGCGTACTAGCTAGCATGACGGAGTTTCTATACAGCTGGGTGGGTGCTATGAAGTTAATGTTGAACTTTATTTTGTTCATAAGTTAGAGTTGCCAACAGTCCCGTCTGGTATTCAGAGAAAATATTGCGCGTTTCTTATTGAGGTGAAAAGGAACAGTTTGTCCCGTAATTCAGCTACAATGAAAAAGGCACAAAGCTGGAATTATCCTGTGTCTTTGCTGCACAGCTGCCTCTTCTTCTTTCATACTCCCCCTCCCTCTCCCGTTTCTACTTTAATCATGAAACTGATCAATGATCAGCTGATTGTCTCTCTTGTTTGTTTATCGCCCACTTTGCGCCAGAAAGAGGAAACCACCGGAGGTCGCGTTAAACAACAGCAGCACGTTTAAGCTTGATCAGCTGTTGTTAGAATTTATTCAATATTAATTTCTAGTATCAGCTGATGTTTGCTGGAGCCACAGCTGCAAAAAAGCTGCTGGTCATGATATCAGTTTGGTTATCTGGTGAGAGGGAAACATGAAGATGAAACCAGGAGACGTCCTTACTGAATCATCAGAGCTGAACAGGTGATGGACAAACAGGTTTACCTTTTAGGTGACATAAATGAGTTGAAGGGAAGTTATGAACTGATTCTGAGAAACAGATAACCCCAGGATCCTTTTTTAGGTAGCTGACAGCTGGTAACTGTGCAGGGGCGGATCTAGCAAAGTTTTGCCAGGGGGGCCAGGTAGGGCATTAACAGGGAGAGGTGGGCACAAAGAAGTACTTTTCTTTCTTATTCTCATTTAAAATGTCTAGCTTTTAAAAAATAATTATCTGAATCTTACAACAAACGATTGATAGATTGATACATATATACCATCAGAACAGCGTACATCACTGTCACAACAGCCTTTGTTTTTACTCAAAGGCTTTATGATTTTTCCTATAATGGTGGGCTGGTCTCTAGTCAAAATGCCCGGGCCGATTTTTTTGTCCCAGTCCAGCCCTGTATGCAGCTCATCTGCAGTCTGCTGTTACCTACATCTTCCTATTCAGAAGGCAGAATTTCCGAGTTCTGAGTACAATCGAAAGCACCACGACTGCAGTTTTTGTGTTTGATGTAAAAGGCGCACATGACGCTGTGACGTAGGCTAGACTCATGGCAGCAGTCAATGACGGTCCAGGCGTGGGATTTCTCTCGTGGAAATATGCACATTATTTTTTTCTTTCTATTGGTATGTGGCACAGTGCACTTGTGGCAAGTAAGCAAGCTAGAAGACTGGCAAAGTTATGGAAGCAACACATTAACAAGAGAATTCTGAGTAAAACCAAAGTTACTTTCCCTAGTAACTAGTTACTTTGAAAGTAACGAGTAACTGAGTTCTGCGCTTTGGAAACCCCGTTGGTTAATTTTCGATCAGGCTTTTCTCAGGGCGCTCTGTTGTCGGGTCCTTATTTGCAGCGCTTCCTGGTCCACGTATTGAGAGGATCACCAACATCCTCCTTGACAGATGATGATATTTGACTTTGTTTTCCAAGCAGTTTTATTCTTTCACTCTGATCTGTTTAACCTCGGCGGCAGCCAGGTGACTGGAGACACCCTGAGACTGATACCTCTTGTCAAACGGTACGTTTAAATGTTTCCTTTAACAGCCAGCTAGCCTGTTAGCCGCAGCACTGATGGAGTTGATCCTGAACAACTGTGTTTACATCGTTTTACGATAACGTTAGAGTTAAAACACTTACAATAAGCCCCCATTTGTTCATTTACGTTTTACAAAAAAAGCGTGGTGTCGTTAAAAATTATAGCTGATTAAATTTCGCTGCTTAGTTTTTTGTTATAGCATGCTAGCTGTGCAGCATTTGTCGCAGGGAGCGTTTTAGTCCTGAGTCGAACTTGACAGGCTGCTCACAAAGCTGGAAGAGTCCCAACTTTAACGGTCTACAGTTTGTTGCTGCGATCCTGTTTATTTAATATGGATCGATTCGCAGTTTTGCTTCCCATCTAGCTCGGTCCTGTCTAGTTTCAATGCTATCCTCAGAATGCATTTATTGCCATATTTATTTTGGACAGTATGCACTTGGATTAAAAAAAAAACTGCCTGCTTTTGCTTTGTTGGACCAGTAGTGCCTACCAGAGGGCAACAGGTCAAACAGCAAGTGAGAGCTGTTTTGACCCTCTTGAGTGGATTCTTGCTTTTGCAGTTGCTTTGAGAAAGGGAAGAGCACAGGCATTGATCTTCTCTGTTGTCTTTATAACCCTGTGGATAACATTTATAGCTGCTGCAAAGCAGTTGGCATGTTGCAGTGTTACCAAAAGTAGTTTCTCATCCGTGACTGTTATTCTTCAGGAACCTTATTAAGCGAATGCGCCACTGAGCTGTCTTACCTGCAGCTGTTATGTTAGCAGACCAGGTGAGGTTGTCAGCAATAAAGGTTATGAGAAACCCTCTCTACACAACCTTTGTTGACAGCCAGGGGGAGGGGGTTTGCTCTGATCAGAGTAGAATTATAGCTCTAATGAAGGAGGGCATACAGTGGTGTGATGTCACAGAGGAGACTGTTAGGCTACGTTCATACTGCAGGCGGAAGCGCATCAAATCCGACTTTTTTGACCCTATGCGACCAATATGCCAGTGGTTCCCAAACTTTTTTTGCTGGGCCCCCCCTTGTTTTACAAGAAAAATGTTCGCGCCCCCCCTCGCGCGCGCGCACGCACGCACGCACGAACACATCCTCCAAAGGCAGAGGCGTCACGGTGTAATTCTTTTACATGTAGTTGTTTTTTTTCCTGTGTAATAATATTCAACATTGCTATCAATACATTTTTCAAAAAATCCCTCTGCAAAATGGGTTCAAAAACATAAACAACTGTTGGATGCTGTTTGTCCGTGATTTGAACCGGGGGAACAAATTGTGGCAGGATCAGCCTGATATTATTTGTATCCCACTGTAACTTTACTGTATAAAGAGCTAGCATCTCCAAAATGTCAGGAGTAGTTAGTCATTACAACAAGTGTTTGTGAACTACAAATCAAGAATGTGGGATACTGTTTGTCCGTGATTTAAACAGCCCAGCGCTGCTCCCGACGAAGGGAAAACCAATCCTGCAGGGAGACCTACCTCGGCACTTGTGCAGGTAAAACCAAAGGGAAGATATGCTTCACCATATTTTCTAGTCTTTGGCTTAGAATGAAGTTGGTTTGGAAACATATTTAGCTATGCTTCATCTCCTGCTTTGCGTTTGTGTGGGCGCCCGTGCTAGCAGTGTCCAAGCTTTGGTTTTTTTTGGGTTTTTTTTTCCCTTTTCATGCCGCGCCCCCCCTGCAATGGCTCTGCGCCCCCCCTAGGGGGCGGGCCCCACACTTTGGGAACGTCTGCCATATGCGATCATGGTATGACAGTGTGAACAGCACAAATCCGATATTTTCAAATCCGACCTGGGTCACTTTCGCACGTGGTACTGAATCCGATACATATCTGATGTTTTAGAAAGCTACTGCTGTTTGAATGGTCATGTCGCATTAAATCTGTCTTTTACGTCACTGACATAAGACAGACGCCAATTATCAGCGCCCGAGAAGACAATGTGAACGCTTCCTGGCCATCCAGTGTAGATGTCAGTGAAACTGTTGGGAAGACTGCGTTTGTGAAATGTGAACATTTTATTTGTACTGTATAATCTGCAGATTCTGACAGAAATCTGCAACTATCCTTTGAAGCACCGCTCCTCTCCAAAACAGCAATAAGGATAATTATTAGGCCATATGTAAATAATAAAATAACTTTATAACTTAAAGCAAAATTGGGAAACGTAAAGTCCAAAACAAGTCTTTATATTAAGGGCCATCAGTCAAACAATACTGTTTGGTCTAGGTCTAAACAGAGCGCGTTGTGTGTGACGTCTTCTTTTGCGCATGCGGGCCGCTTTGAGGGTTCACACTAGAGCGCGTTTGCTGTCACGTTTTTATTTGTAGTGTGGACAAGCAGACAAAAAAATCAGATTTGATCAAAAAATTGGAATTGAGCATTAAGACCTGCAGTGTGAACGTAGCCTTAGAGAAAGAGGGGGATGAAGGCAGAAGATCTGCTATGGTTACCTGGGCTGATAGTAGCCACACCAGAAGTAGCTCTGTCATGCACAGGTACAGTTAGGCAGTGTATCCTGAGCTTTTGAAACTGAAGGCCTCACTGGATGGTATCTCAGTGGTGATAATGATGAGGGGAGGTGAAATGCTATTTACAGTTAAACTGCGTGTCTAGATTTAGCGTCTGTCATTGACATAGTGACCGTTACTCCACCACTGACCTTCCTTATGTTGTTAAATAGAAATCCCAGAATTTGGAAAGTAAATAAATATATTATCCGTCAAATAAATCTTTACCTGTTGCTGTTTGTCTCTATCGGTAGGTTGCAAAATGTCTTGGTTTACTGACTTGGCTGGGAAAGCTGAAGACTTCCTGAATAAAGTGGACCAGGGAGCTGCTACTGCCCTGAGTAAAGGCCAGGAAAAATCCTCCTCCTTCTCAATAGCCTATGGAGAAGAATCCACTGCTAAAACGGACTACAACTCTGAAGGTTACAAGACCAACCCAGCTGTGACACATCATACCTATGCATCCTCTCATGATGCCCAGGGCTACATCTCTGCTGCAGCTGGCAACATCAAGAAATCTAATGCAACCATGCTGGCTGGGTCTGCCAACGTGACCAGTACACCCTTGGGCTCTGGTAGCAGCGCCCCCAACACTGGCAAGACTTCATCTGGGTTTGTGAGGCCCAAAAAGAGTGAGCAGAATGTGGACGATGACATGCTCTTTGATTTTCTGAATAGCTCTGAGCCTCAAGTCAGCAATCGGAGGGATTCAAGAAAGGACCTTGTAAAAGTGGTAGAGGCCCAAAACCCAACATTTCCCGCTTCCAGCACTTCTTATACAACCCCATCAGTCCCCTCCACACCCCCTTCCACCCGGGGTGTATCAAGAGCTTCAAGCATGAGCTCATTATCTGCTCACAGCATCAAAACAGAGGAGAACTCTGCTAAAGAGCAAGGCCAAGGTATGAGCAAAGCCAACAGCGCACTGTCTGACTAATTAACAACAGTTAAACAATAAACTTTATTCACAGGAGAAGAAAATTTCAGCTTACAGTTAAGACAGTTTTTTTTTAGCTTCTTCTTCACCTTTATTGGCACATCAGTGCATTTTTGTCACATTACTTCTACTGATAGGCTCTCATGACTATGAGAGAAAAATTATGTGCAGGTGCACATGAAAGCAGCCTTTGTTTAAATAAATCAGTGATAGCCTGCTCTAATTTGCAAAGATTTAAACAGTACAGTGAAAATGGAGTGAATAAACACATGAAAAGGAACTAATAATTAGTCACTTGGTAAGATAACAGTTACCTTCAAGAACATTCTGGTTTGTAATTACATATTGAAATAGTCAATTGCTTGAAGGGATAAAATTATTTTACAACAAAATAAAGGTATTTAAAGAAAGTGAATGAAAACCAGTGACTACTGTGCCACAGTCATAACTCAGCTTTTTCTATATGAAACCCAGTAAAAACAAGAATCAGTGTTTTTATTAGTAAATCTTTGGTTGAAGAGCTGAAATTAATTAAAGGGGTTTAAGAATGGAGTCAGAGGTGTACTTACAGATAGTCTCCATAAGCTCTTGAGAACTTGTTTGCTTTCAAAGCTAATTTCAAGTTAAGTGGTTCTTGCAATTTAGAAAGACTTGCTGTTGGATTTCAGTGGCTGAGTAAAGAATATTATTAATACAGTACAGAACTGTAGTATCTGAATAAAGATGGATGGTATATTTTCTTATAGAGAGAGGGTGCAATATTGTTAATATAAACCACATGGGACCTAATACTGAACCTTGTGGGACTCCTTTTTAAAATGGTAAATTTACCACGTCCCACTAAAGAATTAACCCACTTAGTGTCCAAAACTTGACAGGGAACCTTAAAGTACAACGGTATGAAATAAGATAATTTTATATTAATGCTTTATTATACCAGTTTGTTGCTGTTTAGAAGTATAATATAAGAGCTACCACACTTATATCTGTAAATGCTGTTTTCTCTTTCCTCTTGCCTGGCCACCACAGATACACCTGAGAGTTCAGACTCAGGCTTGGCTGTCCCTCTGGAGTCCAGCAGGCAAGAGCCTCCTCCACCAACAGAAGAACCACAGAACCAGATCCTGTCCAGCCTGCGTCTAGAGAACCAGTTGCTGCGCAGTGAGGTGGCCTCCCTGAATCAAGAGATGGCTTCAGTTATCCAGAGAGCAAAAGACTTACAAGATGGTTAGCAAAAAAAGCCAATACTGAAACCCGAAAATGGCACACATTCACCTGGCTACACCTCTTCCTATGATTTCATATGTTTTTTTCTCTCTTAGAGCTAAACCAGGCCCGTCTACGTGCAGACAAATGGAACTCGGAGCAGTCCCAGACTGACCGAACGTTACGAGAACTTCGGTCACAAGTCGATGACCTAACAGAAGCTCTCTCAGCCAAAGACGGTCAACTTGCAGTCCTAAAAATCAGACTCGATGAAGCCGATCAGCTTCTAAAATCCCGCAGTGCTGCATTAGAAGAGGCACAGAAGGAAAAGTCAAAGTATGCTTTTGGAGCCAAAGTCTTAAATAGAAATTACACTAAACTTATAAAGAACTGATTTAGATAGCATTTTCTTGTCTTGTTTGATTTTTTTAGAATTATGCAAGACCACACAGAAGGGAACAGCATGCAGTCCCAAGCTCTGGAAACCTTACAGGAGAGGCTGCGAGAGGCTGAACTGGCGCTCAGAAGAGAACAGGACAGCTACCGGCAGATGCAGGTGCACATGATGCCATTCATTTTCTGTATTTACAACGGTTAAATATAGACTGGTCATATGGAAATGATGAGACTTAACTCTCTGTTCTTGTGTAGACTGAATATGCTGGCCGGCTCTCTAAATTGGAGGCCGAGAGGCAAACCCTTGCAGAAACAGTGACTGCAGCTGAGCGGCGAGCAGCAGAGGAGAAGTTCAAGGTCGACGACTTCCAACACCAATTAAAAAGTGCCAAAGCTGCAGCTGAGTCTGCCAAGCAAGAGTTACAAGACTATAAACAAAAAGCTTCACGCATCCTACAAGTAAGGCTTGTAGAGGCTCTCCCGAAAAATGATTTCATTGAAAGCTTTACCCTGGAGTAAAGTGGAGTAAATCTCATTATTATATGTTTGAACTTTTATTTAATACTTTTAAATGTTTGTTTAGTCCAAAGAGAAGTTGATCAGCAGTCTGAAGGAGGGATCTGGTCTAGACACCCTGGACGGCAGTGGGACCATGGCTCTGGAGCTTGAGGAGCTGCGTCATGAAAAGGACCTGCAGAGGGAGGAGATCCAAAAACTGCAGGGGCAAGTTCTCACTCTGAGGACTGAAATACAGGTGAGATACTATATGCAGTAGGAAAAAGCAAAATTACTTACTAGCGAGGCCAGTAATTCAGTTGAATTTTTGCTTACAGGATTTGGAGAATCAGGCGCTGGCAGAGGCAGAGACGTGGAGGGAGCAGCAGGCGCAGTTACAGGAGCAGCAGACCTTACAGAACAGAGCAAAGCAAGAGGTAGAGGCTGAGGTGGAGCGCTACAAACAGGTAAAAGAGAGCTACAATAATAATAATAATAGGCTAAAAATGATAAAAGCTGTGCACAAGCTGTTGTTTTGACTAACTTAATCTTTGTGCCTATAGGAGCTGCAGTACCTTGAGGAAGAGCACCATCGAGCCAAAACCACTCTGCAGAGTCGAATCAAAGACAGAGAAGATGAAATCCAAAAACTCAGGAACCAGGTCAGTACCTTAAAGTTATACAAAACAATTGAAGAGTCTCCTTTTCGGATCAGGATTTGCTTTGTGTCTATTAAAACCACTGAATAATGATGTCTGATGAATTTCCTTTTGCAGTTGACCAATAAGACACTCAGCAACAGCCAAACAGAGCTGGAGAACCGGCTCCACCAGCTGACGGAGACACTGATCCAGAAGCAGACAATGGTGGAAGCTCTTGGCACGGAAAAAAACTCCCTCGTCTTTCAGCTGGAGCGCTTGGAGCAGCAGCTGAAGAATACTCAGGGAGGACAAAGTGGAGGGCCGGCAATCAACATGAGCGGTTTAGAGGGAGCAGGTAGGAGAAGCTGTCATTTGCTTTTTGTTTTGGTAAATGAGACCTGTTTTGAACAGTTGTTTTATTAAAAAACCTAATATATAATATATGCATTTACATTTCTTTGTTTTGGACTGTCAGGGGCAAGACAAAGAAACACACCTGTGCTCTTCAGTGACCAGGACAGTCCAGGAGTGTATGGAAAAGTACGTAAGGCAGCCAGCACAATTGACCGCTTCAGGTAAGCTTTCACTGTTCACCGTTTTACTGTGCAACAGTTCCATTGTTTTACAAGTGAAAAACTGTTAACTGTGACCAATACTTTTATTTCTAACAGCATAAGACTGGGAATCTTTCTGAGGCGCTACCCAATGGCCAGAGTGTTTGTCATTCTGTACATGGTCAGTGTTATTATTGAAATGATATGAACCCTTTGTTCAATGAGAGAGTGTTCAGTAGTTGGTAAAGTGGTCTGTAACATCTGTAGTTTATTCATGATCTTTTTTCTTTCTTTGCAGGCGGTACTGCACCTGTGGGTCATGATTGTTCTTCTGACCTACACACCAGAAATGCATGGTCGTCCTGATGGAAGATAGAAGGCCTGAGTTTTATGGTTGGGTATTTAAAGATGTTTTCATTGGCCTTTAATGTAAGGAAGCTGCTGGAATATGGGCTCTGGGACCTCTCCCTGTTTTGCACAAATATGCTATGAATTAAAAGACATTTCCTTTAATTTCTTCTATATTGTTTCCAAATGAAGATGGGTAGCATTGAGTTTTAAAGTAATTACAGAGTAATATTGTCTTGGTGGTCTCTTAAATGGACATGAATCAAAAATTGTGTTGGTTTCAGAATTCTGAGAGATTGTATTTAACACTATGTACAAAAAATAATCTTTTAATAAATGAATTAGAAGGAAAAACAGAGACTGGCTCTTCTCTGTCACATTGTTTGAGCCACAAAGAAACAGAAAGGGAACCTTTACAGATCTTCTGCACAACACTCAGTTTAAAAGTATTTGAGGATTGAATACGATACGTTCAGATGAACAGAATCAAAATTCTGCGGGCTATGAAGAACACAATGGATGAACAGAAGGATGATGTGATAACACAGTTTGACAAACAAACAAGTATTTTCACACCAAAAAGATGGTTTCCAAAGAGTTGTTAGCTGAAAACTGTGAGCAACGTATCCTTAAAAAGTTTGACAAAACTGCAGACAAACGGTATCTGAAGGTCATGTCCTTCAGAAACAGAAAGACGGCAAAGTCCTGGCACAAGACCAGAGAAATGGTTGCAGTGGAAGGGAGGGTGTCAAGAGGTAATTTGGAGAAGGGTGAACAAGGAGAAAGGCTGAGGTATGCCAAATTAAGGAAGAACAGTACAGTCACATTTTGAACCACCATGCCACCATCTGGAAAGCATCTGATAAGCAGCGACTTCATATTTCAGCATGACAATGATCCCAAACACACTGCCAGTGTAAGAGCATAGCTGGATAGGAAAACACATAATGGAACCCTATCAGACATAGACTGGCTTTCCCACAGCCTGGGCATCAACATTATTGAAGCAGTGTGGGATCATCTTCAAACAGAATGGAGCAAAAGGCTGTCCACATCCACAAAAGGGTTTTGACTGTCCTTCAAGAAGTCTGGACAACTGAAGACTGTCTGAAGAAATTATAATAAAGCTTGCCTAAGACACTTCAGGCTGTTTTGAAGAATAAACGTGATCAGACCAAATACTGAGTTTCAAGCTCTGCTTATCCCTTATACATTTAAAGTTATGAAATATTATTCAATCAACGTTAAATGTTTTTTGTCTGATTTTAGATCAATTGTGTTAATACAGTATGCCAAAATAAAAACATAACTGTAAATTCAGACACGTGAGGTTGTGCTGAAAAGGATAATACCAAACAAGGCAAAATAAATAGTTTTTAAAGGTGAAATGTAGAGGAAACATAAAAAGTAGTTAAAAATGCCCAATTAAACAATTTTTTTAAAAATAACGCAATAGTTACTTTTCAAGTAATTAATTACTTTTAGTATCTAGTAACTCAGTTACTAACTCAGTTACTTTTTTTTGAAGAAGTAACTAGTAACTATAATTAATTACTTTTTCAAAGTAACTTGCCCAACACTGGTAGTAGTATAGTGTATTTTGTGGAATTTACACCATTTTTAATAAACTATTTAAATGGGACTGCAACGCTTGGTGTTCTTCGGGACATGAACGCACCTTCAGTGTGTTGGTCCTCCAGTATCCCACAATGCACCGCTGTCGTGTGCGGTGTCCACGTCAAACTTGACACCCTTCGCTACGGTCGAGTCGATAATGGCTGCAGTCGAGGTGGCACTTTTGGGTCGCTGTGGTGTTTAGACTTGCCATAAAAACCGCTGAATATTCCTCTCAGGCTGACCGCAGACGACACAGACTCCAACATAAAGTCGTCATCTCAGGTATTAGCTGTCAGACTTCGATATTATGTCCGCCGGTCTTCAGGAACTACTTCGTGTGGACGACCAGCTGTCATTAGCCGGGTTCTGTGCTTGCTAAATGAGCTTCTGTCGGTTTGGAAAGCGACTTTGTCACGCAGGAAAGAAATTGGATTTTAGAATTT
Organism: Neolamprologus brichardi; assembly: GCF_056152115.1. Taxonomy (NCBI): domain Eukaryota; kingdom Metazoa; phylum Chordata; class Actinopteri; order Cichliformes; family Cichlidae; genus Neolamprologus; species Neolamprologus brichardi. The sequence continues at coordinate 8,552,885 of NC_142122.1, forward strand.
ACGGGTCCCCCGTGGCTGAGAGTCTCCAGCTGAGCTTGATGAGCGAGCTAGCTGTATTATCTTTCGAGTCTACGCTAGGCTAGCTCCCCTGTTCTCCTCGGCCCTGCTTTGTTTTTGTTTGGTTTTTGTCTCCCCCGAAGATGTCATCGTGGTTGGGGGGAATCGGCTCCGGCCTCGGCCAGTCTCTGGGCCAGGTTAGCGGGAGTCTCTCATCTTTCACCGGGCAGATATCGAACTTTACCAAAGACATGCTGCTGGAGGGTGTAGAAGAAGTAGGAGGTAAGTTTGTTTGTGTTCCTGGTTTGATCCGTGCGATGTCCACATCACCTTTAGAGCACACCTGAGTGAGGCTTTTTCTACACGTGTAGGGACATGATTTTCAGTTTTGGTATAAGTCCTATAATCTCACTCTAATAAACTGCTACTAAAGCTCATAAACGTCCAAAAGTAATCCCTCAAAAGTTTTGACTTGAAGCCATTAAAGTGAAGTAGACACCAGAATAGCTTTAATATAAAATTTATATCTTTCTGTAAATTGGCGTTAACTTAGAGTTAACTTACTGGCATCGAGAAGCAGGGCCACCTGCCATGATATAAACAGGCAGAAACTGCCAGTTCCAAATTTTTCCGTACAATTAAAACCTGTGCTATCTGATACAACAGTCATAGGTTCAAGAGCATCTTCAGTGTTCAGTTTTGTGTTAAAAGATGGATTTATTTAACCTTATGGTTATATTGAAGTAACTGGTTATATTGCAGTGCATTTTCTAATTTTCAGATGTGACAGAAAGAGCAGAAACGCATAAATTGCTTGTTTTGCCTGACCCACACAAGATAATACTTGCCGAAATAGACATATTCATCACAAAGAAAATCTGAACTTTTTGGTGGCCCCTCAGCTCGGAATTATACTTTCACTGAGCATTTTGGATATGACACAACGGATAACAGACACAACTAACTTTTGTTGAAAGAAATTCAGAAAATAATATAGTACTGCACCGTGCTTATACAAACATTTATATCAGGATCAGAAACAAGTCGCACACCATCACAAACTTCAACTTGAAGTTGAATCATCTTCTTTGTATAAAGATTTAAACTTAACTGACATCATGATTACAGTAGCGCTGTTGTGTGAAAGTCTGTCATTTTCAGCTTAGTTTTGCTATAAATTGTCAAATCAGTGTGTAAATGTAGTTTACTTAGGTGCTTGGAATTAATCTCAAATGAGATATAGGCCATTTCCAGTAAATAATAACATTAGTGCTCTACAGCAGCACATAATATAGACAGTGAAATACCTAGCTATGTATTAAACAGGGATGCATACCTTTCAAAATGGTGATTGATTCAAAATGCAGGATAAAATATAAACAAATTGGTTTATTAAAAGTTCTGAAAGTTTATTAAGAGTTCTGAAAATTTTGAATTCAGTATCAAGCACAATATACAATGCAATTCAAAAGTTACAATTTAAAAAGGCCTCTCATACAAGTCTTTAGAAGTTCAATAAGTACCAAGCATTTCTGTATTCTTGTGTATTTACAGTAAAATATCTACGTATCTAATTAGACACCTGTGACTGTGAGTCCTCATTAGATGTAAAAAATCCCAACAAACACCCCCACCCCAAAACAATCCATGCTGTGCTGTATGTAATTATAGTTATGTGCTATTAGTCTATCAAAGTTAAACAACTTTTTTGATCTTAAAAGGAGCTCCTCTGTTTGGCACTGAATGAGTGGGACAGCTAGTACGATAACAGTGTTTGAGTTTTACATCCATTAGCAGTGAACTAAAAGTTCCAAAAGTTTCGAAATTGTTGAAGGACTGAAAACGCCGCTGTGACTTACGGTGTAGGTTTTAGAGCATACTTGCATACCCACACCACCACAGCACTATATTTAAGTTTGAGCTTCTGACAGATATGTGTTGACTGAAAGAACTCTTAGTTCCTGAAAAAATACAATTTTCCTTTTGTGTTTATTACAGTCAAAATTTTCTCAATGGTACATTAAAGTCAGTAATATCTGAATTTAAAAATAATAATTCAGTTGTAAACTGACAGATAAATTCCAGGTGAGAGCAGCTGAATATGGACACATGGATCGGAGAAACACAGCAGAGTTTACTTATTGTAACACAAAAGTCTGTACCAGTGATTTTGGTGTGGTGCAGTTAAAAAGGTGTCTCGTTTCAAACTGACTGTTGCCTGATTAGACTGATGGCTATTGTGCAGCATAATCTGCTATCAGAACATGGTCAGACTATCTTCAGTATTCAAGAACTAACTGTAAAATAGATTCAGCTCTTTGTTTTAGAATCCTAAAGTGGATTTTTCCCTCTTATGCATTATGTTATTTTCCTGTTACGCTACTAGATTATTCAGCTTTAGCACTGGTTATTTATATTCCATGTAGACACATTCTTGTATGTTGAAACACATTAATTCCCCATCAGCCTTTGATTTGATCAACTTGAAATGTTTTTTTTATTTATTAATTTTTTTTACAAATGCATGTTACCAAATATGCGACTCGATTAACCTCTGAGGCTATCTGCGAAGTAAAAGCTCCAACTCTGAGTTCATTTAGGTGCAAACATGGGCCCTCTTTTTCATTGTCAGCTGAGGTTTAGCAGCATATCGTCAACACTGATAGAGAGGCGTTGTTTGATTTCTGGAATTGCTCATATTTGGGTGTTCATATCTAGTTTTTGAACTCATCATCACTTCACTAAATTGCTTTGTTGTTTACACCAAGACTTAAACTGTAGTCGGTGTTTAACAATTTTCCTGTCAGGGTGTTGTTTTGAACTCATCAGTCGCTAGATATGAAAAAGGGAGCAGAGAGTCTGATTTATTTATTTATTTTTTTTACACTACTGCATAATATGAAAATACTGATTGCTGATTCGCCAGTTTTGGGCATAGTACTAAAATGCAGTTATTGTAGAGATTGGATTAGAAGAGCCCCATCAACCTTACCCACTTAAACCCTGAAGTGTCATCCTACTAAAGCAAACAGTGATGAATGATAAAACACTGACAGAAAGAGAACTTTGGCCACAGATATCCAACTCACAGCTGCAGACAAAAACAAGAAGTGTGAATTGTTATCACTGCAGGAGGGACTAAGTAAACTTTTATTGCTGGATCTTTAACTGAGGCTTGGTGTGAATGTTATGTGTTGGCTGAGATTCCTTCAGCTGTTAGATCACATAACTCAGACAAGATGGCGAGGAATGTTCAGCCTGCTCAGCCAAGCGTGTTTGTTTATCATGTGAGCAAGGTTAGGCTCCAGTTAGAATCACTTAAATGTGCTACATATACCATGATGGATAAAGCAGAAAAGCCCCTCTCAATACAAAAAAAAGTAATGCACAAGTGTGTTTTTACTGTGTTTATTGTAGTTGTATCATTCAAATGATGCAACAGATTTAAATCATGTGCTGCGTGATTTTTACATTGAGTCATGAATAATTTTGGAACTGCTACTTTTTTAAATGTTTTTTTTCCCCACATGCAACTACAGATGCTGCCACGGAACTGCAGGTTTCCAATTCGAAGTTGGCTGAAGTCGAGTCTGCTTTTGGTGCTCAGAAATCTGAGGTTAGTCTTTTCACTCTGCAATACTATAAACCTTTCTGGCCACTTTCATAGCAGGAAATGTGAAACTAATATCATTAACTGTGGGTTTGTTGTTTGGTTTGTCTGTTTTGCTCATACCCCAAGTCATCAAACTTCCATAATTATAGCTGAACTTTATCAGTACTATCGAACTATGTTTTAAAGATGGCAATAGGTCCTTCCTTAATGAATAAAAGTAGCAGCATTCTGTATTTTGTCTTCCTGCCAATTAAGATAAATAAGCCAACAGTGAATTTGACCTAGTAGCATGCACTGTCTCTAGGCTTCATATTGCTTATTCCTCTGTGACATTGAGCTCCCACAAAACTATTAAAAACACATTAGGGAAAAACATTGTTTGTATGCTTCTTTCTTACCATGAATCAAGCTATAGTTGACTTTGAGTCCCTCACACACTATCCTGCTGCTTTCACTACTCTTCCAAATGCATTGTAATCTGTGGCTAAATATAGCCCTGGGCAAATGTGCTACATTAGATCTTCCTTTTTGAGTAACAGTTGCTCAAAGCTACAGCTGTTCCCATCTGTTTTGTGGCCAGTATTTAACCCTATAAAAGCAAAAGGCTATGTACTCTGTGATGTGCTTTTTATGGTCACAAACAGATTTAAGTCTCTGGAAGGATTAAATTAGCTTGGAGCTCAGTGCGACTGAAAACAGTAGACAGAAAAGTTTTAAATAGACAGAAATGGGTTAATATTGTTGGTTTAGTTTTGGCAAAAATGCAGTATTTTAGTGTCTCTGAGATCCTATATGTCTGCCTTGTAGTTGACTGTGATCCCTGTAAAAGTTGTAAATACATTCTAATTTTCTGAATGTTTCTGTATTTCAGTCTTTACTCCTTGATATGTCTTTGTTGCAGCATGAGAGATTGCGAAAGCTTCATGCAGAGCTTGAGGAGAAGCTGGAGGCAGCGGAGATCCAAATCAAGCGTCAGTCTGCAGAATACAGGACCCTCCTGCAGCAGAAAGATGTATGTACATATGAATTTAACAGTGTTGGATTTAAGTGAGAAAAGATTGAAAAGTGGTTAAGACACATTATTTCAGTTTTAGATTTATTAAAAGGTTTTGTATGCACCAACATGTGAACCTTGTTTGCAGATGTGGCAATAACACTGGGAATGTATCTGCAATGGAAAGTTACTTATGAAAGGAATTTTAGCTCTAAATAGACATATATGTCTAATAATGATAATAATAATGGATTGGATTTATATAGCGCTTTTCAAGGCACCCAAAGCGCTTTACAATGCCATTATTCATTCACTCTCACATTCAAACACTGGTGGAGGCAAAATTAAGTCTAGCCTAAATCAAACTTGGCATTTGTGCTTTGTTAGACTAAGACAAACCCAGTTTCATTTGGAAGTCTTTTAGGGAAAGTCTTGTAATTTTTGTCCTTTCAGGTGGAGATCAGTCACCTGAAAGCTCGGCAGAGTGGGCTTCAAGAAGAAGTCCAGAAGCTGCAGCAATCAGCCCAGTCTGCTTCAGCTGGCCCTGCGATGTTGCCCGTAACCACTACGTCATCGTCCACTACCTCCTCTTCTGCTTCCTCTTTCCTGTCACGTCACCCAGGATCTCACCAGGGCTTCCATGGCGAAGAAATGGACCTCAGCGACGTGATCTGGTCGCAGCAAGAGATCAACAGGCTGTCGACAGAAGTCATGCGTCTGGAGTCGGAGGTAGCACACTGGCGACGAATGTCTCAGGTAAGACTGCAGAAGAATTAGATGACTATGGAACAGATGGTTTTACCATTTGAATATTTTTCTAAATAACCACATGAACACACTTTTTTTGTTTGTTTATTTTTTGTAACAGGCATCAACAGCAACAGGAGCTGGTAATGGCAACCACAGTGAGATTCTCAAGCTTCAAAGGACTATTAAGGTAAATGTTATGGTCTGTTATTGTTGTCTGTACAAATGATATTGCATTTTTCTAACTTTGCTGCTGTGGGATTTTCATTTCAGGAGCTTCGAGATGAGATGAGTCGTGAGGTGGATGAACACCAGCATGAACTTGCAGCTCTGCAGGATGCCCAGCGACAGAAGCTGGCAGATGTCACCCGGCGACACAGGCAGGAGCTGGCGGAGTACGAGGAGAGGATAGAGGAGCTGGAGGAACAGACTCAGAGTGGTCAGCTCATTTTTGGAATAACTATGGGAAGCTTGGGCCATTAGAGAGTTTATTGCAACAATGATCTGCTATGACCTAAATTCTTACAGTGTGTTAGAGCAAGGCACGTATTTAAATGCATCTGATGTAAAATAGTTGTATCTCAGTCGCACAACTCTGGTGTCGCACACAAATTAAATTGGTCCTCTTAATAATTTTCTCCAGGTGTTGGTCAGCCCACCTCTGTGTCAGACAGCTCCAAGCTGCATGAACTCCATCAAACCATACAGTCCCTGCAAGAAGCAGCGGAGCAGCGCGAGAAGCAGCTGGCCGAACTGTCTGCCAATTTGGAGGAGGCACAGAAGATACAAGCCTCACTACAGCTTGAGAAGGATGACGCTCAGCAAGAGAATACCGGGCTCCTGCAGAACTACACGCGGCTGCAGGCTTCCGTGGCCGAGCTCCAGACACGAGTACAAGAGCAGGAGGGGAAGGCTTTGCAAAAAGCCCAGCTAGACCATGAGATCCAAATGTTAAGAAATAGCTTGGAAGGTATTCATTGTGTTAAATTATGTCTTATTCATATGGATGTGTTATCTGCTTAATTAACATTCTTTATTGATGTTGCGGCTATTGCTAATTCTAATTTTTATTGTAGGAACTGTATATTGATCACATGTAGATGCAGAAAATTGTCATAGGCGTCACATTTTAAGCCATTGCTTATCTGTATATTAACTAAAATGTCCACTTTCTAGCTGCAGAAAAGGAAATAGAGAGACTGAAAAACCTGGATGAGGTAAGCATGAAGATCAGCAATGTGCACATGTTTGCATAAACTGAGTGACTCTGGCTATAAAAGCAAAAGCTGTATCTGTGTGCAAGTTTGGCTACCTCTCTTTTAATCTTGTCATCTAGTGACGTGCTGCACTGTTTCATGTGCTTATGCTGCTTTTTGTTTACACTGGATTTTCAATCCTGAACACTTTGTGATGGACTTCAGTCACATTGATTCAGCTTTCTTGTTGAAAATCATCACCGATGATAAGATTTGCGTTTCCAGCTGTGACTCAGATCAAACAGCAGTCTCAGGTGGAAAGTTTGCATTGTCTAAGCACAAAATCAACACATCAGGTCAGGAGTGCAAACAGGATCAGGCTTGCCAAATTTAAGGAGGTTGTGTACCATTCCTTTGAAAAAGAAAGAGGAGATCTAGTGCATGCAAATGTGACACCAAAGAAAGACCGACCTTCAAAAGAGTTGCACAAGACGAAGACCTAAATGGGGACAACAGATACATTTAAATGGTGTGCAGTTTTTGCTTTTAATGGCCGGAGTCACCTTCATAGGCTTCTCCAATTGATTTAATGACTTATTTTAACTTTAGGCAGAACCAAAGGAAGAAGTCGAGCATGCAGACATCTTAGAACTGAACACCATTATTGGAGCACTGAGACAAGAAAAGGAAGACTTAGAACAAGAAAAGGTTTGTTTATATTGTACATACATATTATTTTAGTCACCCGTGAACTTGTCGCATGAATTTATTTGAATTGGTTTTCTGTGTAATTGTGTCAGTTAGTGGTAAGAAGAAAAACAGTACTCAGTTAGACAACACAGTGTCGCCAAAGAAAAACAAAAGGTGGTTTTGTTGATTGGTTCCTGCCAATAATGGGTTGCGGAAAGTACTCAGCCTCTGTAAGTGAGTTTCAGATTTTCTGTCCACAGCTTAATCTGCAAGAAAGACTTAAAGTCGCAGAAGAACAACTAGTCAGCAGAAATGAAGCTGAGTCTGATTTGGAGTCATTGGATGATTTGAAGGCAGAACTGGGCAGGAGAGAAAAGACCCTGAGAGCTACTGAGGAGGAGCGGGACACGCTGATGTCTGAACTGGAGGAACTAGACCAACAAAATCAGGAAGCTACTCAGGTCTGCATGACTTTGGTGCTTTATCTCTTTGTTTATTTGTATTTCAGCAACTTATTTAGAGATGTTTGATATCAAGTGTCACATTTTAGCATCTCAGATTGTCATTTCTTGACACATTTTGGACTTTTAAATTTTTTTTACTTGATTAGAAAAACGCACAATAAACAACTCAACCTTTTCCTCAGCAGTTATATGAAGTCTGTATAGTTTACCCTGAAAAAACATCTTGTTTTGGAAAAAACAAAACAAAAACGAAAATACAGTCCAACTTGACACAACAAAGCCCAACAGTAGAGACAATATTAACAGTTTGTTTTTCTACTTTAGCATATGATCTCAGTGAAAGAGCAGCTCTCTGGACAGCTGAAAGAGGCTGAGACAGAGCTGAAAAGAATGACTGCAGAGCTCAACACATCCAATGACCAGAAAAGGGCACTTGAGCAAGAGCTGGAGACCCAAAAAGAGAAAATGAGCCAGAGTGCTTTTACTCTTAACGAACTGCATATGGGAAAACAACAGTTGGAACGGACAGTGAAAGAGCTAAAAGACAAACTGGGACACTCACAGGAGCAGAGCCGGGATGCACGCAGAGAGGTCACCGAGCTAAAGAAGACCCTGCAGGAGAAAGAGGAGCTGTTATCTGCTGCTAAAGCAAAACTTTATGAAGGAGGGGAGAGAGCAAGTGAGGCACAGGGTGCTAATGAGGCGCTAGCAGAGAAGGAGAGAGAGTTGTCAGACCTCAGGAGAGAATTGGATGAGATGAGGCGCTCTCACGAGAAGGTGATGTCTGAAGACTATGAGTTGAAGGTGGAGAACAGGAGGTTCAAGGCGGACAATGAGCAGACCTTGGGTAAAGTGGAAGAACTAACCAAGCAGCTGAAGGAAAGCCAGGGTGTTCTGAACAGGGTTGTGAGGGAGAAGGATACTCGTATTGAAGCTTTAAAACTGGAGAAATACCAGCTCGAAGGTGAATTGACGCAGGCTGAGAACAAACTAAAAGAACAGGTAAAACAGTACCAGCAGACCATCGAGGAGTTAACTCGAGCTCGATCTATGGACGCTTCTGCTTTGCAGACTGAGCATGAACGTGCCATCAAACTAAACCAGGAGAAAGACATGGAGATTGCTCAGCTGAAAAGAGATATGGAGCAGGTGGCAGCTGACCACAGAGACACCAATGAGATGCTATCAATCACAGTTGCAGGGCAGCAGCAGCTGACGGATTTGCTGCAAGAGAAAGATGTCTTTATGGACACTTTAAAACAAAATGCTGCGGATTTACAGACAGAGCTGGATAATAAGGTTTCAGTTTTCACCAAGGAAGTTGAAACGCTCAAACAGTCGCTAGATGAAAAGGATAAGCAGCTGGGAGGTATGAAGGAGGAGAACAGCCATCTGAAAGAGGAGATTGACCGCCTCAGGGATCAGCAGAGCAGACCTCAACCTCTGGCTGAGCCCAGGACTCTGGACATCATCACAGAGCTGGAGACGGAGATCACCCAACTCAAATCCTCCCGTAATGCCCTGGAAGAGGAGGTCCAGACTCTGAGGAGAACCACTGAGGAACAGCAAGCTTCTCTACTTCTCTCTCAACAGTCTCTGCAGGCTCAACAGAGCGAGATTGAACAGGCTCGTGCTCACCATCAGCAGACAACACTAAACTATGACAGACTCATCCAGGCCAGAGACGAAGAGATAACCCGCCTCCAGCAAGCTGTAGAGCAGCTTAGTGAGAGTCAGAGCAGAGCCAACTCTCCGTCTGTGCAGGGAGAGGTCATCTTGCAGGAGGAAAAGACTCAGACCCTAAATCAGGAGAATGGCAATGAGAAACATGACCTGTCTAAGGTAGATATAGAAAGACTGGTGAGGGGCATCAAGGAGAAAGAGACTGAGATCACCCAGCTTAATGAGAAGAACCTCTCACTGACGAGGCAGCTGGATCAGCTGGTGGTTTCTCGTGATGAAGTGGGAAAACTCTCACAGATGATCATGCAGAAGGACCTGGAAATTCAGGCACTTCATGCCAGAGTTTCCATGGGAGGCGGACACAGCCAGGATGTCATGTTCTTACAGCAGCAGCTACAGGCATACGCTGTGGAGAGAGAGCAAGTGATTGCCGTGCTTAACGAGAAGACCAGAGAGAACAGCCAGCTTCGGTCCGACTATCACCGCCTCATGGATATCATGGCAGGAAAGGAAGCAGCCCTGTTGAAGCTTCAGCAGGAAAATCAGCGCCTCTCTAACATGAGCGATCCCTCGGGAAGCCAGGAGATGTTCAAGGAGACCATCCAGAATCTGTCTCGAATTATTAGGGAGAAGGACATAGAGATCGATGCCTTGACCCAGAAGTGCCAAACGCTGGTGACAGTCCTGCAGTCCTCAGGAGGAGAGCCCGGTGCTGGCTCTGGAGGGGTCAGCAGCAACCAGTTTGAGGAGCTACTGCAGGAGCGGGACACACTGAAGCAGCAGGTGAAGAAGATGGAGGAGTGGAAGCAGCAGGTCATCACAACAGTCAAGAACATGCAGCACGAGTCGGCTCAGCTGCACGAGGAGCTGATCAAACTGCAGAGTCAGGTTTCTGCCGACAGCGACTGTAGCTCAAAGCTCTCAGTGGACTACGCTCGACTGGTCCAGAATTACGAGCAGAAGGAAAGGAGATTGGGAAGTCTGAGTCTGGAGCTCGCACAGGTTCAACAAACTATTACCCAGCTTAGCAGCACAAAGGATGTCCTGTTAGGTAAACTGGACAGCGTCACACAGACACCTGAAGTCACAGCCACTCAGTGTAGTGGCTCTTCTCTCAGTACTGATGCTCCAAGCCATCAGCCAGATTCCGCTGTAAAAGATGAGAAGATGCAGCAAGAAGTTGTTCAACTAAAAGCACTGTTGACTGAGAAAGAAAACACGATCAGGACTCTTCAAGAAAACAACCACAGACTCTCCAACTCCGCGTCTGCCTCAGAAAGCGAGCAGCGAAGTCAGGCAGAGGAGGCTCGACAGGTCAGAGAGAGACTGGAGGCCTTGCAGAGGTCTGTGAGGGAGAAAGACTTGCTCATCAAAAGCAAAGGAGACCAACTAGCTCAAGTAAGTGAAGCACTGCGTAACCGTGAGAATGACAACGAGGTTCTGAAGCAGGCGGTGACCAACCTCAAAGAGCGTGCGCTCATTCTTGAGATGGACGTGAAGAAGCTAAAGGAGGAGAATGAGCTGGTTGCTGCACGCTCTCGAGAGAAAGAGTCAGAGTTTAGAGCTCTGCAGGAAACTAACATGCAGGTTTCCCTCCTGCTGCGAGAGAAGGAGTTTGAACTGAGCGCGATGAGCGAGAAGGCTGCCACTGTGGAGAAACTGCTCAAAGACAAAGAGCAGGTCAGTAACTTTTTTTTTGTGTAGTTGAATTTATACTGACGCATTTTAGTAATGAAATGTATCCATCAGCGTCATTTTAGACAGGAAACTTTGTCATTTATTCTTTCAAAATTTGTTTATGAGTTACTGTTTATTGCTCTCTTGTAGGGTAAATCTGGTGAGCTGAATCAGCTCCTGAACGAAGTGAAGTCCATGCAGGACAAAGCTGTGGCATTTCAGCAGGAGAGGGATCAGGTGATGATGGCACTCAAGCAGAAGCAAATGGAGACTGCGGCATTACAGTCTGAGGTAAGAGAACAATATTCACCCATTGCCCTTAATTTTACTTGTGGTGGTATTGTAACTTCATATGGAACCCACCACATTACTAAGTTTAATTATCAGGCATCATTATACATGCTCTGTTTTCATTCATTAAATACTCAGACTATTGCAGTATAGAATCTCTGCTTCATCATGTCGCTCAACCATTGTGTATATATACCTTATAACTGTATAGTCAAGTAAATACTTAGTCTGTTGATAATAACACATGGCTGCTTCAAATTAAATGGCACTCTGCTGAAGCTACCTTTTTTGTTTTTGTTTGTTTGATTGTTTACAGCTCCAACATGTGAGAGACAAAGAGCACCGCCTAAACTTGGAGCTTGAGCGGTTGCGTAATCACCTGTTGGAGATTGAAGATTCATACACGAGAGAAGCCCTCGCTGCAGAGGACAGAGAGACAGAGCTGCGCAGGAAGGTGGCTCTGCTGGATGAGAGACTGACGACATCCTCAAGTGCTGTGGAGAGTGCCAGGTTAGCATAAAACTAATGTGTGTTTTAAAAGGTTTGATTAAAGACTGATAAAATCACCAGGAACTCTTCGTTATTTACTGTAATTAGTTCAGGTATTTTCTTTATGTATATTGCACTTTGTTCTCATTGACAAGGAAGTGGAAATGCATAGAAATAACACATCTACAGTAGGCTTTCCTCACCCTTGACCTTTTTACATAACATGTTTAAACCTGGTAGGATCAAATTTTTTTTTTTTTGTCAAACTAAAAAGTTGTTTGACCCACTAGTTGACAGCTAATTATTTACTGATTATAAAACTGTTACTTTCACTTGGATCCAACATTGCTGTTTGTGTCATTCTTTTTGTGTTTCTACTTACCCGTCCTCTCTCTTCCAGCCAACAGGCCAGCATGCAGGTAGAGTCTCTGCAGGAGCAGTTAATTGGGGTGGTGAAGCAGAGAGACGATGCGCTGGCCCAACTCAGAACCTCTCAGGAACAAGTCAACCAGTATGCAGTGTCACTCTCCAACCTGCAGATGGTGCTAGAGCAATTCCAACAAGGCAAGTTTGAGGGCTTCAAAGAGATCTTTGCTGTTTAGACCAGACTCGAGCAGGATAAGTGTGTCTGTTATCCTGGAATATTTAAAACTGTGTTTTCCTCATAGCACTTTACAGTTGGTGTACCCGGCAATGCCTTTTTTGATTACTTTTAGTAATACTTTTATCGGCATTTCTCCGACAGAAGAGAAAGCCATGTACTCGGCAGAACTTGAGAAGCACAAGAAGGAGAAAGAGGAGTGGAAAAGAAAAGCTCTGAAACTGGAGGACCAAGCTTCTGCTCTCCAGGTAAACCAGCAACCAATCACCTGTCAGAGAATCATATCTGTGATTAGCATCAGTAGCGCTATTTTTTTTCTTCTTTTTTTAAGTTGCTAGATATCAGAATTTCATATAATCCTTTGAAGACGGTGGATGTCACACTTTAATAAAAATCAGTAAGACAAACGTTATGTAACGCTGTAACTTTCTCTGTCAGATAAACCTGGATGAAGCCAACGCTGCTCTAGATTCAGCATCTCGTCTCACGGATCAGCTCGATCTGAAGGAGGAACAAATTGAGGAGCTGAAAAAACAAGGTGAGCTTCAGCCAAGCACTTTCACCTATTGACTTAAACATGTCTTTATTTTTTTATTTTATTTTATTTTTTAAAATCTCAACTATAAATGTTGTGTTAATGGTGTCTTTATCAGACTGTATAAAGCTCAGCTTTCCAGTTTTACTGAAAAATGTGAGGTTGCAATAAAACGGCTGTCGGTTTAAAGATCACAGCAATTTCTAAAGATCGTGTGGAAGGCATCTACCTGCCAGCCTTTGAAGAAACACTTACCTCCCTTGCATAAGCCAAGAAAAGGACCAAATGAGTGAAACTGTAATTCTCTGACGTGGGAAGCCATTCTTTGTTTCACACTCTGCAGCAGATTTCATTCCTATCAGATATGACCATTACGTCACAGCAAATTCTCAGACTGTTGTTTTTTTCCTTACTGCTCTCTGGCTGTTCAGACTTTGTCCAGACCTGATACGAGGCGCTATATTTTCTTTACAAATCAGTCACCTATATGAAAATTTACATTGTGTCTAAAAATAGTTGATTAACTTTGAGAACGCACTGAACAGTCTAGCTTCGGTATGTCTGTGGAGCATTGCTCTGTCATTTGAACCACAGATTAACATATCTGAGATTCAGAAAATAGCCTGAAATCTTTGTAAATCCAGATCTTTTTGCAACACTAACAGTTTGTTGAAAGTTTTTCTGACTCATTTAAGACTTTGCCAAACATTTTTTTTTCCACTGTATTTTCCACCTTAGCCAGAAAACATACACATTTTTATTTTTTGTTGTTGTTGTGTTATCCTAATTTCCTACAAAATAGTACAATTTATTGCTTGTCGTTTACCATTTGTCATTACATCTGTTGATAAACGGGAGAGAAAAATGTATTTGTGCAGTCGTTGTTATATTTTTAATCAAGAAGGATTAGAGTAGTCTGTAACTTGTGTCACTGTGGTTTCACTGCAGATGTTGAAGCACAAGAGGCACAAAGTGGCCCATGTGCAGTAGAGGCCTGAACATTACTGTTAAAGTTGTCACTCTGTTTGTGTCCATGCTGCAGTGGATGTGAGGCAGGAGATGCTGGAAGAGGCACAGAGGAAACTCATGAACCTTTTGAACAGCACAGAGGGTAAAATAGACAAGTAAGTTTCAAGTACATTTCTGTTAAATATTAGTTCCAGTTTATTTAGATTATGATCACATTTTTCCATTGTTTTTAATGGATTATTCTAAAATCCTCAGGTAGATTTCCCACTTTCAAGTTCTCATTTTTTTAACTGTGAAATTGAGAGGATCAAGCTTATGATTGAAGCAGTTTGTTCCCATTTAGGGACAACCAGGTGAATCAAACTAAACTTTTTCTGTTAAACTGAAGTGATTGAATTCTTTTTTTTTTTTTTATAGCTTGAAAAGAATACTTTCCATCTTTAGCAACATAAATCCCTCCAAATTGTACTAAGTTCACGGAAACTGGATTATTTTAGAGATACGTGGTCTTTAAAGAATTGCAGCAATTATGGAAAAGAAATGTACCCTTCTAGCCAGTATAGTGTTTAGTGCTATAAATAAGCTTTGATGAAGATGGATGCATTTTGAATTTAGGTATTGTTCATGCAGCTGCATAAAAATGGATCATAGCCACATCTTTGGGGTTTTTTGTTGTTTTTTTTAAAACCTTGAATTACATCATCAGTCAGCGTTGTTGCCCATGTTGTTCTTTCTGCAGGGTCCTGATGCGTAACTTGTTCTTAGGATACTTCCACACGCCCAAAACCAAGCGTGCCGATGTGCTGAAGCTCATGGGAAGTGTCTTGGGTCTAAACCGAGAAGATGTTGAAAAGGTGAGAGATTTCTGGACTGACAATAATCATTTTGTTTCATAGATTTTTTTGCAAAAAGTCCAATTACCTAAAAGGTTAGTAAGCATTGTTGATAAAGAAGTGACACCAATGCGACAGCGTCTGTCCGGTAGCAGCTGGTTTGCTTCTCTTAGAACTCCGTTGAATTAGTAGAAAACCAAAAAATGAAAGTCTGTTGAATTAAAAATAAAACTCACTCTTTAACATCCTTATGCTTCCTGCAGTAATCACTAAAAGGTTTTGAATGTTGGTTATTTGCCAAATTAATTAAGTGTTTAAAGATTTATACGTGCAAAATTCTCGACCCACCCTTCATCATTTCATATTTTCCTTCCAATGAGTCAGTTTGTTGTAATTATTTTAAAATGCTCTTGGGCAATAATTCTCCAGTAATCTAAAGGCCTTTCAAAGTTTTTCTTTGGACATCAGCTGCCTTTTTTTTTTTCCTTCAATCATTTTTAGTCCTTCTTTCTGAACATTTTCAGAGGAATGTATGTGTGTGTGTTTGTTTGTTTAGCCACTTCACACTGACCTATGAACCATTATAGCATTATAAGGCACCTAATTCAAGGGATGAACTAGTTTTGTCTACACATTACAGGCAATTGAACAAAACACAGTGTCTTTAGACATTTTGTTACTAGCAGTATTTGAAAGTCATGTCTTTAAGAAATGGGAAAAGAAATCGAGCAAAGGCCTGACACATGACACATGGCTCTTTTGTTGATCCGTCTACATCAGATTGGCCTCTTGTCTACTGTGGGTTCCCAAACACTCACACATGGACTCATCTTTTCACTATTATTATTATATTTACACTTTACACTCCAGCGAGGTGTGTTTCACTCTTATGTGCATTCATAGAATCATCAGCTAGCTGCTGTCTGTACTTACATGAGTGTCCATGCCTAACATGCTACTGCATAAATAGATGAGGTTGATTAAAAGATGGGCGACAGCTGTGCCACTCAGCTTTTCCTTAACACTGAACCTCTGAACCTTCCTCTCCACATCTCCTCCTGCAGCCGAGCCAAAACCACACCCGCCACCACAGTCTCAGTGGAAATGTGAATGTCAAGAATTCATTTTTTAAGGAAGGGAAAGGGGGAGAAAAGGATGAGGTTTGCCAAATTACACAAGAATTGGACTGAAAATCAGTAACAACAGGTCTTACGGAGGGATGAAATTTGATTTTTTTGGCTCAGTGATCAACAATAAGTACAGAGAAGGTCAGAAGAGCGGAACAACAGTGAGTGTCCGCAGCCATCTGTAAAACACAGTGGAGGCTCTGTCATGGTTTGGGGCTGCGTTTCAGGCAGTGCTGTCGGGGATCTTGTCACAATTGATGAAATAATGATAACAGGAAAGTTACATATGCAAAGTCCTGCAGGCTTGAGTTTGTGAGCATCTCCTTCCACGTGGGATGATGGGACTCCCAGACAGCACTTACAGAGGGAGACGAATGTAGCAGTAGGAAAAATAAAAGGAGAATTTCTGCCTTCTGTACTCCCTCTTCCATCAGTATTTTAAAAAGATTCTCCAGCGACACCTTTTTCTGTAGAAGAAACTCCAGCAAGTTGAGTTTAAAATGAGTCAAATATTAATTGCACCTGTGTAGTATTTTTAAATGTTCCACCGTTAACGCTGCGTTGGCACACTTTTGGCAAAAACATTTACTTATGTCAGTTTCACAAAATGTTACATTTATGTCAGGCTGATCAATATTAGTTTAGTTCAGTGGCTGATTCCATTATTTGCGTTCTCCGTCACAGGTCACACTGACACTCTGTCAACAGGCCTTTTTTAAATTTTTGACAGGATGGATTGGGTAATGATGTCCTTCAGATATCATTCAGTCAACTACAAAGTTGTCCAACAGTTTCTTTTGACTCCAGCAGTCCCTGAAAATCCTCTCGGAGCTCAGCCCTGGGAAAAAAAAGCATTTTCTTGTCCAGATCTTGGAGTACTCTGGCGGGATTCCCACAGGGCTCCCGCCAGAGTACTCCAAGTATATTATCCAACCCTCCTAAAAGAAAACAGATACAGAGTGAGGGGCAATGCGATTACAACTCCTCAGAAAAGCCATTTTATTGTGTTGGAAATCATTCTGCTTTTTTTCCTCATCCCTTCTTCATTTCCTGTTAATGCTATTTAAATTTTCCACTCAACTCGTGTTTATGGGAGCCAAGTGTCCCACAAAACCAGGCAAGTTTTCAGAATCTGTCTCTGTAGAGAAGCTAACCCCCTTTCTTGTCCCCTTTTTAAGTCTTATGCTGTCATCCATACAGTCTATATGGGTTCTGTCCAGTTAAATCCTGCCAGAGAACTGATGATTCTGATTAGGTAGGACTGTGTGACAGTGAGTAAAGCTTCTTCTACAAAGTGTGGATTTGGAGTGAGTGACAGGGGGGTAACTTTCCAGAAAGTTTTGGCAAGCGCTGAAAGGAAAAAAAACCTTTGTGACAAAAGAAAATCCCAAAAAGTACCCTGAATCATCAGTGTCACCTTTTCTTTGCCAGCACTGTTCATCCTTGTGCAAATCGGTGTATTTGTTCTAAATATCCCAAATATTTATCTGCACTTCTCCTACCTGCAGATGCTGGAGGAGGACAGGGGCCACGGTGTTACTGGATGGGTATCAAACTGGTTGGGAGGCAGAGGAGCACAAAGTGTCCCAAACACTCCACAGAGACCCACCAGTGGCCAAGGGCTCAACTCTGTAAGACATGATTCACAGTTCTCACTGTATATATTTTGCCCTGAAGAATAGAACCCAGCCCAGCAGTTCCTTAAAGTGTCTTTCATCACCATGCAGTGTAGCACTGACACAGGATTCATTAAAGAGAAATACTGACAAGCATTCTGTACTTAATAGCCACAATTACAATTAGTCTCAAACAAAATCAATAAATAACTAAAAGTCATAATTCTGACAGAAGACCACACATGAACCCACAAACCCCCAGTCCTACTATTTTTTTACATGACTTTTTAGTTGTTATTTTAAACAGAAAACAGTCCGCAGACTTGATCCAAGGTCTTAACTTCTAAAATGTCCTCAAAATGTATAGAACGTGCAGTGGTAGAGTACACAAACGAGAAAACGTTCCTCCACGACCATGGTGCCACATATGACATATAACAGACAATCAACACAGGACTACATAAAGTGCAATGTGCAAAAATTGCAAAAAACAAAGACGGTACAACACCAGACAGAACAGAATGATATAGAAATGTGCAAAAGGCTGAGATGATGGCAACAATTTAAAACCCTTTACAACACAAAACTGCTTTTTAGCAAAATAAATGCTTTTTTAATATTAGTGCTTGTGAAGAATCCACATTTAAGTATATGAGAATAAGTTTTGGGGTTTTTTTTTGAAAATTTCATCTTATTTTTTACCAGGATGCTACTGTGATGCTAGGTCTTTACTTTGGTTTTCAGGAAGAATTTCCCCATTTGGCTCAGTAAAATATTTCATTCACTCACTGTCATGTTCCTTGTTGTTGCAGTCCTTCTCAGAGATGTTTGTGAAATTTCTGGAGATGGAGTCGACTCCTTCTCTGCCTGCACCAAAGCTTCCGGTTCATGACATCAAGCCTCTGAGCGCCCCACCTGCGGGAAGAACCAGCAGCGGCACTTCCAGCATGGCCGCAGGTAAATGGCCCACTTAAAAGAAAAACACTTGCTTCTCATTTCCTTTCACGCATCCAGCTTTATTTAAATTTAAGCCTCTATCTTCTCAGGGGCTCCAGTTTCCCTGAAGCGAGTCGGTGATTCCAATCCGTTCCTGGCCCCTCGTTCTGCAGCGGTGCCTCTGCTGGCTGGTTCCGGCTCTGGGGGCCCAGGAGGCCACCTGCTGATGAAGCCCATCTCTGACACCCTGCCCACCTTCACTCCTGTGCCAGTCTCAGCTGAGGCCAGCGGTGGAGCCGTGCTCAAAGACTTGTTAAAGCAGTGATCGGCCCTGTGAGGAGTGCAACACAGATGTCTTAATTTAGCCAACACAAGTTTTACACTACAAAGACTGAGATTTTGGAGCAGATCTGCTTCTTTTTGCTGCTTTCTTTACTTTCTGCAAAAATAAATGAGCAGAGCGTTCACAAAGGCTTAATGTCACCATTTCGGGGAGATGATTAAAACGAAGTTATTAGTTCTTTGGGGTTTTTTTAGATTCTGTTTCACTTGCAATTACTGTTCTATGCAACAGACTCTCCCTTTACACACCAGTGAAAGTGTTTCCCACTCAGAATTATTGATAAGTGATCAATGGTGAGACTCTACCTTCAAAAACGATGCAGGATCGGAGCGTTTTAAAGTTTTGAGTCATTCAGAGTGAGAGTTTTCAAAGATCTGGTCATCTGAGTTACATTATGATTTTTATTTATCGCACCACATCTGAACACAAGTGACCTTTTTCAGCTCCGTCTGCGCAGTACAATACAAGTGGGCTGAATCTAGTCATCACCTCTGTTAGCAAGAGGAAGCACGTCCTTCACAGGACAACTTTTTATTTGTTGAATACTTTTATTTTTCTTTTCAACAATGCAGTGAGCTGTTTCTTATCCAGGACTCGCCTGAAACACTCTGGCAGCAGCAGCCTGCATAGAGATTTATGTGGTTTCAGTACATCTGTTAAAACCATAAAGACATTTCTGCAGAAATCTTGTCTTTTCCAGACGGCTAGACTGTGATATGCAATAAGCGTTGTAATTATGGCTATAACTGCTGACTGCGGTTGATCGGAAGCTTGAGACTGCTCTTATGTTTAAGTACAGTACTATTATATAGTTATATATATGTGTAAAAATGGGTGGTGTTATTTTGTTTTCTATTTATAGGCACTGAGGATGTTGTGGAAGTAAAAAGTGCCTGTCTTTTTTCCTAATTTCATAGTTGTATAATCAGGATTGTAAAAAATAATATAAAAAAATATATTTACAAAATTGCACATTTAGAAGGACCACAGTAGCGGAAGCTGCTCTACATTTTTGTATAGACATCAATCAGCTGCTGCAGAAGGAATGTTACAGGGCTTCTCCAGGTGTAATGATTAAATGTACAAACTGTAAATCCTCCTTAAAAAGAATTTTTGTAGATGTAAAATCTGAAACACTTGGGCGTCTAAAAGGAGTTGGGTTGCCTCAGACTTTGATGAGCTTTACTTAAGTTTAGTACCCGTGAATTAATTGGAATTTTAACATCAAATAAAGGTACCACTGCTGACCCCATGTTTGTGTGCATCTTGTTATTTTTACCGTTTTTTTTTTTTTTGTTTGTTTTTTTTTTTTAATCATTTTAACGCCAGATTTTAGGCATCTGAACCACATGTGGCTGCTACAGCGCGGACAGAGTACGTTTCCTGCGCCATGTGCAGTGTCATTCAACTCGGGGAAGGGGGTGAGGGGGTGGGCTGGGCTGTTTATATCTTTGGAAAACAGACACTTTGTGTGTAAGCTTTATGCTTTTCTGCCTCCTAACCGCCTAGGAGAAGCCGCTTGTC
Source organism: Neolamprologus brichardi (assembly GCF_056152115.1). Taxonomy (NCBI): domain Eukaryota; kingdom Metazoa; phylum Chordata; class Actinopteri; order Cichliformes; family Cichlidae; genus Neolamprologus; species Neolamprologus brichardi. The sequence continues at coordinate 8,573,210 of NC_142122.1, forward strand.
GGAGTGAGCGCGCCGCTGTGGGGCCGCCGTCTCCGTGCGCTCTGACTGGAGGGGGCTGGCTCTCCTGATTGAATCCAGCTGTTGGGAAAGTGCTCGGAGGGGGCCCGTTAATTTGCATTGCTAAATAATCTGTAGCGCCGACAGAGCGGGGAAGAAGCAGAACAGTCCATTTTGAAAAAGCATTCTTCCAACACTTGGTCAATGTACTGGAGCTTCAGCTCGACCAGGCAGCGGTTAATGAAAACCTGGTGTCGGCTTTCGCGTAAAGGCGCATAGTTGGGGGTGGTGGTGAGAGTCCTGCTGAGTAGTGGCGAGGGGATTCAAATTTACGGGTCGTTTCAAATCTTTCCTTTGAGAGAACTCAGTTGGAGTCGTAAACCATGCATTTAGAGGGACGTGGCCTCAGGTTTTGCTCTCCTTCAAGGTCAGTCGTCTCCACTTTATTTTCTCCGCAGGCATCTTTTGCGTAACGGACTTTTTTTCTTTTTTTTTTTTCTTTTTTTTTTTTAAAACTTACGTTGCAAGTTTGAATGAATATGTGACAAATGCCTGTATCAAGTTCCTGTTTTCTTCTGCGAACTCCTTCCGAGAAGGGCTTAAAAACGTAAAATTTCCTCTTTGCAGGATGCTGACAGCTCTGGTATTTATTCTGCTTTGTGTCCAGCCTGGGCGCGGACAGGTAAGACACCTTCATCCATTTAGTCTAAGGCTGTGATCACTTAACTAAAAAAGTTGCTCTAAAACTTACCAAAACCAATAAAGGTGCAAATGCGTCTTTGATGCAAGCTAATATATTTATGCATTATAACATATATTCTTCTCATACTAGTTTGACATCTCAGCAAATGAATGCGTTAAAAAACATGCTCAAACCGCATTTTGATCACTTCTCTTCAGACCTGCACAGAAGGTTTCGCATATGAACGCAGAACAAGACAGTGTATAGGTGAGTGGCATCACTTCTGTGGCTTTTTTTTTTTTTTTTTTTTTTGCATCGAAAAGTTAAATTTATAGAACAAAGAGACGTGTCTGGAATGCAAACACATTGTGCGCAAGAAAATCAAATCCCAAAGCACCGGGATGGGTTGTAGCACAGATTCACACATGCTCCGGATGCAAGAATGTCCTTATCAGTGCACGGCTCTGTATTCCAGATGTGGACGAGTGCCGTACCATGCCAGATGCTTGCCGAGGAGACATGCGCTGTGTGAACCAGAACGGAGGTTACCTATGCCTCCCGAGGAACTTGTACAACCAGCCTTACAGACCGGATCCCATAGTGCCTGAGCCGGTTTACCCGGACCCTTCAGGTGGATTTTCAGACTCTTTCGTCCCATCTCCCCCAAGATCTGTGGAGCCCAGCTACCCAAGAGTGATCAGCACTGCGCAATGTATCCTGGGATATACTCTTGCAGAGGATGGCACCTGTAACGGTTAGTAGGATTCTGCAGTTTGTTCTCAATGGTCTAAGATTTTTACTACCACAAGTAGAATATAGTAATGTGTAAACTTTTTGAGCTACCCCTGATTTCTTTATATTTTGAGAAGAAAATGAGAAATAATTGCAATAATTTATTAAAACAGAAATAAAGGCACAAATACAATTTGTACAATTTGAATAAGCTTGAAAGTCAATATTTAAAATGAAACCTTTATTCTTTACACAGTGTGAAGTCTCTTAGGCAAGATTTCTTGTTATATCTGTAAGTACTCTTCAGGAATAGTTCTCCAGGCTTCTTGAAGGACATTCAAAGCTCTTCTTTGGATGTTGGCTGCCTTTTGTTCTGTTCTCAGTCCAGATGATCCCACACTGCTTCAGTAACTTTGAGGTCTGGGCTCTAGGGAGGCCAATTTATGACTGATAGTATTGTGTGTTCGTCTGTCCAGATATGCCTTTCCTGCATTGGCAGTGTGTTTGGGAACATTGTCATGCTGAAAAATGAATTTATTGTCAACCAGAAGCTTTCCAGATGGTATTTCATGTTGGATTTAATTCTGATGGTGCTTTTCCCGTTTCCCAATGACATGACATTCAAATACTGTCCTCCATTTGTGCAGTTAGCTACATTTTTTTAAAGGAAAGACTGGACACCATGCTGAGGTGTGACAAGTTTTCAACTAATAGCTGCTAATAGTGGAAAAGTACTTCTTTATGTCTGTCAAACTGCCTTATCTTTGGAATTTCTAGAATTCAACTAAAGAAGTTTGAACAAATTATGTGTTTTTGTGAGACAGGCTGCTGTTAACAAAGTGCTTGCTCAGTTGTCTATGATCTGTTGAAAAAACACTGGTTTATCCCTTGAGTTAGGTGCCTTTTTTATGTTTGAATAATTGTTTTAATAATTACAAAGGTCCATGTTGCCTAACAAACAAACACAAAAAACATTCCTCTGAAAATGTTCATGTGAAAAAGCAGCCAATGACCTTCTGAAAGACTGGAGAACTGTTGCTCAAGAACCCTTAAAAAAGGTCAGGCCCTTTGGAAGCAAAATATAAGGGAATGAGAGCCAGCTCAAGACTTTTGCAAAGTATTGTAACTCAACATTGTACTTTAATACAGCACTGGAATAAATGTACTGCAGGTTTTTCAGTCTGATTTCATTCCCCAGTTGTTCTATATGGGGCTGGTCACGTGCTTGAAGCCATACTTACAGTTTTTCTTATTATACAACCTTTTTTGTCCATTTGGAAGAAGCCAGTGCAGTCACTACTCTATTTAGAAATGATCTGGCAATTGCTAATGGGTTAAATCCTGATAATCATAGGGTATGTGGTTGTCTGCGCAAATCATCATGTAAAACCTCTGATGACGAAATTAGCATCCATTAGAAATTGATGTCACTTGGACGCTTGCATATTTGCGCATGCAGAAAGTATTAACTCTGGGCTCAGGAGAACTCCCGTAGCTGCGGTTCAGTCATACGAGACTGACTCATAAAAAATTCTGCTGAAAACTTCACAATTCTTCCGTTCAAGCCAATTTCAAAAATGAAGTAAACATTGTTCGAGCCAAGTCTTTTGTTCGTGTTCATCAGAAGTCCCCGAAAGTTCAAAGTTGCTTATTGTTTTCAGTCGTTTGCTTACATCAGTCTGACAAAGCGCTTGCTTAATTGTTCACGGTGGGTCAACATTTGCACCCATTCATCACAGTGAGGGAATGTAACCACAAGCAGGGTTTAGATCCCAGCCTTTCTATTAAAAACAAACAAACAAACAAAGAAAAACACTGAAATTCAGCAACTCTAATTGGGGACTGAAGACGTAATTATTCATAAATTTCCATTAAAATGTGTGGTCATCTTGTAACCTCTCTTGTTAATTACCTTACCCTTTAAGAGGATTCTAACCCCCTAACTGACATAGGAATGTCATATTTGATTTTCTGGAGTATTTTTCTTAACACAATCGCAGCGTTTCCCTCTGCTGCCACTCTAATGCATCTTTAAAGTTACTTCAGGCAAGTTATGAAGTCAAATTTCAACCAGGATCCCTGTGGATTAGCTGATCAGAAATCACCTGGCAAATTTCATCATAGGGCGTGAAGTTACTGCACATCTGCAAGTTGCTTTGCAACCCGTCTCTGCCAAAGCTCATTTTTATACTGTCTCACTGCTTGCAGGAGATATAAGGGTGGAAGGTGTCTATCCGCGGCTGCAGCTGTTTCTGGTCTTGAGGCTCTTAACCGGATTTCAGCAGTGGCTGAAACATTTGAATGTTTTGCAGAATACAGTCTTGACATCTGCCACCTGCTGCTGTTTATCAGATATTAGAGTCAAGCTATGAACGAGGTAACATCAGTCGAAAAGGATAAAGAATAGGAATTCAGTGTGGTTAAAATCCAGAGAAATACATGAATCCATCGCATCACAGGGACAGATGTTCTTTAGTGTTTTGTGCCGCAGCCTGTCTGCTGTCACCCCACCGACCCAGAGACCCATTTAACTTTTCAAAGCGAATAAATGTCATCTTTTTTAATTGAGCTGTTTGAATTTCACAACTTCAAGAGTTCCCAGCTGTTAGATAAACACTTCACAAACTTTCCTTGGCGGGTCTAGCAGGGACAAGCTGTTAAAAAATGGGTTCCTTAAGGTCCATTTGGGGTGTTTTCCTGTCATTTTGGATAAATTAGCCATGACTGTGCTGGGAGGAGGAAAATGTACATATGTGGTACAGTTTTCCCCCTCCAAAGAGAGCTCTAGAGGTTCACTCATGGACAAATATGGACTTTTTTCCCCCCTCTTTGTAGGGGAGAAGGTCCGTGAGGGAATCAGCTCGCAACATTGTTTGGGTAAACTACACCATGTGAGTGCCAAAAATGAGGTCATATGCTGCCAAATTTGTGCCCAGGCCAGGGCAAGAGAACAGGCATGCCTCTGTGGAGGCTGCGACTCAGCATACCCCTGAAGGCTGGCACACTGTGTGTGCAGTGATGTAATTAGTTGCTGATTGATGTTGCTGTGGGGCAGAAAATACACAGACTGCGACTTCCCGTCTGAACCTGCAACAATTGTGGTTTTGTTTCTGAGTTAATGGCATGTCAGTGTTTCAAATGGAACCAGTCTGGGGGGACAATGATAAGCTTCATCCTGAAGGTGTTGAATAAGGTTGAGCTTTCACTCTATTTAACCACACTATCTCTAATAAATGGACTAATAAAAGTGCTTACAGTTTACTTTCTAGACAAACACACAATAATTAGGATAGATGAGGATAGATCAAATTAACATTATAAAAATGACACCTGCTAAAAATCTGTACAAAACTGTCACTGCTTAAGCACACTTTTTATTCTCTACCAAGTAAAAAAAAAGAAACCATTAAAGTTCAGATGCTGTGCTTTTCATCCCACTAGAGACTGTAATTTTCATTACAGCTCATAACTCAAGTTTTAGGGATTTTCAGGTTTTTACTGGAGTCCAGGGATTTACATGCTCCGTTGTGCCTTGAGAAAAGTATCCAGCCTTATGGACTTTCGAAACCAGTGAGCACAACAGCTCATCTTTTAACAGAGCATTTTTCTGGTAGTGAAGCTATAAACTCTTATCCTTTATAATCTTTTCATTGGAATCTTGATAAAGAAAAGCAAGCTGGTTTTGTGTCACTTACTGTTATTTTGAATCAGTTTGTGCAGCCATATGTGGTCAAGATCTTTCTGCACAGGAGTTTTTTTTTTATTTTGGATCTACATCTGACCCTGTCATGTCTTCTCTGAAGCTGATCAGGACTGTCAGCAACCCCAAAAACTCGTGGGCAGCTCATAAAACAGCCTATATAAGGAGGTTAACTGAAACGCTCCTGCAGCTTGTGTGTGTATATGTTGGAGATCTGCAGTAAGGTCTACACATGGGGTGCAGATGAGGGGCATTCAGGGAGATTTTCACTGGAAACTGTAAGCAGGTGCCGTGGCTGTGTAGCTTTTGGCCGGTGGCCTAATGCACCGGGTCTCCTCCACCCTCGTGAAGGGCCAGTGGTCCCAGCTGGCATAAAGGGCAACGGTCCCACAGACAGACGTTATCGCTTATCATAGCTGCCTGTTCAAACAAAAAACCAGGCTCCCACCCACTTCCCTCCACCGGTTTTCTAGAGATCGGTGACTTCATTGTCTGAGAACCATAAACAGAAGTTGGAATTTGCGATTTGTCGTATCCTCATAAGGGCATTATGATTTAGCGTGTGAGCTGCTCCAGGGGCGTTGATGGAATTCAGATTGTAATCTGAGAAATCTGCAAATCTGTGTAGAAACGATCATAAGTGCTGAAATGATAACTGTTTGGTTAAGAGTTTGGGGTTTTTTTAAGCACAGGGCGATGAAACTCTGAGTGTTGGATAAACTGATTTTCAAACAGAAGATTGCTGGTGCAATCTCCAAGCCAGCAGGAAAAATTTCACTAGCTGATGTGCTTTCGAGCAAGGCACATAAGCGTCAAATCCTGCATTGGAGTTAGTCAATAAAAGGTGAGGTGAAGGCTAAACATAAATGTTTGGAATCAAATCTACTGACGTCCGAGAAGTGCAAAAAGCATAACTCCCACATGGAAATCAATATTATCAGTGTGTTTTTATCTCATCTGTTTACTTTGATGTCATTTTAAAAATATCCATGCCTCACTTTATGAAATACTTTAGATGATACGTGATACTCTTCTCCTAACTCTCAACAAACTTTGAAAGTGTCTCTCTGGGTGTTACTTTTGTGTCGATTTGAAGGGCTAGCTGCCAAATGTAACAGAAAAACATGTTTTTTGGGTTAATGTGCTAAACTTTTTTTTTGTTTTATGTCGCTTCTGCCTCTTTGAGAGTCCTTTTTAATTTTGTTGAATTTTGTTCATTTTTTCTCCTCTTTTTCCCCCCCTTTTTTAAATTGCAGACATTGATGAATGCGAGACAAACTCTCACCACTGTAACCCCACCCAGGTCTGTATCAACACAGCAGGTGGCTACACATGCTCCTGCACTGAAGGTTACTGGCTCCTTGGTGGACAGTGTCAGGGTGAGTCAGTTTTTCCCTAAAACTTCTTTAAACATTAGCATATATTAAAAATACACTTTACCCAATGGAATTCACATTGCATCACTGCAAATACTCTACAAAGTGCACTCAGAGTCGGTTTATTATCGTTCAGCCATCGCTCAATTTTGCCATTACTTTGTGCAAATTATCAAATGAAAGGAAGCTAGGAAAACAAGCACTGAGCATTTTAATTCAATACTTTCTGGTATTACCAAGTGATGCAAAAGCTTTGATTTTCTTCTTCAAGCACTAATAAATGCAAATGTTGTCTTGGACATGCAAAACCAGCAATTTATTATCTTAGTACTAACACTGTAAAAAGCATAGATCAGAGATCATGTCAATTTTTATGATCACTGTTGGATAATGCAGAAAAGTCCCTGCATGTACTTGTCCTCATTTAGAAAAGAAGAACAGCGCCCTCTTCATGCTTTGTGGTGCAATGCAGCTCAGCAGAGTCTGTTCAAATCAAAACACTAATCGTATATTTACTTACAGTAAACTTGCCTACAGCACAATATGTATTATGGTCAGTCAAAATTTTCTTCATTTTTTTTTCCTTTTTGGTACCAGATATTGATGAATGCCGCTATGGTTACTGCCAGCAGCTGTGTGCCAACGTGCCCGGCTCATATTCTTGTTCCTGTAATCCTGGCTTCATCCTCAATCCAGACAGCCGGACCTGTCAAGGTAAACACATTCACAAGCACCGGGCCTCGGCTTTACAACAGGAAAAGAAACACTTGTATATCGTGTACCAGTGTTGTCAGCTTCCAGCTTCTGTTGTTCCAGATGTGGATGAGTGTGCAGATGAACCTTGTAGTCATGGCTGCTTGAATACCTACGGGTCCTACATGTGCAACTGTGACGAAGGATTTGAGCTGGCATCTGATGGTACTACTTGCATCGGTGAGGAAGATTTTATTCTTTTGATATATCAATATTAATCTATCTTTGAAGCAGTGTGAACAATTGAGTCGGTAAAGAACCAGAAACTGAGATGCATATTTGTAAAAAGGAGCAAAAAGTCGTATGACAGATGTGAATTGAACAGAATAAAACAGTTTAGAAAGAGCAAGCTGCATGACTGAGACCATGCAAAACATGCAGACTTCACTCAGACATATTGAGGCGGGCTTGGTTGAGCTTGATGCCCTGTTGGTGCTGATGTCCTTTTCTGATAGGTGTTAATTCTGTTTCTTGCTTCGTGCAGACTTGGATGAGTGCAGTTTCTCTGAGTTTCTGTGTCAGTACAGATGTATCAACATCCCCGGTTCTTACTCCTGCATCTGTCCACCTGGATATTATATATATGAGGACGGCAGGAGCTGTGAGGGTAAGAGGATGAGGAACTCTCACACAGATACATCATTTCCTAACTGAATGCATTCGTTTATGTGATAAAGTTATTATTGTTATCAGTTAAATACTTCTCTTGATTCAGGACACATGCATCTATTTTTCTTTAATATCAACATTGTTGAAGCTTCTTCTTCTTCTCTCGTGATGATGATGTTTTAACTGACTTTGATTGTTGTGTGTTTGATTCTTAAAGATGTCAATGAATGTGACACTGGTAACAACACCTGTACAACAGCACAAGTGTGTTTCAATTTCCAGGGAAGCTATACATGCCTGAATTCTTTACAGTGCAACCCTCCTTACGTCGAAGTTAGTGACAAGTGAGTTTTACTGCTTCGCTTTCTCTAGACGCCTTTTAACACCAAATTATAAACTGTTTCACTGCTTATTTGTTTAAAATATCCTCTAAAGCTTAAAGTGACCGTGTCTCCTCCTTGGCAGTCAGTGTATGTGTTCTGCTGAGAACCCTGCCTGCAGGGATAAGCCCTTCACCATTTTGTACCGACACATGGACATGTCGTCGGGGCGCAGTGTGCCTGCAGATATCTTCCAGATGCAGGCCACCACGCGCTATCCCGGCGCCTTCTACATCTTCCAAATAAAGTCGGGCAACGATGGGCGAGAGTTTTACATGAGGGTACGTTTTTCAGAGACCCATCAACGGACGATATGGCAGATGGAAGACTTTAATGCACTATATTAATGCAAAGTAGCACAATAAATGAAAGTGGGCCCCCGCTCCTACAGAAACTCAAACTCTATTGATGGGGAAATTCAAGGAAACTGCAGAACTAGGCAGGAAAGGAAATGACAGTAGTGTTTGGTTGTTAAAGAATGCAGTCCAGAAACTCCACAGCTGTGACTGTTTAGTTACCAAAGATGTTTCCAAAATCAGTCTTGGACTTGTCCTAGATGATGATAATTCACCAGCTTAATAGAAAAACATATTAGAATCACTGCAAAGAAGATACCATGCGACGCTAAAAAAAATCTCCTTTTTATTGTATTGCATTTATCTTAAAGGTTAAGTAATGCAATGCTTGACATTTATCTAAAAAGATGAATGAATACAAATTTATTCATAATGAAATACTGAAAACAACTGAAAAAATTAAGCGTAAAAGTAAGCGCATTACAAAAGCTTTTATCTAAAAGATACATTTAAGTAAGATTTAAGTAAGACCACCTGGAGCTCCTTTCCTTGTAATGCTTTATTATTTCCATCTAGTATTGGCACTTATCTAAGTGAATAGTATCAGCACTTCCTCGTATCATTACACAGTGAGATGATCAGGATTTGTTCACCCACAGCATGCAGTGACATGTAACCGAAAATACAACAAATAATTACACAAAGTTTTTGATCTTCATTCTAATACAAACCACATTCCCTCCCAAAATTGGGACATTGTGTAAAATGTAAATTAAAACAGAATGCAATGATCTGAAAATCCAATAAGCCCATATTTTAGTCATAACAGAACATTGAAAACATAACATTTTAAATTGAGACCTTTTGCTATTTCGAGAAAAAAAAAATGAGTTCATTTTGACTGTGGTGGCAGTAACATGTCTCAAAAAGTTGGGATGGGGGTAACAAAAGGCTGTAAAAGGAAGTGGTGCTAAAAGGAAACAGCTCGAGGAACAATTCGCGACTAATGAGGTTAATTGGGAACAAGTCAGCTGATGTTCTTTTTATACCCAGGAGTAAATGGACAGAGGTTGACCAATCTGTAAAAAAGTACATGTGACTTATTGGCTGAAAACACTAGAGTATCATGAAACCAAAAATATGAGGACTTCTGAGCAGTCCAACATCCTCCATGAGACAAGAATGGGACAACATTCCTCTCAAAAGTCCAACAGCTGGTCTTCTCGGTTCCCAGATGTTTACAGACTGTTGATAAAAGAAGGGGGGCTGCTACACAGTGGTAAACAGCACTGTCCTTTTCTGAGATGTGTTGGTGTCATCAAATTTAAAATGAGCTCATAAGTGATACATTTTCTCAGTTTAAGCATTTGACATGGTTTCTATGTAGTTTTATGAGTAAAATATGGGTTTATGAGATTCTTGAATCATTGCATTCTGTTTTTATTTACAGTTTGCACAGGACTGATTTGACATTTTAAAATAAGTTTGTGCTCAGAGACAGAAAGAAAAAGATGGTAGTTTTGATCCTAGGCTAAAGTTAGGGTTAGATCTTTTTCTTTGTAGTTGTGATTATGATCAAATTCTGGATACACTTCAAAGAAATATCAGGTGTTTAGATAACAGTGGCTACGGAATACCGTTTATTTTGGATAAATTATAAATATATATGTGTGTACCACAGGTTTAATGAGTTGTAAGAACCTGACAATGCAGAGTGCACCCAGCAGATGGCACAGTAATTGTGTGTAATGTATCTGAGAAGCCGAGTTTGCTCTAGAGATAGATCAGAAACTGCTAAGTTGGCTTTCTAAACAAACGTGCTCTTGTTTTATTTACTGGAAGTTGTATAACCAGGCACTGAGCCACGTGTTTCTTCCGCTGTGTGCAGTAGTGTTTCCTGGAATTCATTCCTCACATTCCCCTTTTGTCTCTGTCCTCTTTCTCTTAAAGCAAACCAGTAATGTGAGCGCCACGCTCGTCTTATCGCGGCCAATCAAGGGGCCGAAGAAGGTGGTGCTGGACCTGGAGATGGTCACGGTCAACAATGTCATCAACTTCAGAGGCAGCTCCATCATCCGTCTGACAATATTTGTATCAGAGCATCCGTTTTGAGGGTCCCAAATGAACTTCATTGCCACAAAAGAAAGTCAAGCATGAAGCAGCTGTTTTCACCTGCAGCTGATGTAATAGTTTGCTTGTTATCCCCCCCCCACCCTCATTATGTCACCTTCGGTAGAGACACAACAGGACTCTGCTGAGAACAGCTGACGGGAAGACTTTCCCGTGCTGGAATCTCCACCCTTGTTTAATAGACACTGAGCTTTCACGATATTGACTTTCAACACACAAACCCACGCACACACAGACATGCAGGGATATTTATGGTGTACAATTTTCCGACATCCTCCATTGATGACCTGACAACAGCAACTTCACAGAGAATCGTTGTATATACACACGAGCTTGTCCATTTGTCTGTGAATCTTCATCCCTTCACATAAGCTGTGAGTTTTATGTTGCCATTTCCTCTCAAGTGGCATCTGATCTTAGCTGACAAGAGGAGAGCCAGTTATCCGAAGCAGAAGTGTAAATGTGCATTTTACAGAGGCAGTATTTGAAATGATGTAACAACAAGTCATTAACTGAATTATTGATCACAGTTTCTTTTTGACCAATAAACTTTTTCACCACACAAACAGCTGTCCCTGGCATGAGGCGGCTCCCAGACTAATGCATCACCTGGTTTTGTGGATACTCTGGGGAATTCGGATGGGGATTTTTTTTTTTTTTGGCACTATAACAAAATGTGGGATTATATCAATAGGGGTCACTTTAGCAAAAACTCCTGAAACAACAGCTAATTTATGGATTATAATGTGGGACTGTGATACATTTTGAATTACTGGTTTCACACATATATACAAAACTGTCAGTTTGGGATAAGTATGGGTTTATAGCAGCACTTATTTGGGTATCAGAATTTGTGAAAAGGGCATATAATAAACCACTGGGTGTTTTGAATATGGGGAACCACATTTTTAACACCTCTTGTAAATTTTTTCAGGATCTAAACTGTTAATAGATTTGAGGGGTGACTGAGAAAATTTGCGGGTTTTGGGCACACATGACAGTTTTTAGGTATATAAAGAAAAAATTATATATTTACATATCAGCAAATGTTTTGCAATCAGCGAATTCAGTCTACATTAATTAATCGGTGGGTAATATGTCAAGTATAGGCGACTTAGAAGGAAAACAGTAGCTTGAGAAAGTTATGATGTGTTTTCTTTCAGTTTCTTATTTGCGTCATTGTTATCTCAGCAAGGAGCTGTAAATCTGTCAGTAAGCGCCGATCCTGGGAGATGGCCAAGTTTCTGCTGGGATGATGCGCAAAATGCAAACATATCGACCCGAGGATGAAAAGAAACAAATGACAGTGAGCACACAGCGATAAGTGATAAACAAAAAGGTTATAATAGAAAGCGCCGTGATCACAGCTGTTCGGGGAAGGAAGCGCGCGCCACTGTCAGTCCGGGAATGACAGAGGAGAGAAGCGTGGGCGGGAGTAAGAGAGGGAGGGAGGCAGACCTGTAACGAAAGTCAGCCTTAAACCTGAGCTCGGTGGCATTTCTCTCCCGCCTGCCGGTGAGTGTGAACCTCAGGCCTGGGTGGTCGAAGCGGATCCTCTTTGAATGAAAACAAGGCGTCGGTAAGTTTATATTATAAACTTTTTTTTTTGTATCTGTGTTTTGTTTGGTAAGTTAAAGTGATGTTTGATGATGTGCTATTTTTAGCGTGCGCCATAGGGAAATTCCTCCATCCACTGGCAGCCCAACTGGTTTATTAAATAACTAGCTATTAAGTTTTAAGCGGTGAGTTAATCAATAATCCCGGTTAATCAAAGCCCCCTGAAGAAAGTCATGGCAGTGAATGTAGTTGTTTGTTTCTGGGGACTAGAATAGTTGTGTGTGTGGAATGACTGAACTTTCTTATGTTTATGTGTCTTATAATTTTTTTATGTGCTCCTAATTTGAGCATATAACAAATAACATATTTTTTAATGTATCCGATTTATAAAGTATGGTCACACCATAGCAACAGGTACTTATACCACATTTAAGCACACTGTCAAAAAATTACATGTTACCAAATTAAATTTGGGGGTGATATGAGGGGACCTTGAGATCTCAGATCATATCAAAGAGTGGAATTCAACAGATATAAAATAGTCTACCACACTGTGGCAACTGCAGAGCAGGTAAACAAGTTCAGCACATTTTGGGGACTTTCCTAAAATTTATTAGACTTGTGCAAGCAGACTATTTGTTTTAAAGGTGGTGACTGCGGCTCAGGAAGCAGAGCAGGTCATCCACTTATTGGAAGGTCACTGGTTTAATCCTTGGTACCTTGAGTCTGCATGCTTGCATGAATGTCAGAGTAACTCAGTGACTGAGGCTTACAGATCAAAGTGCTTTGAGTGTTCAGTTAGATTAGAAGCAGCAAACCCAGGTCATTTTGGTTTGTTCCATGAATAATTTTTGGCTTTGGCTTTTCATTGTTAGCCCCCTTGTTACTCTTTACCATGCAATCTGCAACTTCCACTTACTATTTCAACATTTAAATATTTCCAGATTCAGCCATGGAGTTCATCAAAAACTGCTGCAAGAACTTCATGAAGAAGAACGAGCAGGAGCGGGAGACCCAAGGTAAGCTGCCGTCCTGCACAGATGTGTATCAGACAGGTTTTAACAGACCTACTTGTGTCTCACTGAATAATATCTTCTGTTTTAAAGTGATTGCACTGAAGATGCCCCCTAACACAGCAGCAGCCCCAGGACCAAATGTATCTGAAGATTACTTACTTTCCAAGATGCCCCCAGACGGCAGAGAGGTTCCCTTTGTTGTGCCGACCTATGTCCAACCAAGCTACCCTAAATTACAGGCTGAGCCACAGAGTACGTACTTGTATCAGTTAGTACATTTTAAGTCTTAAGGTGTGTATATGATTTAAAGAATCAAACAGTGAAGATCCAAATTAGTTATAGCGTGTGAGAGGATAGTGATGACTTATAGGATGGGCTGGTAAATAATGATACTTCCAGTAATGAGACTGAACTGTTGGTTTCGGTTCTGCTTCATATCAATATTTAGATATGTGCAGTCTGCCTTAAGAGTTATCCTAAAAGCAAAACATATAAATTAACAGAGAAATTATAAAATAAAAACTGCTGTTTGTACCTGTTTTATTTGACTGCCTGTACTAGAATGTGAGTTAACAAAAATGACTTTTGCTGGTGATTGTTTGCCAAATCTGGCTCATTTGGGCTGAATTCCTTCTAAATGAAGCCGATTTTCTGCTCAACTCTCCCACGTCTACACTCAGATTCCAGGGAATATCACAACAAAACATATGACTACGCTGACTTGGAAGTTTACACCTGGGGTATGATCAACTAGTGCAGGATCCTACTGTCAAAAGTGGAAACATTTACTTTTAATTTTAATTCACTCTTAAATTCAACAAGAAGTCCCACAAGACAGATAAGTGAAAGTTACATAACATGCCTCAACCCATGATTAGTTTGACGCAAAGGCTACGGAAAGCAAACAGAATCTAAGCTGCAGTAAATCTATCTCAGGGGTTATTAAGATATTATCGGCTCTCTTCAATGCACTAAAGTGAAGGCACTTTGTTTCTTGATGAATAGCTATTCATACTTGTTAGAGATGCAGAGAACAATAATGTGCTTGAAGCATGATAACAACCAGCTGTGCTGTTTGCTTGCAGGTTCAGCCCGGTGCACATATGCAGCAAGGAAGGCAGAGCTGGTCAGCACCACTCCCTTCATCTACTACCCCGAGTCCTTCTTCCATCAGGGTCACATGGCAGAGCACATCTCCCCCGGCTCGAGCCGCCGAGACACAATGAACAAGAGAAGCTTTGGTCCACAAAGCCCAGGTACCAAATACCAGAAAAAGTGGTATTTTGTTGTTTAATATGAAACACAACAGACTGAATACCTGTCCAAGGTGTACCCCATACCCACCTCTCGCCTAATGGCAGCTGGGAGAGGCTCCAATTCCAACATGATCCTAAATTGGATAAGTGGAAAAAAACGGATGGATGAAAGGAATATGAAACAAGAATTTGGGCATGATTTAACTAAAATTGTAGTAAACATATTAAATAATGACAAAATTTGACATAGACGCATGTTTCATCTTAGTACTGAGCAGTTTATTCAGTAGTTTACTGAGCTCTATCTGAACTCGTCGACAGATTGCTGCAGAGTGAAGCATGAAAACCAGAATTATCTCAGGATTGAAACAGCTTCAAAACATCTTTTCATCTTTTTTCCCAGGTTGGAATATGAAGTTAGGTGGCCAGGAGCGACTGAGCAGCTCCATGTTTGATTTGTCCAACCCCCAGGGTCACATGCAGGTGAGACTGTCCTCTATCTAATCTGTATTCACACAAAATTCCCACCTTGTCTCAACCTAGACTAAATATAGTTGTTATAGTTTCCACTGTCCTCAGCAGCATAGTGGAGCATTGCAAACAAGGCTCAGAAGCTGGTATTTTGATTTAAGCAGCAAAGAGTGTAATGTGTACTGTGTAATGCAGCTACCTCTATATTTACCATACAGACATGAGATTGGTATGACTCCTGTCCCATAACACTTGGTAGAAAAAAGAAGAGAAAATAAGTGTTCTGAGATTAGTTAAGCCAAGTAGTAGTTATCAACTGATCTGACATTGAAATAAAGATTAAACTTTCTTTAGAGGATGTCTACAGTCGCGTTTAGGTATGTAACTGTGTAATTTATTTAGGTAGTAGACCTCATTTAAACCATCCAGTTACCTTCAGTAATAATAATTACTGATAATTACTACTAATAATAATCTATGGCTGAGATAAGCCTATAATTTTGCTTTAAAGTTATGGCGATGAATTTGAAAGTCGTGATTCATTTTTGGGCTTATTCTTCCCCTTTAGTAGCTATGATAAAATCTACTTCCACATGTGATTCACACGTCACATGTGTCGCACCTGTCATCAGCTCCTTGTTACTTTACATAAATAGTTGACTGTCTCTTACAATCAATCTAGTCACTCCCTAAACCTAAATAAACATTACAAAACCTCATTCAGAGCCCACGGTGTGAAAAATGTCAGAGCAGTTTCTTCCTGGGGAGTAACACAGGTACATTTCTGTGCATTTCTTTTGGCTTGATGGCTCACGACAGCATCCATTGCATGCACAACTGCAGTTAAATTAGCATAGCTGTTTAGTTTGACACCATCATGAGCTAACAAAGGCAGACAATGCAAACCACCTTACCGGCAATAGATCTTACAGTAAACACAACAGCTTTGAAGAAACACTGATCTGAACAAGCGAAGTGTGAATGTGATTAATAAGCTGAGGATACTGCAGGGCAATCACAGGGGAGCTACACACCACATCATACTATGCTTTTTCTCCATTTTACTCTAAATGGCACCACAATTTATAAAATGAACAACATTCTTTGTAAAAGAAAACTTAAACTAGTCCATAAACCGATGAGCAAAATATTTCATTCTTGGACCATCAAGTTTTTATAAACAGTGCTATGAAAAAGTGTTTACACCCTAAATCAAGGGATCAAGAAATCAGTTAAATAGCACCTGTTTGATAGAGTGAAGTAGGCACATTGATAACTCATCCAGGATGTCACAGAAGAACATGTAAAGCACTGCAAACCTCACTTGCCTCAGTTAAGGTCAGAGTTCATGATTTAATAATAAGAAAGAGACTGGGCCACAATGGCATCCATGGCAGATTTCCAAGGCGAAAACCACTGCTGACCTAAAAGAACACAAAGGCTCGTGTCATATTTGCCAAAAAACATCTTAATGATGTCTGAGACTTTTGGGAAAGTATTCTGTGGACTGATGAGTCAAAATTTGAACTTTATAGAAGGTTTGAGCCCCTTTATGTGTGGTGTAAAACAAACACAGCATTTTATAAAAAAGAACATCATACAAGTCAAACATGGTGGCGGTAGTGTAATGCTTTGCTGCTTCAGGACGTGACGACTTGCTAAAGTTCACGTGGGTTATGTAATAGCACAATGATCTGAAAGTAAGTGCAGCAAGTGCAGCAAGTCCACCTACGAATGTTAAAAAAACACACAAAAAAGCAAAAAAGCAAAAAAAAAAAAGGACTGACCTTGTCAAAATCTCAACTAAAATCAGATTGAGATGCTTTGGCCTGACCTTAAATGGGCCGTTCACACTCAAAAACTCCTCCACTTTAGGCCTCTTTAAAACAATTCAGGAAAGCAGAACGAGCCAAAATTCCTACACAATGATGCGAATGACTCATTTTGAATTATGACAAACACTTGGTTGCAGTTCTTGGTGCAAGGGTGGAACAACCAGCTATTGTTTTAGAAGCAATTACATTTCCACACAGGGCTAGGTAGGTTTGGATAGCTTTTTACCCCTAATACCTGAAATTGTATTCTTAAAATGTCTTTAATGATAAGTGTGACACATTTGCTAAGAAAAAAAGGGGGTGTGGAATCAAGAAGGGGGAAACTGCAGTATGTCTGGTCTCACACGTGTCGTCTGTTCTGTTTTCCTTGCAGCGATTCGAGTCCCTCAGCAGTGCATCCTCCAAGATGAGCTCCATGACAAGCAGCCTGGGTAAACATCATACAAACAAACCTTTTTGTTCTAGCAGTTTCCCAATGTAACAAGAAAAAGAGACTTTCAACCTTAGTTCCTGATATATAATGTTTCTGGCTTTTTCATACAGTCAAGCAATCAAAGATGTCAAACAAACAATCAAGATGTGACTGAAGTGGAGACTTTTAAAGGGTTTAATCAAAATGTAGCATTTACTGTTTAGGAATTTTCAGAGGTTCAAAAGTAGCTGGAACAACAATTATAATCCCAAATATAAGGATTGTTTTTAATATCACAATTAAAATAATTGCTTGAAATTAATTTAGAACTCATGGACATCACCAATTTCTGTTTCCTCCCTTGCGATGCTCCTCTCACCCTTTAGTGCAGCCATCTTGAGTTACTGTGTGTTTGTAAATCTTTCTGCCTTGAGTTTTGAGTTTAATAATTGAAAAGCATCATCTTTAAAATCTTTAAAACATCATATTATACAGTACATAAACTCGTATTTAAATGCTAACGCCACATCCTGCTGTCTGTTTCCAAATGTTGCAGAGTCTGTCACCTTGTCTGGGGATGAGCGCGAGTTGGGGAAGGTGTGTGTCCGGCTGAACTATCAGGAGGCTCTGGAGCAGGTGTGGATCACCCTGGTTCAGGTAAGGTTACATGCAGTATGGAGGAGGGGGATTCAGGGACAAAAAGCCCTATTGTGGTCACTGGTAGCATTTCTCAATGGACCCTCTGTGCGTCCAGAATACAGCTCTCCTTTAGCTCCTCTCAATGCTCTATTAACTCCGGCTCAGACACTCAGAAGGAAAAGTTCCTCTAAGGGAGCTGAACTGTCCTGACTGACGTTACAATAGTTCCAACATCGTCTAAAGAAGTGTATGTTTATTCAGAAATCAAAACCCTACACTAAATAAACTTCTACTGCAGATATGTACTCTAACTCCACAAGGCGTACTCTTCTGCCAGCTTTGATTTGGGATTTGTTGTTGGTTTGGGTTTGTTTTTTATTCTAAGGTCACATTAGTGGCACTTGATCTTGCCACTGTTGTCTGGCCTGATGACTTTCTTAGAACAAAACCTGAACTGTTTTTTTTTCATCTTTTGTTCCAAGTAGAGCGCCGTGGATAAAACCTTTGTTGTTCTACACACAGACTGAACCACATCTTCTCTTTTTAACAGTGCTCAGACCTCAACCTTCATTCGGATGGAGGGGAGCAGCAAATGATTGGTTTCAAATCAATCATTACCACCCCCAAACCTATACAGTTCAAGAGCTCAGTTAGAGAGTACTGTCAGGTATTGATGCTGTATATATTTGTTAAGTATTTATAGGCCCTTAAAGCGCTATTGCAGAACTGCCTAATCTCTGCTTTAACCTTTCTTTGCTTTCAGGATGTGTCCTTCATGGAGACCTTTGTGTTTGCGCTGCATCTCCAGCTGTTGCGCTGCAGCGCCCTGGTGCTGCGACTGCAGACACACAACCCCAAAAAACGTACGGTGGCAGAGTGTGTCCTTTCCCTGCGACACCTCGGTTCTCAGGAGACAGAGCACTGGCTTGAACTCAACCCTCCGTCTAAATCTTCGGTAGGAGTTCACTACATTGTTTATTAGGTGGGCCTGTAGCGCTGAAGCTTGGTTTACAGAGTCTGTTTGCTGTTTCCATGATGCTTTCCGTCACTGATGTGTTTAATAGTAATACAGGACAATGAAAGACATATACAGAGAGAGTCAGTTGTTATTCTGTATCTATCTCTGCCAATCTTGTTGCTGTTTTAGGGCAATGTTGCATCAGTACTTTTCATGAATTCTGCAGCTGTTTTTACTTTTATGTTAGCTCTAAGTTTTAGATAAGATTGTAACTTATTTGAAAGCAAAGAATAAGAAAAGTGTTAACTACCATCTATGTGATTTGTACTTGGCCACAACTTTCCAACTCCTTTGGCCAAGAGCAAAAACTCTGTGTGGGAATTCCCTGGATTTTTACTACCTATTCTTCACCATTTCCTGTGTTGGCTGCTTTCCTCTTTTTAAAAGTATAGAAAATAAGGAGAAAGTGCTAAAGGTGCCTCGTAAAACTGTCCCCGTGATGCATGGTAGCCCACTGACACACACTATCCTCTCGGCCCGAACAGAAAAATATTAATGCTGTGGCTGAATTTGTTGCATAATCACAGGAAAAACAGAAATGGAATTCATTTTTCAGGGAATAAGGAAACAGGCTTTAACAATAAGAGAGTAAAAAGCAGAAAGCATGTCCTGGAAATGTGAGACATGGAAAGTAGGTCAGACCTTAAACCACTTTACCAGTGCAGAGTGGTTTTGTTGATAAATGGATTTATGTCTGGCCAGTGATGGTAAAATACAAACTGTCTGTATAGTTGGAAAATCAGAGGGTGACTCATCATTAGATTTCAGAGGGACAAATTGATTCACTCGGTTATTTTACCCATCTGCTGGACACAAAAGAGCAAAATTGTCCAAATCACTGTCATTCAGGGGGGGCTCTTAAGGCTGAAGACAGCTGAACCCAATGAAGAAAAAAAAGTAGAATTATTAAGTGGGAAAACTGGTTTGCAGCATGTTTAGGAGTTCTGAGAGGCCATAGTTAGGTCTATAAGTTTTTGGACACTGAAGTGTGCTTCGTAGTTTTGCCTCTGTACACCACTGCAGTGGATTTTATCTCAAACAATCAATATGTGATTGAACTGGAGATTTTTAGCTTCAGTTCAAGGGGTTTAGTAAAAGAATTGCATCATCTGTTTAGGAATTACAGCAATTTTTATATAGTCCCCTTCTGCCTACTGATCAAAAATGGACTATTAAGGAGTTTCTTGGTCAGGTGAGGTCTGTCCCTTTATTTTTCTGCAAACCAAAACCTGTCAGAGAGATAACAAGGACTTTAAGAGTGGGCAAGTCATCTATCCATCCATCCATCTTCATCCGCTTTACCTGGGGCCGGGTCGCGGGGGCAGCAGCCTAAGCAGAGAAGCCCAGACCTCCCTCTCCCCAGCCACCTCCCCTAGCATATCCGGGGGAACACCAAGGCGTTCGCAGGCCAGCCGAGAGATATAATCTCTCCAGCGTGTCCTGGGTCTGCCCCGGGGCCTCCTCCCGGTGGAGTGGGCAAGTCAACAAGAAGAAATAAACTGGCCAGCAAAATGACACCATAGGGCCTGAAAGCCTGGTTGACCTCATATCTTTATTTAAGAAAAACATCTTCACAACATCTAACAAAGCTAAGAACACACTCAAAGAAGTAGGCTTGATCATTGTTGGGTGTTTATAGCAAGCTGCAAACTACTGGATGCACTCAAGAACAGGAAGGTCAGAAAACACCTAATAGAGCTGGCAAAGATCTGGGAAAAGTCTTAGGACAGAAGAAATTTCTTACCAAGATTAACTTTTCTTTAGCATTTCATGATCCAAAGCTCCCCTACCGCCCAGAATATCTGCCAAACATGGTGGAGGCAACATGGCATGGTGATGTATGGATGTATGAAACAGGGCTACTAGAGTTTATTGATGACGTGACTGCTTATAGAGGCAGGATGGTTACGGTTAGGATGAACTGTGAAGTGTGCATGGCTGTGCTCTTTGATACAGCCAAATTCTGCAAAACTCATTGCACAGCACTTCATAGTACAAACAGATAATGACCTGACACATCCTGTAAAAGCAACCCAAGAAGTGGGATGTTCTTCACTGGCCTAGTCAGTCCACTGACATCAGCCCAACATAGCAGTGTTTCCGTTACTGAAGACAAAACTGAAGGCAGAAAGATCCACAAATAATCAGCAGCTAAAGATGGCTCCAGTAAAAGCCTGGTGGAGCATCTCTAAGAGGAAATGCAGCCTCTGGTTAGGTCTGTGGTTTCTGCAAAGACTTCTCAACCAAGTATTTAAAACATCCCTTGTATTTCAGATTATTCAGCTTGTCCAGTTACTCTCGAGCGTGTGAAAAGTAAAATAAAATGGCTGTAATTACAGACTAGTTACTGAAATAGTTTTGTTGAACCCCTAAAGTCAAAGCCCAAAATCTGCACTTCATCTTGACTATTGTACAGAAACCAAATGACCAAAAATACTTCACTGTCCCAAAATATCTCATTGTCAAAACTGTATTAATGTCTAAAAGTTGTTAAGAGTGTTGGTGATAATGTAAACATGCTGACATGTTCCCAGCTCATCATCTATAGACTATGCGCTTGTGGATGGCTGTAGCTCAGGAGGTAGAGCAGGTCATCTACTGATGGGAAGGTTGGTGGTTCGATTCCTGGCTTCCCCTAGTCTGCATGCCAAATATCCTTGGGCAAGATACTAACCCCAAATTGCTCTCCGATGCATCCATCGGAGTATGAATGTGTGTGAATGTTATCTAGAAAGCACTTAGAGAGATGTGCTTGTGCGAATGGGTGTGAATGGGTGAATACACAAGTTGTGTAAAGCGCTTTGAGTGCTCAGAAGAGTAGAAAAGCGCTATATATAAGAACCAGTCCATATGAGTTTCATCTTTTTAAAAGACTACCCTTCAGTCAACTTCGGTAGCACCAAACACAAAGTACAGCTGCTGCTGATGTGATGTCACTTCAGGTTTTTTGTAGGAGATGATGAAGCAAAATTGTACTTCATGTAGAAGAAATCAGGTCATTAGGGTTCATACTCCAGTACTACTCCAGACCATGAAGTAAGTTTTGTTCCAGGCTGGCATTGAGACTGGACTTGCTCTGCAAATATACCTGTGAAGCATGATGAGATTCAGTGCGCTGGTGTGGCACTCAGTGTTGACAATATGGTGGAGACGGTAGTGAAGGGGAAAAAACACTGAGTAATGAAAGAAAAGTAACCGTGTCAATCTCTTCTTTGTTTTTAGCTGTTCAACAGGAACCTGTATGATGTCACTGCATCAGTTTTATAGCTGTTCTTTCTAACCAAACGCCTAATGCGCAACAGTGTTTAACTTGTTTTATTTATTTTGGATTATTAAATGACTCTACATAGCCTCCTTTGACAAACAGCCTTTATATTGTTTTAATTCTTTGAAATATGTCCTGTAACAAGAAAAAGCAGTAAAAGCACCTTGTAGTCTAAAACTTTGTTGATAAGACCAAAAGCATGCTCTATACTGTAACTGTAGCCACTTTACCATTATTAAAGCTCAATCTGTTGAAGCTTTCATGTTATGAGTGCAACTAAAACGTGCCCTGACAACCTGCACTGACTACTTTAAAGGCAGAACAGTGGTTAAAGGTCCAAATGCGCAAGACTACTACTTTGGTTCTAATTTACTAGAAAGCAGCTAATGGATTTTTACTTAATTATAAGGTGCAGAAATGTGATGTTCTTATTTGAGGACAGTGGCTCGAAAGAGGTTTATTATTTCTTTCTAAATGTTAGTAAATGTAAAAGCTCATTGACACCATTCTCTTACAGGTGTGCCACTCTGAGCTGCATCTTACTACGTGCTTTCAGCCAGTGAATGGACGCATCCAGGTCCAGGTCCTTGCTGCTCAAAACCTCCCAGTGTCCTCCTCACCGCTCACTCAAGGTACCTGTAAAATACACATCAGTATTTTTCAATACTTAACCCCTAAAATAAGTAGCTGTGTAGCTTTAATGGTAACTTGTCTTCTCTTGCACCTGTCCTCTGAAGCTTTTTTTGTCAAATTGGAGATGACCCAGTTGGAGGAGGTGACGAAGAAGAAGACCCGAGTGCTCAAGGCCTCTGGAGGTCAGTGTCAGTGGGCTGAGACGTTTCACTTCCATCTGGCCACCTTAGACCACGCCTACTCACTCTCAGTGAAACTCTACAGTCGCAGCTCAGTCAGGAGGAAACAATATCTCGGACAGGTGAGTCCCTTGGTGATTTTATTAGCCTATTCTTTCATTACTTCTAATATAATGAATACAATTTCATCTATTTTAGCCTAAAAGTCAAAATCAAAATGTTTTTAAGTTATTTGCAACAAAACTGAGGAGTTGCCTCCTTCTCTGCGTCTGTGGCAGATTCAGCTGGGACTCAATAGCCCTATTCCAGAGGCTGTGGAGCAGTGGAAGGACACAATGGCTCATCCAGAGAAAGTGGTGGCAGCGTGGCACAGGCTGAGTTCTTCCTAAACCTCTTCTCCCAGCTACTGACATAGTGCTCTCGTGCTGCACATCTCGCTGTGCCTGCTTACTTTTCCAGTTGGCCAGCCACAGTCCTGTATGTTGACATAGTCAACTCTGATTGACCAGACTGTAAACTGGTGAACGTGCTCTCTGGGAAATTTCCGCAGAGACAGTGCACGAATTCAGTGATCAGTTATAAATAAGGGTTTCGAACAAAATGTAGATGGTCGAAAGGTTATTTTTTGTGTGTGTGTTTACTGTAGACTAAATGAAGGATATTTCTTAAAAACAGTAGAACATTTGCTAAATTAACAATTCAATTGCTTAGCATTTAGCTGTACTGTACACAAGCTGTTTTCTGCAAGTTGCATGACGTGGAAGTATCACTGCTTTATGAGTCGGCTTCATTTAGCAAAGAAAGTTTACAAGCAGGAGAAAGGTGATAGGAAAACCATATTTACTTTAGTGGTTTCAGACTGTAGAGAAGATTAATCTAATAGTGTAAGGTTGGTGGTATTCTGTATTTTTAAAACCATAAAAAGTCTGCGATTCAGTCACTTATTAACTAAAGATCTTTTAAAATTCTTTTAAAAAAGCCAGAAATATTTAGTGTCATTTATTTTTTTTAAAGCAAGCTGGCTAGCATGATAAGACCGCAGCAGAATGAAATTTCATAGTCTTAGGCATAAAATGCAATATAAATATAAACCTACAAAAATAGTATTTTTCTTCTGGTCCTGTGCAAAACTTTTGAGCCACTCATCGTGTCTTTATATTTTGCTTCCATGGACTTACTTGTAATTTTAATAGGCTTTCAGGCAGCCTTTCAAAGCTTTTCTTTGGACACTGGCTGCTTTTTATTCATTTTCAGTCAAGGTCTTGTACCTGACCAGTTTCAGAGAAGCTTTTTATTTTATTAGGCTCTAACAATGACATATGAATAAATCAGGCATAAGAAAAGGCACCTAACTTGAGGAATGAACAAGTGTTTTATAGAAAAAACAATTTTAAGTTGTATCTCTCGGCACTTTACTAGCAGTAACAAAGTATGTAGAAAGATTTGGACCTGGACCTCAATGTTATTGAAGTAGTGTGGGATCATCTTGACAGAAAACGGAACAAAACGCTGCCAACATCCAAAGAAGAGTTTTAAATGTCCTTTAAGAAACCTGGAGAAGTAATTCTGAAGACTAGTTAAAGAAATGACAAGAAAGCTTGCCTAAGCTGTATCAGCTTTTGGTTACATATAAAATACTTACTAGTAGGATTGTCTTGTTTCTTTCTCTTTTTGTTAATATTTTTTCGAGAAACAAAATATACTTCCTTTAAAATTCCCTAAATATGAGCCAGAAGGTTTTCCCTTACCGTAATTGAACTTTACAGGGTGTCATGTTACTGGAGAAAACAGCGGCTTCTGTGTCAAACATTAGCTCTGTGCTTTTGATTTTTTTTTTTATCTATTGAATGTAAATAAAAAGTGTTGAGTGTAAAGGTTTAGTGTAATAAAAAGTTCATATTGTTTGAAAATGTGAAGTGTGTTGATTGAAAAAACAGGTTTAAATACAAGTGGCACGTATAAAAAAACAGACTGGATTACAGCATGTACTGCAGAGTTACACATACTCTGCAGTACTTATGAGACAAGTCAACAACCATAAACCACCGTGCTACTATTGTCACTTTTTATTGAAGAAGCCTATGATTGAGAGATTGTCAAAGCAAACAGCAAGATAGTTATCCACAGTGTCCTCCCGGACGGGAACATCCTGTTTTTTTTCCCCCCGTTTTCACTGTTATTGGAAAGTAATTTAATGCCACTGCTGAATATGGCCAATTTTATCCTTATCTCTAGAGTGACTACAGAAAGGAACAATTGTCGTTAGTGGAAAAAGGACAACAATTTCCGTTGGCACTGAAATCTTACTCCAAGCAAATGTGCCCAAAAAGAAAGAAAAATAAACAAATATGTGAATTTCTTTGAGTTATTTAATAGCAAGAAATGCTAATTTGCATATGAAATAATCAGTAGCATTTTTGGCATGTGAATTGGTGCCATTTATCATCCCAAAGGGAACTCCTTTCTCTGTTTCAGAAAGCATGAGCTTGACCAGCGATGTGTTCTGTGTAACCAGCTGTGGTCACGCAAACACACACCCACCGAACAAAGAGTCTGTGAACCGAAAAAACAGTGAGTGTTTGTGCTTAAGTGTGTGTGACCAGGACAACCGGGTGCACCACGTGGGCTGACCTGCGTCAGAGCGTCTCACATCCTGGCATGCCAAAACACATTGTCATTTTATGGAAAATAATGTTTGATTTATGGTTAATGTTACACAGGAGGAAATTCAGACGGACATTTCTTATCTGTTAAATGGCTTAACGCTCGGCTTTTATCTTAGATAAGTATGTTTGAGTCTGACTTAAGTAAGGTGCTTGTGTCTGAAAAAGCAGGATTTGCTGTTATTGTGTCTTCTGTGTGCTTAACAGATTCCTTTGGCTGTTTGCCATCCCAAGTCCACAGCACATTCCCATTTTCTCATGAATGCATGCTTAACTGTGCAGGTTTTCTCACCTGGGAGACAGCAGAGAGTTTATAGTCTGTAGAAGCAAAGAGCAGAGCCCCTCTAAAATCCTGGTGCTTTTCATGAAGCTTTCCAGCAGCTGTAGCCAATCGGTGTCTGCTAGACTTCACCTCCACTAACTGGGAGTCATTAAACTAAAGCTCTCCATTGTGTTTGTGCTCTTTAGATCATGTTAATTGAATTATGAGAATATGAGAATTTCATTCCATGTACAGGCTGTTCAAGAAATTTGTGCTCTAATTCTGGTCTTTTGTTAGTTTTTAAATTATCACTGAATAGCAGGTTATGTATAAGAGAGCGATCCTCCCCAAAAAAGCCTGAAAAGGCAGTAAAAGTTGTACCAGTTGGTCCAGAAGATGACATATAGGGGTCCAGGGGCATGCCCTACCTGGATATTTAGTGGAATCTGGAGGAACTTTGCTGTCTAAATTTTTAGGTTTATTTCCCCAAAATATTTGAGTTTGAATTTATTTATTTAAAAGGGACAGTGCAGTTTAAGATAGTCCAAGTACAAAACATGAAACTGATGTAACGCACATAAGTTTATAGCTATTGCTAATTTTCAACAATTGTCCCTTGTTGGGTTTACAATCAAAATAGGTACATTTTACAATAAAACATACATTTTCATAAAGCCAAATTACATCATAAATACAATTACAATTAATAGACAATAATTTAAAATAAAATTTAAATCATTAGTTAAAATGACTACATCTCTGATTTCCCTTTAACCAAACTTTAACCTTCAATGCAAAGGATCTGATGTCTGTAATCAATATGATTTCGGTTGGAAGTGTGTTCCACAGATGGCAGGCCTTTATGGAAAAAGCTGACTGACCGAATGTAGATCTGCGATATAATATCTTGCAAGATATTATATATTATATATGTATATTATATATACAATTCGCATATTATATATACAATTAAAGTTTAGAGTTTACTAGTCCACTGAATTTTTACAACACAATCTTAACATTCAGTCCTATTTGAAAATCAAGTCTCTGAGCTCTCTAGTTTTTCTCTTGCTGGTGCAGTTTTAACTTTGTTGGGCAGCTTTTTTTGTTTACTGCCATCAGTAAAAATGATTTATTTGCTAGACGTAAGCTCAGATACACACAATATAATAAATGAAATCGACCTTGGTGTCAGCTGTTTGATGCATTTCTTACTGAAAGCATTTTTCAGGTGCCTTCATCCTCTGCTGGAGCAATCGATCACGTCCGTGCACCACCTGCACCATGCTGGGAAGTCTGACTTTTGATTAAAGTCGCTCATTGGATTTACACTTCTGTGTTAATATTGCCATGGGTGTCACGGTACTGGGTCACGGACCCAGTGCTTTGTGTTCATTGGTGAACTGATAGTTCTGATTATTATTATGATTTTCTGCTTAGGTTACATCTTTAGTCCTTGGATTGTGGTTTCTGTTTTGTATCATCTCTGTGCTTCAGCTTCCTATGTTTCCGCGTCTTAGTGTCAAGTCTGCATCTTGGTGCTTTGTCTCAGTTTCCTGTTTTACTTTGGTAGTCCTTGTCCCATGTTTATCATTTCAGTTCTGCTCCCCGTGTCTCGTCATGAGTGCATTATCCCAGCTGTGTTTCCCTCCTGTCTCCCATTCCCTGATTACGCCAGTATGTATTTAAGCCCTGTGTTTTTCCCTGCCCGTTGTTGCGTCCTCTGCGTTAGTTGTGTGTTCTTCAGTTGTCATGTTTTGTCAGGTTATGTCATGCCACGTCATGAACTCCCAGTTTAGATCACCCTTCCTAGTTTGAATTTTGGTTTTGTTTCTAGTGCTCATGTATTGTGTTTCTAGGTTTGTTTTCTGCCAGTGAATAAAAACTGCCACCTTTAAGTTAAATATTCCGTCTCTAAGTCCTGCACCTGAGTCCAACCATGGCCTACCACACAGCTCACCATGACAATAGGCATGTTTTAACCGCAAATGCTCTGAAAACCTACAAGGTAATCTATGCAGTAACCTCACGTGCACCTCCATGGGAATGCAACTCCACATTGCATTGATGCGGCCCACAGCTATTGTGATTGTGTTCAGTATTGTTGATTCCCCACTTTGCATTTATGTGTTTTTAATTTACTTTTCTCAGGGAGAGATTAATAATTCTTGCCTGATTATAAAGATGAACAGATGTCAGCAAATTCCTGGAAGGAGATTTTGTTTGTACAAATAACGCATTCTGGAGTAAACCTGACAGAAAGGCAGACATGAAATGTAAAACTGAGATCAGCGGTGGAATATGACATGCTATTGGGATGCAAACTATAATGTGATATTTAGAATCCCCATATCATTTCCTAAATGCTTCCAATACAAACAAAGGGAGTAGAATTTTAAGAACTGCTTTAAAGATAAGGCTTTTTTTTTTTTTAAAGAAGTCTTACAAAGATACTGGTGGCTGATGAACTTTCCCTAAGCTTTCTTGTACATGCACCTGTCACTGAGATTTGAATTAATTTGAAAATCTCACCTTGTTCTCCAGTTATCGCATTCACAAAATTAAGTGTCCACACGGCGCGCCCGCCCTGCAAGGTATAAATATCCCATCAGAGTTTTAAGTCTGTGGGGTAAAAACCTATTTAACATTTTAATCACTTTGAACTTCATATCAATCTTTTGGCCTTGAAGGAGAGGTCAGAGGTCAATTGTGACATATTTTAGATTTAGATACTTTATACTTTTAGATACTCTATACTTTTATACTTTAGTTTTAAAACTTTTACTAATTTTCAATAGGGCTGTTCGATATAACGATATATATCGGATGACAATATAAAAACGTCTATCGTTTCATTTTACGCTATCGTTTGTTTTGTGGTGTCGCAAAATAAACTGTTTACGGCAATATTTTCTCATCGTTTTGATGGTCACTGTAGTGGCTATATTAATTTCTTAAAGTTCTCTCTTTCTCTTATATTTAATATAACCACACAACAGATGGACAAGCGCCTGTTTTTATGCATTGTCATTAGCAACAACGACGGTAAAACCATCGCATGTCCACTTGTTTATCTCCCACATAAACCTTTCACAATAAAGCTCAAGATCCTGTTGAGACTTTGCATACTTTTTCACGTGATTCCATTTATTTTGAAGAGTATTTACGGATGAGAAGCAAAAAGGAGCAGTGAGGTGCTAAAAAATAAACCTTAGACTCAAACGTCAGAACAGGCTTTCCCCCGCAGCACGCCGTGTAATAAATGCTCACAAAGGAAACAGCAGCCGATACAACATATGTCTAAAAATGTGTAGTTTCATATAAAACACAAAGACTCCACGTTTATGGACACCACAGCAGTGTGTATCTCAATATGCATTATGAAATTATTTTGGGATACCTAAGACAAGTAGAAGTGTAAAGAAGTTCTGGACATCAGTATAATACTGTACATTTTGAATTAATGCAGGTGTTGAATATGCACATTGTACACAAAACAGTAAAAAAGCACATTAAAAACAGTTTACTGTTACACACCTCATTTCTTCTTTAAATCCACACCATCTTTGACTGTCAGTGCCTCTACCTTTCATGCTAACTAACATGCAGCCCTCGTACTCCTGGGTTGTATTCGTGACCCAGATCAAAGTACACAGATCAATTGTTATCTTTTTTAAATAAATAATAAAATATTTTAAATAGAATATACTAAATATATTAGAAAATGTGTTGTTTTAATGAAGTGCAACAGTGCAGTTTCTACACTACGTGGATTTTCATGTGTGTTTTAAAACTGTACTGATGTCTGAAACTTTTACCACAAAATTCACAGTCAAATGGTTTTTCTCCAGTGTGGACTCTCATGTGTATCTTTAGATTTCCCTCCCGGTTGAACGTGTTACCACAAACGTAACAGCTAAATGGTTTCTCTCCCGTGTGGACCCTCATGTGTATCTTTAGATTTCCCTCTCGGTTAAATATGTTACCACAAACGCCGCAAACAAACCGTTTCTCTCCTGAGTGAACCGACATGTGCCTCCTCAGATTACATCGATATCTGAACGGTTTACCACAGTGATCACAGACAAATGGTTTCTCCTCTGTGTGAATTCTCATGTGTCTCTTAAGATCAGTCTTGTGGTAAAACCTCTGTCCACAGGCTTCACAACTAAAGGGCTTCTCCCCTGTGTGTACTCTTATGTGTAGTTTAAGGTTTGCCTTATGGTTAAATCGTTGTCCACATTCATCACAGCCAAATGGTTTCTCCCCCGTGTGGACTCTCATGTGTCTGGTAAGATTTGTCTTTCGGCTAAACCTTTGTCCACAATCGTCACACCTGAATGGTTTTTCATCTGCGTGAACTTTTGTGTGCATCTTCAGATTTCCTTGATATCTAAATCTTTTACCACACTCAGTACAACCAAATGGTCTCTCTCCCGTGTGGACTCTCATGTGTATTCTAAGATCTTTCTTTTGGTTAAATCGTTTACCACAATCGTCGCATCCAAATCGTTTCACCTGAGAATCGACACTTTGCTCCACTCTACAAATTTTCTCATTAACCAAACAGTTGGAAGACCTTTTTTCTGAATGACATGTC
Organism: Neolamprologus brichardi; assembly: GCF_056152115.1. NCBI lineage: Eukaryota > Metazoa > Chordata > Actinopteri > Cichliformes > Cichlidae > Neolamprologus > Neolamprologus brichardi. Next base: position 8,603,671 of record NC_142122.1, read on the forward strand.
ACGTGTTTCTGAAGAGACTGCTTGCAGACAAACTGTTCTCCACTCTCAGAGCAGCTTAGAAACTTTTTTGCAGCATTACATCTCACATCATTATTTACACCTGACTCAGTTATTGTGCTGTCATTCAGCCGACTGTCGCTTTCATCAGCTTCAGGTCCACAATCTGACAAAGGTTCCTGCCAATCATCGTCCTCACTGACTTCAGTCTTTTCAGACTCTGAGGCCTCTCCATCAGTACTTGATTTTAAAGGAGTATCTGGGTGGGGGTGTCTGACTGGATCCGGTGAAGAATAATTTCCTATTTTTATCTGTTCAGCTGAGCTGCTAGCTGGAGGCTCTGTCTCTCTGCTGTTTTCAGTTTGGCTTTGATGAAGCGTTGAGAACTGAGGTTTCTCATCATCATCTTCACTTTTCACATGAACAGCAGTGAATGGGAACCCAGAGATATTGTCCTCCAGCCCACTGAGCTGTTCTCCCTCTTGACTTTTCCAGAATTCCTCCTGTTCCTCCTTTATGTGAAGAAGCTCTGAGTCATGATGGTCCAGACTGAGACTGCATTCATAGGGAACCTCTTCTTTTATCACCAACAGCTGCTGGACATCTGCAGCAAACACTGAAACACACACACACTCATAATGAACAATGGCAGCTAGCTCAATGTGCATGTTAAACAGTTTTTTATTTTCATTAGTCCCACATCTCAAAGCGTCACTCTAAAACATCCTGTTTTAGAGTGACGCTGAAAACCTAGTTCATGTATTTATTGTGACTGTAATTTATTATTATCAGGATGTCCTAAAAACTGCATGAAAAGTCTGTATTTGATCCACAATGCTGCAGTGAGAGTACTGACAGGGACTAGAAAGAGAGAGCTTATTTCTCCTATATTGGCTTCTCTTTATTGGCTCCCTGTTAAATTCAGAATCAAATTTAAAATCCTGCTTCTCACATACAAGGTCTTGAATAATCAGGCCCATCTTACCTTAATGACCTCATAGTACCGTATCATCCCAACAGAGCTCTTTGCTCTCAGACCGCAGGTTTACTTGTAGATCCCAGGGTTTTTAAAAGCAGAATGAGAAGCAGAGCCTTCAGCTTTCAGGACCCTCTTCTGTCAAACCAGCTCCCAGTTTTAATAATAAACTACAAGAGATCAAAACTTGCTGCAGCGCTTTCTTAGCTGCCTCCATCAGCTCTCTCCTCCTTTTGAAAGCAGCATTTCTCATGTAGCTGGTTAAATATTACGGGGGAAGCTAGCGCAGATTGGTTCATGCCACAGCATAATATGACAGTAATGTCTGACATGATGCACACGTGACAAGCTGCGCACTGTTTGGATTCGCATATGGAGACTTTCATTCACAGAAAATCCGCTGGCTTCACAGTTCGGTGTAAATTGTTTGATCAAAACACTCACCCGCAGCCATTAGACAGCTTCAACTCTACCTCTGGATATGCCGCCAGTACCGGAAATATGCCACGTCCTTCCCCTGTGCAATAATTCAACAACTTCCGGTCTCTGTTTTGTCAAAATAAAGGTCATAGATACACACACTGCTGGATCATGAGCGGCAAAACTGTCTTTATTGAGATCGATATTAAATTCAATGGAATTTTTTCTTTAGAGAAACATTCAGGTTAATTTATCTGCATTTTAACAATCAATAGAGCAGTGGGTATTAGCCTAATTTTATATTGTGGTTTCTTACATCACAAACTGTTCCAGAATCCACAGCGATATTTATGCAAAACTTTAGACAGTCTGAAATGTCCTGGTCTAAAAATGTATTATTTTGATATTTGTGCAGTTTCAGAATGTATGAGTGAGAGAGACTAGAAGTGTCTGTCTGCACAAATCATATGATTTTATCAGTGGATTTTAATGCAATTGCAATGCTAGACACCAAGAATTGATTCTAGACGATGCTACACATCTGTCTGGTAAAAACTTGTGGTCTGAAAATTTGAAGCAGCTACTTTTGGCTGTTCTCTGGTTGCCAAAGTGGGTATCTGTTTGATTTGGGACATCTTTTACACCAGATGCCTTATCTGACTGGTAAAGAAAAACATGAACATATTTCACCAGCCTTGGCATTGTTACACTAGCTACCTGTGCAGTTTAGAGTTCACTATAAAATTCCTTAGTTGTAAATGTTTGCATCGATCATACACAAGTATCAGTATCTACTGACTGGGGTATAAAGACATAACTCTGAAACTCTGGCACAATCTCCCCTTCCAGGTCAGACTGCCTGCTTCAACAACAGCCAACAAACCTCAACTTAAGACTCACCATTTCTCTTTAGCCTGTCCTCCTAATGCTATGTAAATCTGTCTTTTTAATTGTTTTACCGATTGTTGTGCTGCACTTCGGTTGATGTCTGTTGTGATATAAATAAACTTGGCTTGACTTTAAATTTTAAATTCATTAACAAATCAAAAACAAAAACCTTGTCACTATTGTACATAATAAAAATGGTAACAGCTAACAAATAACCAACACAAAAAACACTGTTTAATGTAACATCACCATCAATCTCACTGTTCATACCTCATGGTGCTGTTATAATCCAGGTTTAAACATTATTTACAGCACGGTAAAAGAACATGAATTAAAAAAGGCAAAGTAGTTATCTCTGTGCAAATTAGTGACGATTAATTCAAGTAAAATATCTCATAAACTTACTAAATAAAAGTCAAAGTAGAATATACTCTATATACATATTTTTAATGTACCAAAAACCAGAGCATAATGTCAATAACCCAGCAGCTCAGTTTTCTCACAATTCACAGATTATTGCCTGTAAAGTGACAAACGTAACCTTGATCTTCACAATCAGAATCAGAATACTTTAATAATCCCTAAGGAAATGATGCTATCTTGAGACGCTTTATATTGTAAGGTAAAGCCCAAAGACCATTATTTGTAAGTTTGATCATTTCTATAGGAGGACTAATGAGTAACGATAAGTTCACAGGTCCTTTGGCTGAATGAGCTAAATATACTATTGGAAATGAGTAGAAATCAATCAACAAAAATAAAAAAATATGCTACCACAAATACACAATATGCTTATCATAAAGAAGTTGTGTAAAATTCAGTATGACTACAAAATTTTTACACCAGATGTCCTGCATGACGCAACCCTCTTTGGGATTTGCGTCTCCTCCCAGGCTTGACTCAGACTTTTCAGGTGTTAGGCAAAACTGTTAATCACTACACGATAGTGCCACTGCACCTTTTGGACTGTGCAGTATCATATAGTATGTTTATATACCACACAAAAAAATATTATTTTAACAGTTTTGAAAATACCAGAGGCCATCTTTCAATTCTTCAGTGGTTTAAAGTACTTGCAATGAGACGTCATCTGAATTTTCCATCATGTTACAAAATACATGTGAAGGCTGATAACTGGTGTTAAGATTTCCGGTCCTTATTCATTTGGAAATCTGGGTTTTGGTGATCTTGTGTGATAAAGCAAATAAGTTAAGAAATAAGCAAATGAAAACTATTCTAAGCAGTGAACATTCAGCTGAGACTCTGAAATTATTAACACCAGCAATTATATTAATGATGCCTGTATTAGTGTTAAAGTTTGTCACGTCTGACTGACAGACTGCTATCACTTACCAGAATGATGAAGCCAATATATATATGAAAAGGATCTCTTATAGTGGTAAACGTGTGTTTGATATGTGGCACAAGTCTGACTGAACTCTCAAGGACAGTTTGTTGCTGCGTAAAGACGAGAATTGGACCAGTAGACCAGTAAAATTAATGAGTAAGAAAAGCAGTTATGTCAAGGAAAAACAATCAAACAAACACATTTTTGAATTTTGGCAACAAAATGACAAACATTTTCCACCTTTGAAAATTGGAAGTTGGGGCTAGCTTTGTCAAAAATAAAAACAGTACTGATAAGAACACTGTTTTGCACATCATTGATCATTTTGATGGGCATCACTACTCCCAGTCACGGGAAGAAATCCCGTTGAGACTCTCAATACTTATTTATTCCTTGTGGAGTTTGGTGTGTATCTTTAGATTACACTGGTGTCTAAATCTTTTGCCACAAAATCCACAGTTATAAGGTTTCTCCCCTGTGTGAACTCTAATGTGCGTCTCAAGATGAATCTTTTGATTAAACCTTTTACCACAGAAATCGCAACCAAATGGTTTCTCTCCTGTGTGGACCCTCATGTGTATCTTTAGATTCCCCTCTTGGTTAAATATGTTACCACAAACACCACAAACAAACTGTTTCTCTCCTTTGTGGAGTGCCATGTGTGTCTTCAGATTACACTGGTAACTAAACGTTTTACCACAATCACCACAGGTATACGGTTTCTCTTCTGTGTGAACTCTCATGTGTCTCCTAAGTTCAATCTTTTGGTTAAATTTTTGCCCACAATTGTCGCAACTAAACGGTTTCTCTCCTGTGTGCACTCTTATGTGCATGTTAAGGTTTCTTCGATAGTTAAATCTTTGTCCACAAATGTCACAGCTAAATGGTTTCTCCCCTGTGTGGACTCTTATGTGTCTGGTAAGGTTTGTCTTTAGGCTAAATCTTTTACCGCATTTATCACAAGCATACGGTTTCTCTCCAGCATGGAGCCTCATGTGTACATTCAGACTTCCTTGATATCTAAATCTTTTACCACAATCTGCACAACAGAATGGTCTTTCTCCCGTGTGGACTCTCATGTGTACTCTAAGATCTTTCATTTGGTTAAATCGTTTACCACAATCATCACATCCAAATCGCTTCATCTGAGAATCGACACTTTGCTCCACTCTAGAACTTCTCTCATTCACCAAACAGCTGGAAGACCTTTTTGCATTATTTACACCTGACTCAGGTGTTCTGTCGTCATTCAATCGGCTGTCGCTGTCGTCAGTTTCAGGTCCGCAATCTGACAAAGGTTCCTGCCAGCCATCCTCACTGACTTCAGTCTCAGAAGATTCCGGTGCTTCGCCATCAGTATTTGTTTGTATATTGTTATTTGTACTTTGGTCCATTTTCCTCTGTTCAGAGGAGTTGCTCACTTGAGTCTCCGTCTCTATCTTGTTTTTATTTTGGCTTTGATGAACCTTTAAGGACTGAGGCTTCTCTTCTTCATCTTCACTCTTCACATGAACAACAGTAAATGGAAACCTCTTGATATCCTCCTCCAGCCCATTACAGTGAACTTGCTCTTGATTTTTCCACAGCTCTGAGTCAGGATGGTTCACACTGGGGCTCCATTCACATTCATGGGAAACCTCTTCTTTTATCACCAGTAGCTGCTGGACATCTACAGGGAAGACTGAAACACACACACACACACACTCATAATTAAGAGCAAAAACTCTATAATCAGATAACTTATCACTGTTACTAATACTCAATGTTAGTGAGATCTGAGATGACTGTGGATACACAGTGCTATTAAATATAATCTAAATTAATCTAAACTGTGACCACCTAATAGAAAATGACATTGCCATCCAGCCAGCAGTGCTGCCCCTCAGCCTCTTAGCAGATGAACCTATGTTATAAATTTGAAAATCATGGGTAGTTTTCAGAAAAGTTGACTTCTCATCTTAACCTTGAAGTGAGGGTAATCTTTCAGTTGATGTGCCGGCGTTATGAATTTCAAAAACAATACATCACCTCTATGACAATTTATCACATGCACAAACCTGGGTGTCCACATCGTCCACCTACCAGGTGGGGTGTCAACAATACCCTATCAGGCTTTTACGGCTGAAGGGTATACAAATGCCCGTATATTCTCCCAGTTCAACAAATCATTTCAACTCTGAGTGTCCGACTGAGTATTCAGTTTTCATTTCTGCCAAAATACACAACTCAACACTAGCCATGCAGCTCCTCTTCTGATATGTACAGCTATTGGTATCATACACCTTTACAATGCTCCAAATTTATTCTCACCCCACTATTTCCTATTGCTGAATATTACACCCACTACTGCTACCTACTACTAACCTATAACATAAAAATCAGCAGGATAGATTTGCTTTTACTGAACTGTTTCAGTTAACAGGGAATACTTATAAATGTATTTTTTTTTTCTCTGTCAGGGTGAACTATTTGATTCCTGAGCTAATATTTAACCATTAAACAAACATTTTAGACCAGGAAATACAAAATCAATCATTTGAAGTGGTCCTTTTCTCCATATTTTTAAATGCAGGTAACATTCATTGAGTATTTTCATTCCTCTGGGACAAGTTAATGATGGACATTGACTTCTTTGCACAGCTGGATTTCTTGTTTTTAATACTTCAACTTTTTGCATTTTATGAAGTTTTTTTGTGTACAATTTTTCTGTAATCTGTATGCTAATGATCCAAAATTAGAGGAATTGCATATGCCATCACAATTGTAAAAATGTTGTGGCACTGCATAAAATGTAAATAAAACAGATTTGCAAGTCTCATAAATCCACATTTTTTTATTCACAATAGAACACAGACAACCTGTCAAATGTCACAGCTAAATGTTTTGCAAGCTTAGATTATTTATCTGGTTAACAGTGGTTTAATGGTTTTATTGCTATAGTGCTAACGAGCATGACCGAGGGGGACACTGAGCTGATGGACCCGTGCAGGTCAGACTTTGGGAAGGCGTGTCTTTGATTCTAAAAAGAGGTCACACATCAGCTTGTGCTGCTGGTTTTAAAGTATCAGTCTACTAGGATTCTGCAAATCAAATGTTAATGTTTTGAGGATACTTTTTGCTCATAGACAGCTGTTTGCACAGATAATGTCTCTCTTGTTTGTCGCCTCTGCAATCAAAGACATGTATGCACTTTTATAACTGTGGCTACAGCTCTCTGAGTGTACATGCATGGCTGCAGTTATGCAGGCTGTGTGAGAGCATTTATTTTTTTAAATGGAATAGTAAATTTACTTGAGCCAAATGCCCCTCAGTCAAAGTTGGTTGCTCTTGTTCCTATGCTCTCGTGTCCATGACCCTGTCCCAACTTGCCATCAAATTCAAAATGATCTCATTTCTTTTCTTAAAACGGTACATTTTTCCAGTTTATAGATGTGGTATGCTTTCTGTGTTCTATTGTGAATTAAATATGGGTTTATGAGATTTGCAAACCACTGCATTCAGTCTTTGTTTACATTTTACACAACTTTGTTTGGAAATGGGGTTGTATCTATCAGACGAGTATCTGCCTTCACTGCTCCCATACGACCATGCTTAATGTCCGTGTGTCGCTTAGCTGCCTCCCTTAGCTCCTTCTCTCCTTCTATTGGAAGGTATCAGTTCATGTAGCTGACTACATGTTGGGGGGACGCTTGTTCAGACTGACGCAAACGTGGCAAGCTGCGCACTGTTTGGAGCCATATGCGGAGATTTTCATTCACAAAAAACCCGCTGACCTCACAGATCACCGCTAATTAGTTCAACAAGTTCAAAACACTCACCCGCAGCCATTATACACCTTCTACTCTACCTCTGGATGCTCCTGCCTGATGATGCGCCACCCGCACCGGAAACACAACTTGTTCTTCCCCTGCGCAATAATGCACCTACTTCCGGTCTATTTTTCATAATAAAAGCCCTAGATACATTCTTTATTATCCTTAAACTGTATTAGTGAATCTGTATGACAAAGACCATCGCCTTCTGTACAATGAGCAGGAAAACAGTCTGTCTAAGGGAAAATGCCATCACTTTTTGTACCATAAGCTTTCCTGTAGTTGGCTTGTAATTTTCTCAACCAATTACGTTTAAGTAGGTTTTTGCTGAATACATACAAAAAACAGTCTGTGTGAAGCAAAGGAGATGAATTAGGTCAAAATGCAAGCTTGAAATAGATGACTATTAAATTATCTGTATTTTAAACAATCTGGATGTATTATCCATTATCTGAAGATACAGGCTAAATCAAAAGGATTAAAGCTTTGTCTCTGCAGTTTCGTGTTTGTACTTAAGCAGAAGTAATAGAGTACCAGACTGATTGCTTACCAAAGCGACACTCTCATGAAGAAGAAGTTTGTTAAAGCAATTTACAGATATTTCTGGGATTAAAAAAATAACAAATATTCCTGTGAAAAAACTACAGATTTTTTTTTACGTTGTCAACATCATCCAGCATGAGGTACAACAGAGCCATTTATGTTTTGTTAAAAAAATGAAAAATTATGAAAACTGTAATAAATATTAAGTTATATTTAATGACTTCCCACCTAAAATGATTTAAACTGAGAAATTATAATGAGCAGATTTCCTCAACATGTATTAAAGACATGTTGTCATTTTAATCAAAGACTTAACAAAACACATGTGCAAATGCACACCCACAGAACCAACACTAACACTAAAGAAAGATATGATATGAATAATTAATAAATATTATTTCATCATTCATACCTTATTATATGAATAATATAAACAGGTGTTAGGTATGAGAAATAAATGAGTAATAGTAATGTGCCATAACTTTTTCCTAATATCCCAGCTGTCGGGTAAGTGTAGTGAGGTAAAGAGCGTATTATTTCACTCCAAAATCTGGTGAGTAATATCTGTAAGTATCAACATCTCACAGTGAAATATAAATATTTTTATGGATTTGGAGCACTGACTATTTTTTACACTCATCACCTCATTTGCCTCTGTCTTAATCTTAAACAGTGGAGTTTTTTTCAGATGGCTAAGGACATGATAACCAATCGGAGAAGAGCAGGTCTCCCAGGTGATGCACATGCAGTTTGCTGGTGTGCAATTTCCAGGTTGACTCTCAAAACATAATATACAAATATTAACTTTAAAAATACACATTTCAAATTCAGTAAAAAAATACTCTAAATATTACACAGGACACGTTAAAATGGCAACACTGCAGTTTAAAACTAACACATTATTTACTGTTCAGTGTAACATCGCCACTGATCTCATTATTGACACTTCACCTACTACCACATCTCTCCTTTTATTATCAGCATTTAACTTTACTTCATGTAAAATGAATACAATCCAATTCAAGCAAAATGTCTCATAAATGTACAAAATAGTGACATGCTCTATATACATATAAACATGAGTTATTTATGCGCTACAAACAACAAAATACCTAGAAATTATGACTGAAAGATACTTGAAATCATTCCATTAAGATAAAAGGCTGTTACAAAAAGTATTGATACCCTCTAGACCAGCAGTCCCCAACCTTTTTTGCGCCACGGACCGGTTTATGCCTGACAATATTTTCACGGACCGGCCTTTAAGGTGTTGCGGATAAATACAACAAAATAAAACTAGTACCGGTACCGAAAAAAATAATATTTATTCATAACACACGTGAACAGACCCAGGAAAACAGAGTTAACGATAAAAACGATAACATAATAATACTGAAAACTGATAAAAACCCTGAAAACCATACATTTCACACCTGAGCCTCAACTCTCGCAGCCCGGTACCAAACGACTCACGGACCGATACCGGTCCGAGGCCCGGGGGTTGGGGACCGCTGCTCTACACCCTCAATCCTATACAGATTGGAGAGAACTTTGTCATCTGAAGTTGCTTTAATAATCTGGTGTCACACACTCATAAAAACATAAGGTTAAAAATGTTGAAGGAGTTTCTCAAAATATGCTACAGAACCAAATGGCTTCATATATATATATTACTCTATTATTCATATAATTTATGAATGTCTCCATAGTGTAGTAGTTTTCAGATTTGATCCTGGGAAGAGACACACAGAGCACCTGAAAAGTATTCACAGTGGTTTTCTTGCTCCTTGTTGTTATGTTACAACTTCATTTTTCACCTCTAAATTCGACAAACACTGCCGCATAATGACAAAGTGAAAAATGTTTGCTCAAAATTCTTGCAAATGAAAAACATAGGCTGTGAATACTTATGTACATCGTTTCTTCAATACTTTGAAGCACTTCTGGCAACAATTACAGCCTCAAGATTTTTTGGATTGCTGTCCAGGTGGAAGATCAGTCTTCACCTCAGTTCAAGGTATCTCTAAACATTGCTGCATTCATATTTCCCTTGACTGTGACTAGTTTCAGTTCCTGCCGCTGAAAACATCCCCACATCATGATGTTGCCCCCACCAGCAGCTTTAATGTAGGGATGGTATGGGCCAGTTGATGATTGTTGGCTGGTTTCCTCCACACATGACCTTCAGGCTAAAGAGTTCAATCTTTGTTCCATCAGACTGGAGAATTTTGTTTCTCATGGTCTGAGAGTCCTTCAGGTCCCTTTTGACAAATTCCAGGTGGACAGTCATTTGCTTTTTACTAAGGAGTGGCTTCTGACTGGTCACTATACCATAAAGGCCTGATTGGTAGAGTACTGCAGAAATGGTTGTCCTTTTGGAAGCTTCTTCTTTCTCTACAGAACGATACCAGAGCTCTGTCAGAGTGACCATTGGGGTCTTGGTCACCTCCCTGACTAAAGCCCTTTTGCCATAATCTCTCAGCTGCCTGAGCTTCCTTTTGATTGTCACAGCACAGGGTGTGAATATTTTTGTACATTTTATATTTTGCTTTTTGATTTTAAATGATTGTTTGTAGAATTTTGAGGTGAAAAATAAATGTAATACATTTTGAAGTAAAACTGTAACATGAAAAAAATGTGGAACAACTGCGTAAGCAAGGGTATGTGTAAAAACTGTGGCAACCGCTTGTGAATAAAGGAACAGCTGAAATTCGATTTGTATCTATTACTAAACTATTCTGTGTGACCTTTCATGTGTATCTTTAGATTACACTGGTGTCTAAATCTTTTGCCACAAAACTCACAGTCAAAAGGTTTCTCACCTGTGTGAACTCTGATGTGCGTCTCAAGATGTATCTTTTGGTTAAACCTTTTACCACAAGTGTCACAGCCAAATGGTTTCTCTCCTGTGTGGACTCTCATGTGTATCTTTAGATTCCCCTCTCTGTTAAAGCTGTTACCACAAACCCCACAAGCAAAATGTTTCTCTCCTTTGTGAAGTGCCATGTGTCTCTTCAGATTACACTGATAACTAAATTTTTTACCACAATCGCCACAGACATACGGTTTCTCTTCTGTGTGAACTCTCATGTGTCTCCTAAGATCTCTGTTTTGGTTAAATTTTTGTCCACAATCGTCACAACTAAAAGGTTTCTCTCCTGTGTGCACTCTTATGTGCATGTTAAGATTTCTTTTATAGTTAAATCTTTGCCCACAAATGTGACAGCTAAACGGTTTCTCTTCAGTGTGGGATCTTAAGTGTCTGTTAAGATTTGTCTTGAGGTTAAACCTTTTACCGCATTTATTACAAGAAAATGGTTTCTCTCCACCATGGAGTCTCATGTGTACATACAAACTTCCTTGATATCTAAATCTTTTGCCACACTCACTGCAATCAAATGGTCTTTCTCCTGTGTGGACTCGTGTGTGTATTTTAAGATCTCTCATTTGATTAAATCTTTTACCACAATCGTCACAGCTAACTGATTTCTCTCCTGTGTGGACGGTCATATGAGAATCACAGTTTTGATCCACTCTACAATGTTTCTCATTAACCAAACTGTTGGAAGACCTTTTTTCTGAGTGACATGTCACATGCTTCCGAAGAGACTGCTTGCAGACAAACTGTTTACCACACTCAGAGCAACCTAAAGACTGTTTTGCAATCTTAAATCCCACATCCTTATTTACACATGACCCAGGTGCTCTGCTGTTGTTTAACGTGCTGTCGTTGTCATCAGTTTCTGGTCCAAAATCTGACAAAGGTTCCTGCCAATCATCGTCCTCACTGACTTCCGTCTCAGAAGACTCTGAAGTCTCTCCATCAGTATTAGATTGTAAATGACAGTTTGCATGTGGTTCTGATTCTGATGGTCCACTGTCTTCTTCACTGATTTCTGTTTTTATCTGTTCAGCTGAGCTGCTAGCTGGAGGCTCTGTCTCTCTGCTGTTTTCAGTTTGGCTTTGATGAAGCGTTGAGAACTGAGGTTTCTCATCATCATCTTCACTCTTCACATGAACCTCAGTGAATGGGAACCCAGAGTTATTATCCAGCCCACTGAGCTGTTCTCCCTCTTGACTTTTCCAGAGTTCCTCCTGTTCCTCCTTTATGTGAAGAAGCTCTGAGTCATGATGGTCCAGATTAGGGCTGCATTCATAGGGAATCTCTTCTTTTATCACCAACAGCTGCTGAACATCTGCAGGAAACACTGAAACACACACACTCATAATGAACAATGGCAACTTTGTAATCATGCTGGTGTTATTATTTTATGTTATGGAGTTCACTGATTACTGCAAACACACAGTACTGTTTAATTTGATCAAATTAAACAAAACTGCTCGTAGAAACCAATAAAACAAAAAACGATTAAAACGCCAAAATGAAATCCACCAATAACGTAACAATGTTTCCTAAGTAACTATGATTTGAAGGCAACTTGACCACTTAAGGTTTTCCACCAGTGAATTATAAGATTAGCACAGGCCTTATAAATGTTGTGACACAGGTTAATTTTAACCTACTGATGGTGTTTTTATGCAATAGTAATCCTGCTCACTTACATGGTGGATTAAGGTGGATTCAGTGTTGGACTGAAGAAGGAAATTAAGTGTTACAGTTAATTCTGTGAGGTGCCAGAAGCTTTCTCAATAATATGATTACCCTAATATTCAAACTAAAATAGTAGTAGTATTATTGCTAAAATTATTGCAAATTAACTTGCTGTTTGGTATGTTGTGATATACAGGCGTATTAGCCTAAGAATGAACACAACATAGTTGTGGCCTTTCATTTGATGCCATCTAGCTCCCTCTGGCCTGCACTCTCACCCACAGTAGAAAATATTTGGGCCGTACTGGCTGCCTTTTATACATTTCCTTAGTTCAAAATTACTAAACAATTTAATTTCAAAGAATTGTATTTTCATCTCAACTAAAGAAAAGTGCACAGATACAGCTGGACTTGATCTCTAAAAAATAAAAATTCACCCCTAGCCAATATGAAATGAAATGTTATGATGTACCTGATGTTTAATTTACTCAGCGATATATGCACTCTTCTTCTTCTTGCTAAATGATCAAAAAGTAATCTGAACTAACGGCAAACAATGCAGATTTCTGTTGATGATACATATTGCATTTTGGGTCATCCCCCAAATGCAAATTCTTTGCTTCGATGCTTTTTTTTAAAATCCACGACTCTGCATCGCACAGCTGTCACCATGTAAGTATTTCACCCACATTTACAACTAAATATCAACCTGCTAAAGAAACAGAGTTATGAGTGTGTGTGTGTGTGTGTGTGTGTGTGTGTGTGTGTGTGTGTGAGAAAAAGTATAACACAGTAGCAGTAGTAACCTGCCATAGTTTAACGTGAAGCCAGAGACAGTCTACAAAGACGTGGTGCAGTGCAAAGAGAAGAGCCTTTAATGAGACTCTGAGCTCAGGTGGACTTGATGCTATAATTTGCAACCTTAATTTAAACCACCTGTTCAACAAACTACAACAGCTGCTGATTGTTTTACATGACGGAAATCTACACTAATGCTGCAGAAGTGTAAAAAAATAAAAAGTTTACAAATTGTTGTGTTTTTAAAAAGAGGATTTATTTAACTTTCTATCGCAGTGACACCTGAAGCAAGCATCACAGGCATCACGTTCTGCTAACATATTTATTTTAAGGCTTTCATAACATTACTTTGCAGATTTAGATTAATATAAAATATCCATCCATCTTCTTCCGCTTATCTGGGGCTGGGTCGCAGGGAAAGCAGCCCACGCAGAGAAGCCCAGACCTCCCTCTTCTCAGCCACCACCTCCAGCTCATCCGGGGGAACACCAAGGCGTTCCCTTGTCACATGCCGATCTGGCTACTTTTGATGTGAAGGAGCAGCAACTCTGAGCCCCTCCCAAATGGCCGAACTTATCACCCTATCTCTAAGGGAGAGGCCAGCCACCCTTCAGAGGAAGCCCTTTTCTGCTGCTTTTATCCGCGATCTCGTTCTTTCGGTCACTACCCACAGCTCGTGACCATAGGTGAGGGTAGGGACGCAGATCAACCGGTAAATTGAGAGCTTCGCTTTCACGCTCAACTCTCTCTTCACCACAACAGACCAGTACAGCGTCCGCATCACTGCAGCCGCAGCACCAATCTGTCTGTTGTTCTCCCGCACCCTTCTCCAGTCACTCTTCCACTTGGGGCAAGAACTCATCCCTGACCCAGAGTGGGCACTCCACCCTTTGTCCAGCTGAGGACCATGGCACCGCAACATTGTAGAGGCGTGTCAACCAAGACAGCCCAACAAAAGATAATATGATATGATATGAACATATAAAATATAAAAAATAAAATATCAATAAATTATATTAATTAAAGCATATTTTTATTTCAAAATATGACGTCTCTGCTGCAGTGAAACTGTGAGCTACTGACCTGGGGCTGTGATGCTGGACTCTAAGTTATTATTAATATTAATTATTAACATGTACACCATCAGAACGTTGCACAGGGAAAACCTCAGTTCTGAGAAAGTTAATATGCTCACTTTACTTTACTGCAGCCACTACATGAGCCTTTTAAAGGTTTACAGACACATACAGGCTCATTTATTAGCACATCTAAACAGAAAAACATATATTATAAGTTTCGCCCCCTAATAATATAAGGAAGCCTTCCAACAAGACAGAGTAAACACTACTTTAATTTATTAGTTAATTTAGGCTGTATGTATGTCTTACATTTTTAACATTTCTGATATACTGAAATAACTATAACTGATATTATTAGTTATTTACTTTTGCAATTAAGAAAATGTTTTGTTTTGATTTTAATATGTCACATTTATTTGATGCAATAATCTGCTTGATTACTCAAACAATCAATAACTGCAGCCCTGATAAAAAAGACAGTTTGATGGACTCAGTTTACTATCGAATGAGGTCAGTCTGTTTGTGAAAATATAAAAATTAGCTGTGATAAATAAGCATAAATTGCAAATCTGTAGCAGTCTATATACACAGAAATTAACGATAATGATCTGTATTCAGAGTAAAGCTAGATATCATAGATCTGACACAGAAATTCATAAAATTCCTCCACACACAGAGTCGTACTCTTTACTGTAGAGTGACTCAGACTGATTGCAACATGTTGCTAATGTTTCTGTGGTTACAGATTAGATGGCAATTCATGGGCAGACCTTCATTAATCTCTCTGGGAGGAATTGCAAAAAGTCTGAGACAATAAACCAAACACTTTCCAATCGAAATTGGTCGACCACCATGAATGTAATTAAATAATAATAATAATGATAATAATAATAATGATGATGCAATCACCATTGTCCATTCTTACTGCAATGTGGCAGAGCCTTTAATGATTCATGGTGAATTCCAAGAATTATACTGGAGGGAAATTTCAAGTTTTGTATATAAAATCCTGCAACAATTTCTGCACTAGAGTTTTTGGGGTTAGAGCCAAATCTGAAAATACTCATCAGCATTATGATAAATATGAAAGTCATTCCAAATGCTATGCACTTATGTTAAACTTTGGATTCATCCTTGTTGAGTTTTTTTTCTTCAATTTGTTCTAGGTAGAAACCTGATTTTTTTTCACAATAAAAGAATTATGCTTCAACCAAAGTTGTGCTTCTCCGAGCTGCATCTCTGCTAAAGTCGCCTCCCTTTGCAGCCAATTTCGTGTAGCTGATTATATATTAGCATAGCACAACCGGTCAATGCTGCCCGACGTAATTATTATGAAGCGTATGGTGTGATTTTTATTAACAACACACGCACCAACTAGGTAATTAGTAGTCAGCTATTCCAACATCTTTCAAAGACTCACCTGGAGCCATCACACAGCGTCAACAACACATCTGGATGCTAGAGCCTGCATCTATACCGGAAACATGACGGCCCGTCGATAAGAGAACATGTTTCCTGCCCCTAACTTTCATAATAAAAGCCCTGGACACGCACCATGGATGCGATACGAATGTGCAAAATCTGTAGGCAAGGATCATGATTTCTGGTATCTGAAGTTTTCTTCTATTGACCGATTTGAGCAAGAAAGACAGCTCAGGTTGAGCATTTTGGTAACAAAGTTAGCGAGTCAAGGCTGAGATGGTTAGTGGATAGTGAATACACGGGACAAAGATGTTGAATATGTTGCTGCCAGGCAGAAGGAGAAGCACAGAGAAGATTCATTGATGGGGTGAAGGACGAGATGCAGAGAGTCATCGTGACAGAGGTGAATGGCAGGGATAGGAAAAGATGAAGGCAGATGATGATGAACCCTAAAGTGAGCAGCTGAAAGGGTTACAAAAAGCTTTATCCAAGCCACAAGAGATCTAGGGCAGTTTTCTATTAGTCCTTTGAGTTTATGTGGTGACATGGTGGCATGGTAGTTAGCACTGTTGGCTCGCAAGAAGTTTGTGAGCTCAATTCCACTACGCCAGGGTCTTTCTGTGTGGAGTTTGCATCTTCTCTCCAGGTACTCTGGCTTTCTCCCTCAGTCCAAAGGCATGGGGTCAGGTTAATAGATCATTCTAAATTGCCCATTGGTGTGAATGGATGGCGATTATTTACCTTTTAATTCCTTTAAAATACTGTAAGTGTTATAAATGTTTGCATTTTACAGGTTTCATACTGCTTGAGTTCAATAGTAAAATATAACAAACCATTTTCAAAGAATGATCAGAAGTTCAACTAAATGTTTAATATTGCACATCAATGCATCTAATACAAAATGCAATATTACAACAAATACAATTCAAAACCAATGTTCTGTTCATAAAGTCCCCACTTGTGTAGAACAAGCTTGAGTAGTCACAATGAAAAAAACAGGTCTATATTTAGCTTAAATCTTTCCTAAAACATCTTCACCAGTTTAATGTGAAAAGGGCACTTTGTTCACTTATTAATACAATATTAAATAAATAATTTTTGAAAAGTAATTTTCTGGAATTTCATGTCTATTATATTGTGTGTGTGTGTATATAGCATGTTGATTCATTAGAGAACTACAACAGTCATAATACATCTAAGTCTAAATAAATAAACACAAACTATATTATTATTTTCATGTATGTATTCCAAAGCACCAGAAAAGTTATCAGTTTTGTTAGAACCAGGAATCAGGAAAGGAAAATGAAGCAGACAGTGCCACAGATGGTTGTAAAAGCAGGGGTCTGAGTAAAATGCTTGTTTCTTGGAGTCTCATTAACTGGGCAGATGTGCTCTGTGCAGTAATAAACATCTGTAGGAGACTGAAACTCTATTCCTATTGGGCACAGCTGCTCCTAAGGGCTGTGGTGGACCACCAGCTGGTGTTTTTGAAATCATAATAGGATAAAATTTTCTGGTCTGTCGGGAGGATGTTCCCTACAGTCACATGTCTTAAATCTGAATTTTTCACATACTATAACTGATGGAAAACTAAATCTGTGGATACCATTAGAAAACATTGTCTCTCAGTTTCTAAGTGAGTCAGAGTACCCTCGTGTGGTAATGAGTAGAAATTGCAGAATATATGATTATTCACACTGTTTAGCAAGGTCAGTGTGTGGGTGTGAATGTGGGTGTAGACCGGGTGACACATTTACAGTCTGCATTAAAAGCCTGAGCTTACATGTACAGGCAAGCTCAGTTGTCGAGATCCCACTGAGGAGCATGGATACAGACAAGCAACTCAATATTCTTCGAGAAGGATTTCTGGTGAAAAGGGTAAGACAGATTTCACTGAGTTGCTCTCTGGCACATAAGACATGATTAATAACTTTAACTCCAACTTTGGATCTCTTCACAGGGTCATGTTGTACAGAACTGGAAGGCACGCTGGTTTGTGCTGACCCCAGACAAGTTGTTGTATTACAAATATGAAGGAAGTAAAAGGGACTCATGCCAGCGAGGGAAAATCCTGCTAAAGGACTGTGTGATAACATGTCCTTTCCTGGAGTATGAAAATCGGCCGGTAGGCTACTGTAGACTGGGTTCTGCAAATAAAATGAGAGAGTTGCAAAAAATTCAAAAGATTACAAAATAGACAAAGTAAAAATAGATTTTAAGGGAACATTTCATTTAAAGATTGAACAAATATGACATATGTATGTGGATTGATCAAATAAAGTTCCAAACTTTAACGTAATAATAAAATTGCCATAAGAATTATTAAAAACATAGGAGTTAACTAGTAAATTTAAGTCTGCTTTAAGTGCAGATAGAGCAAAGCTTTTTTTCTCCTCTAGTATGCACAAAGAGTTTAATCTTCATTCATATAATATTGTACTTTTTAATCATAGTTCCCAGTACTGTTTCTTTAATTTTCTAGTCAGTCCTTTGTTCATTTCCTTATCGCTAGAAGCCACTGTGAAGGTGTGTTTCTCCAGGTGAGGCTTATACTCGGAGAGATAATTTATTGCCCCAGGTTTCTTTTTTGCCTGAACTTGATTTCGATCCTCTGCCGAGAACAGTTTGTTTTCGTTTCTTTTTCTTTTCTTTTTTGGCACCAATTAAAGCAAACATCTGTCTCTTTTTGTTGTTGTAATAGTTGGTAATGAAGCTCCAGACAAAGCATGGGGTGGATCACTATTTGGAGGCTTGTTCCAGGGAGGAGAGAGATGAGTGGGCAGCTGATATCACTGCTGCAGTCAACAATCTGCAAACAACTAATGGCAAGTCCAAGACAGACAAGCCAGACCCGGCTGAATCCCAGTTGAACAACATTAGCTTGAGGTAAAAAACAAGTTTTCACTGTCTCCTGATTGAATTTATTTGGTATAGTTTGTTCCAAATGTCTCAATCTTGTTTTGTCTTCTTTCAAAAAGCAAGGTGTTGGACTCAATGTATGACGTGCACAGTGGCATCAAGCTGAGCAACCATGTGGAGCAGGGCAGCACTTATAGTAACTGTTTCTCAGGTGAGCATTTGAAACAAGGTGCTTCTGCAATGTTTTTCAGCCTCATACTAATTGCAAAGCTCTTTTGATCTTATACTATGGATGTGCTATCATGTGTGATCCTCCCACAGGTTCAGCGGTGGTGGACTGGCTGGTGTTCATGCAGTTGGTTCTTACCCGTGTGGAGGCTGTGACGCTGGCCTCGGCCCTTGTGGAGGAGGGTTTCCTGCGAACTGTTGGTCTGAAGAGTGTGGAGGCACTTCGCACTGCCGGCCTCAGCGGGCAATTCATGGATGACTCCACTGCTCTGTACAGCTTTGTATGTAGCACTGGATAATGGCAAACTAGCAGGCTCTAAACACTGAGTGTGGCTTTTTAGTGTTAATTAATTAATCACATTGATCTGAGAGAGTAAATGAAAACTTGGCATTTTCTTGGTTTAGAATATATTTTGTGATTTATTACAGTCTGACAGCTTAAAGAAGAGAGGCAGTGTGAAAGCAGAGAAATCGTTGTCTGCAGTGGAGCTAAGTGGGAAGGTGATAAAAAGAGGATATCTGCTTAAACAGGTAAAACTACTGTATTGAAGATGTGTTAAGATGCTATAAATAATAATATTTATGAATTTTATACAAGAAAACTAAGTTATGAATAGTAGTTTTAATGGTTAATAGAAGAAACTAAATATATCAACCATTCACTAATATTATTAACACTGTTGTAGCAGCTCAAAAATTAGCATTGCACCATGTGCATGTACTTTGACTTAAAGGTGGTCATTTGTTTGCACTGTGTTTGAACGAATTAGTCAAACTTTATTCATCTTTAAACGCAGGGACACAGAAGAAAGAACTGGAAAGTGAGACTGTTTGTTTTGCGATCAGAACCTGCTTTCCTTCACTATTATGATCCAGCCAAGGTGAGTGCAAAGTCAATGCCAATGAGAAAAATACCTGTTAGAAAATTAAAATCAGCTAAACAACGAAAGACATACAGTTCTAATATGTTTGATAAGAGAAACTGAACTGCCCAAACTGTTGTTTTCATGTGTTGGAAACTATGTAACTACTCATAATTAGCAATAATTCATCTACATGAGTGACTCAGTCTGATCTACTTCCTGTCTTATGTCATTTGGCAGGATGACATCAGCCCTGTTGGTGGTTTCTCACTCCGAGGGTGCCTTGTGTCATCTTTAGAGGATAACGGCGTTCCCTCAGGTGAGTTACCCTCTAATATCTAGTTTCATTTAGTCAAACAATTACAAAATAGGACCAACAACTATCAGAAATGCAGTTTAAATAAGACTATGTTTAAGTTTTTGTCACTTTTTGAGATGAAGACTAAAAAAGTGAGTGTGCTAACATGCTCCTACTCCTCCTGTGTATCAATGCTAAGTTTCTGTGTAATCCAATTACAGACCTGTTCTCCTAATAAAATTTATCTTATCTTTTATATTATTTAAGATCAAAAAGCTCAGCGAAATAAAAAAGCATTTTAAGCTTTTGTCTGTTTTATTTGCCAGTCTCTCCATCCAAATCAGGTTTGATATATCCATGCAGATGCACTTCACCAACCTTATTTTCTCTTCCCATGCAGGTGTTAAAGGCAACGTTCAAGGCAACTTGTTTAAAATTATAACTCAGAGAGACACACATTACTTCATCCAGGCGCCAACTCACCAGGAGAAAATGGACTGGTTAGATGCAATAAGATCACAGTGCTGATTCATGTTAAAAACATGTTTCAGCAGGTGAAGACGATTCAAGTTAAATATTCAGAGAATGTGTAGCAGTGTCAGAGCTACTGGTTCCATAACATTTCTGTACATTTGTGCCTAGAATACAATTTTTGGTTTGATTGTTTTCTTTGTGAGTATACGAATGGATATGAATGTTTTGAAAGTTGTAGCAGTGTATCTTGTAAACAGTTTAAGTTAAACTTTTTTTTTTACGTGTTAATAAAATGCAAATTAAACATAATTATATGAACATTGTCTCTTGCTGAATTTTATACAACATAGTAGTGAAAAGTACATTTAGAACAAATTTTACTGTACATTTCCTTTACTTTTTTTCTCAGTTCCATTTTCTGCCACATAAATAAAAACACAATGCAATATTTTGCATTGTGTTTCTAATAAACCACATTTTATTCACAATAAATAAAACCATATCAGATGTTGAAACTGAGGCATTCTACAATTTCATGACAAATATTAGCTTATTTTGTGTTAAATGGCAGCATTGTGTCTCAAAAAAGTTTGGACAGGAGCGACAAAAGGCTGGAAAAGTAAGTGGTACTAAAGCGGCAACTAATCAGCAAAAATCAAGTAAAGAAGAAGCCGTATGTGAACATGATCCAGAAATCCCATCGTCTTTTCTTTGCCAAAGCTCATTTAAAATGACTGAGGAAAAACTAGAAAACAACAACTGGTCTCCTCAGTTACCAGACATTTATGAAGTGTTGTTAACTGAAGAAGGGATGCTACACGGATGTAAACATGGCCCTGTCCAAAGTTTTTTGAGACTTGTTCCTGCAATCAAATTGAAAATAATTGTTTTCTCCGTTCTATTGTGAATAAAATGGGTTTATGAGATTTGCTCATTTTTACATTTGTTTATTATTTACATTTTACAGAGTGCCACTACTTTTTTTTTTTTTTTTTTTTTTTAAACTGGGGATGTATTTTGTCCTTTTACATTTGACTGGTTTTCAAGTGAAGATTCTTTCTTAAAAACATTTAAATACAAGTTACAATAAAAAAAAATACTATGAAAAGAGTGGTTTTGAACATTTTGACATTTAATCAGTTACAAAAGTGAAAGCCATGATCGACTTTGAGGTTGATAGAGGTCTTTGAGAGACATTTCGCTGTCATGAACATCTCAGATTATTTAATTTGAATAACAACCAAGGCCTTAAGAGGAAAACAAACTGCTTGAACAGTTTCAGGTTTGCCTCGGCTTTGTGAATCACTGGATTAAACTACCTGTGTAATAGATAATTACGCTTACTCCACTTGGAATAGCTTCAAAGGACCTGATGCAACACTGAAAAACAACCTATTCATGCATCACATGATAACATATCAGTCAAAAACAAACATATTTTTGCCCGAACAAGAAGTTTGGACTTTGATGCCTTCAAGAAATTCTTTAGACATTATTAAACACTTTTTAATGAAATAAACTAAACTACATATAAAAAGCACATGTATCCTATTGCATACTGTTGGAGGGAGTTATATACATACAACAAACTAAAAGCACGTGCAAGTGCATGGTGCTTACAGAGCCTGTTTAATAATTTTCAATCAGCACCATAAGACCTGTATGAATCACAGTTACTGCCGGTGTAGTGGAGGTTTATTGTATCAAAGGTGTGTATTTTATCAAAAAGGTGACTAATCAGTCCTTTTCGTTGGAAACCCTGTCCTTTATTCTTACAGTTTGTCCAGGTGCACGACTTAATAGTCACATACTGCTCAGAAACAGTTATAGATTATAACTGGTTTTAGCTATAGCTTCATGCTTAGGCCCACATGAGCGTGTAATTGGCGTTAAATTACATTCTATGTTGTGCTAAATTTTCTTAAAAAGTCATAAATCTAATCTGGCAATCCCTAAATAGTGAGCCTGTTTTTCAATGGTGCTTTTTCTTAAGTAAAGGGTATGACATCAAGGGGAAGTTTAATACAAGTACAGACTAGAAAAGCCTCAAGAGGTGCATGCATGAGACACTCCTAGGAATCATAGACAGACACTCCCACTCAGCAAGATGACTCGAGCCTTTGTTTGAATGACTCAAGCTGAGGTGGCGGTGTTTTAATGCTTGTTTTCACAGCAATCATGATGCAGTTTCCACAGGAATACTATATATGAAGCTGAATAGATGATGCTGTGTTTTGGAAAAAATCCAGACATCAAAAACATAACAACAAATTTGATTTATTGCAATGAATTAAAGTCATTATGAGACATTCACATAAAAAGTGCTAGTTGTAAATGAAGCACACAAACTGTCGGGTGATTTCAAAGCCAAAGTTGGTGAAAAACTGAAGGTTTGACAGACTCGCATCCATCCACCATTGTGTTTGATCAAGACACAAGCACACTGTCACACTAGCATGCAGTAATGGAGGGTAACTTTTCTTGTTTTACATTATTATTCCTGTTACAGTACTTCGTTGGCACAGAATGACAATCTTTGTTAGGTATTCAGTTTCAGAAACATTCACCTTGATGCGGGCGCTCGTAAACATAAGTGCTTTCAAAGGTTAACCCCAGAGAAATCAAAGACAAAATGCCTGAAATCTCTTTTTCTTAGATCACAAAAACTTCATTTTTGATGTAACACATCATGTTTGTACAAATGTTTGTTCAGGAAAAATAGTAGAGCTCGGATCGCATTTTTTAAAACTTAATTCACTTTAGTTAAAATCACATTCCTCATTTGACTTGAGAGATCGATGACTGGTACATTCAGTCAAGATCTTCAAGTCTCCAGACAGGTAATCTTAGTGAAGGCACTTTGTCTTAACATGTGATTACGAGGCAGGTGTAACTTTGTCTGAAATTGGAAACACAACATTCCCCTCATGGGGAAATTTATGCCCTCAGAAAGTAGTAGTCTATTCTAATCTTATTTATTGTATAGTATACTGTCCCAGGGCATCCTCATGTTAGGTGTCTGCGTATGAGGCGCTGGAGTTAGGCCACCTTGGTAAGCTGTAGATCGCCAAAAACTCTTAAGGCTGTGAGGGAGGCGAGCTGGGAGAGGCGGTGAGTGAAGCCGCACAGAGGCTGCCCATCCACCAAAATACGAAACTGCTGGTGTTCACAAACGATCTCCATCTAAGAAAATATAGATTCAGTCAAAGTTAGTTTTTACATGTAGGTTTATGTGAAAAAACAAAGTGCTAGAGCCTGAACCACAAACTAATGCTGCATCAGAGAAAATAATAAGAGAAATACCGTTCGCAGAAAATGACATCTGCTAATATGACTCTAATATGATTAATACATTTAAATCTAATTATTATAACTTAAACTCACTAGCGCTCTCAGCCTTTATCTGCAAGGCAGAGAATTATTTTTGTTAGTAGGGCCTATTTTGCTTTGTACATCTTGTATGCACAAGCATGCACCCACATGATGGTTACTTCTTTTTGTACTGACAGCTGGTAGCAGTAATGTGCCAAGAAACAGTAAGCAAAGGCAGGACTGAGGAAGACCCCTGGATGTCACCGCTGATGGATTAGGAAGCTGGATCAGTTGTAGACATTTTTTTCCAGCTGCCATTCATTATATTACAGGGGGGGGGATCCCATTAGACACTGTGTGGAAAACTGTTGTTACAATACCTTCAACTGCAAACGTGTTTGGTTTTTAAGCTTTTACAGATATATCGCTTTTTACAAATATATAACACCTCTCCATGACCAGATTAGAGGCCATCCACAATCCAATTATTCTAAAAATATCCATCCTATTCAGCCTATATCCAATATCGCAATGGAAAGAGTATTTTTTATAAGTCACCCACATGAGCAAACCTGGAAGCTAGAAATTTTTTTTACTATTATTATTCAAGTGAACAGTTGCCATTTTTGGCTTTAGCCTCCAGTTCCCATTCATTTTTACAACCATGCATCATGACTCAAAGTCTTGCACAAACATCTTTTGTAAATGTTTTATGATGCAGAAAATTCAGAGCAGAAGCATAACTGGCATTTCTTTCTATCAGTCATATCCCCTCTTGCACTCTCTCATGCTGGGGAAACAGTGACAAACAGTAACTTGTTACTGAGGCAGCAAAACAAACAGCTATAATACAGCTTTAAATGCTGACTATGCAAAATGAAGGTAAAAGTAACTGCCAGATCATACACACTACTACAAGATTCAATGTTGTTATGGCAACAACTTAAAAAAAAGAGATAAAACTGTGTAACTGTGTAAAACTGTGTTTTACAGACTAAACTTGGACAGCATTTAACATTGTAGATGTTGAGGTTTATTGAACTCTCGAAATCTTAATCCAGAGATTATAAAGGTACCTAGTAAGTAAAGTTAATTTATATAGCGGTTTTTAAGACAAGAAGCTGCCACGGAGTACTTTAGGGTATCAAAAACATGGTCAAATAAAGACACCTGAATCAAGTGAAACAATACAAAACAAAGAAACATTACTCTGCCTGTCTGAATGGATGTATTTTCAGCTTTTTTTTTTTTTTTTTTTTTATAAAAAAAGGTGCCACAAGGTAGCGGGGGCAGAGAAAGCTAGTCTTTTCCACCGTTTTGGTGCTAAGGTTTGGAATGCACAATCTCCTTTACTTTTCAGATGACGGGAAGACCTCAACTGTGGCTCTCCAGTTTGGAGAATATGGATGGAGTAGATTGATGTGAGTGGGGGGTCTCACTTTGTAAAGTCATAATAGTAAGAATCAAGATTTTAAACTGATATCTAAACCTAATCGGAAGTCATTGTAGACACTTTAGGAATAGGGAAATATTAAAGAATTTATAAGTGTGAGCGGCAGCATCTTGGACAGATTGGAGGTGATTAATAGATGCTTTAGACACACAAGAAAATAGAGCATTACAATAATCTAAGTGGGAGGAGGTGAGCTCATGAACAAGATTTTCCAGTTCACATTTTTAGCCAATGGTCCTGAGTTTAGCAATTTTTCAAAAACAAACCCAAGATTTTGTGGATTAGCTTTGCAGTGGATAGAACCCAGAC
The DNA here is from genome assembly GCF_056152115.1 of Neolamprologus brichardi. Taxonomy (NCBI): domain Eukaryota; kingdom Metazoa; phylum Chordata; class Actinopteri; order Cichliformes; family Cichlidae; genus Neolamprologus; species Neolamprologus brichardi. Next base: position 8,629,302 of record NC_142122.1, read on the forward strand.
ATTCTCTAATTTGGGGAAAACGCTCTCCAAAGCAAGAATTAGACACTCTGTCTCTTTCCTGTGCTAACTCGCTAAAGATTACTTGCCATCAAACTATTCATAGCATTAGGACAGTCAGTTAAAATGGATAGCTTATCCAAGCTTTAAAGGAGAGGTACAGTTGAATGTCATCTTCATACAGATGATGAAAAAAATGGGGTTAAAACAACTAATAAAAATTGAAAATAACAAGGGACTTAAACAAGATCCTTGTGGAACGCCATATGAAAATGCAGCCACATCAGACCAAAATTTCCAGCTGTGACCCAAAGTGATGTGAACCACTCCAAGACAGGGCTGGAGTTCCCCACCATGTGGCTTAACTGATGAATTAGTATCAGTTGTTTCAAAGCCAATTGAGCTAAAGTCCAGCAAAACAACGACTGAGCAATCACTTCATCTGTAGCTATCAAAAGACTTTCAGGAAAGCTGTTTCCATTGAGTTTAACTTTCTAAAATCAGATTTAAAGTTATCAATAATATTGTGCTTGTCCAGCACCTTCCTTAATTTTGTCCCAACAATCTTTTCTTTGACCTTTACCTTGAAGGATTCTCCAGGTGCAAAGGGGAAGAAGGAGAGGGTATTTTCAGAAGAGCCCCATTTTCCGTCCAAACGCGCATTTCTTTGGACGGCCTTATCTCTAAAGTTGACTTTTAACTGTAGACCCACATCACCCTCGGTTTCCTCTTCCTGTGGCTTAGTGGAAAGAGTCACCTCAATGCTGCAGAAAGCCAAATCAGACATAAACAAAGATAATGTTTAAAGATAGGAGTGACAGATTTTCTGTCATCTTTTCTTCTAAAGGAAGTAGTTCAGTCATCAGCAGAACAGTGACATCCTCTGGTCTCTGTTACAATTAGTTGTATTAGTCAACGAGGTAAGAAGGAGATAACTGAATAGCAAATTACATCTGGAGTGGGCAATTCATTTTCCCAAGGGGCCACATAAGAAACTGAGATTGTTGCAGAGACTGGCACCACTAGCTCATAAACAGAAAAAATAGTATTAGCTAGTCACAATTTCATGTGACCCATTGGGAAAATTAAGTCCCCACTCCTGAATTACATAGTGTATTGATTAGTGTTAGACCATTTCAGAACATAGTGACTATCTAGACAACAGGCAAAAGGCATGCTAGTTAATCCCTGCAGGAGACTGTATGTTTTCTAAATTATATATTTGAGTCAAATCAGTTTTTTGTGTGTGGAAAAAACAACAAAACTTTGCATCAGTGACAATTTAAATTTTGCCTTCAGCATTTTAAATCTATTTCCATTCCCTCTCGGAACCAGCATAATAAAGTAAGTGTGTGTGTGGCATCAGTTTTTTTTTTTTTATGATGATGATGATGAGGTATTTATTAACAGGATTCAGTGTATTAGCACTTTGTTTGGATAAATCCACAAGGGAAGCTTAGAAAATCTATAGCCTTAAATGGACAACAAAGATGTAACTTAACAGCATTTGGCCTCAAACGCTTTAAAGATACTTCGACCAAAAATAACTTTTTTGAAAAATCTTATTTAAAAAAAAGTCTGTCACAGTTTATTTTGTGCTTCATCTTACTGTAAAATCTGTCCTATCTATTTATTTTAATTCTTATTGCACTCAGGCTATTAAATTACTAAGGAAAAATAGCTAGTCGATGTTATCAACCAAAAGAAATTCCAGTGACTCTTTAGATTTCATGGGATTTGCTCCTCTCCCACGCACATTTCACAGACTAACCCTAATTAGGAAATGCATTGGCACTGCCAAGACATTCCCAAAACAGGAACTAGCTGACTGGCATAAGCACTTGCAGACATCAGCTGCTTTAAATGAGCATCTTTCCCTCTAAAATTTCATTGGCAATCCTGAAATGTGCGCAACAGTAGCTTAATAGTAATGTAATCACTCCCCCCTACATTTAGACGCTTAAAACGAAAACAGGTGTGCACTAACCTCTTGGCTTTTTTGTCAACAATTCCCATCACAACCAGTTTCATTGAAGGCCGCAGCCCACCTTTTATCTCTCCGATATACTCCCCCTGTGAAACAATAGAGATGAGCCAGATGAGGCCTATAGCGATACAAAAGACAGCTCTTTTTTCTCCTGAGTCTCCTTGAGTTTATTATTCTGAGGATACATGTGTATAAAAGCTGTCTCCTAATCCCTGCTCCGTGCTGATGTCTTAATCTTCGGTCAGTTGCAGTCTGTTGCACCGACCGGAACAATAGCTTTATTGATCCCGGATTTAAACAGTCAGTGACTCAGCTGCACAAACTATATTTGTATATCTACCGCGTGCCCTAATTCAAATAATACTGTTGCATGCAGATATGTCACAATGCACGAGCTGCTTAAAAGAACGCGGGAAAAAACCGAAAGCAAAACGAAAGCTACGTACATTTTCTTTATTGTCCTTTTCTTCCATTCCACTCAGGGCGTGATGCAGTGTGGAGGTTTGGAGCGGCGATACACACTGAGGACGGACTGACTCTGCCTCCAGCTGGCAAACCCCGCCTGCACTACGTTGTCATAGAGACTGGCTCCCAGTGATGATAGTGGGAGAGGCAGACAGAGAGTAAGGGATGGGGCGGCCGAATGGACACTCATACATTCATTCTTTTTAATAGTGAAGGAATCTGGTTAAAGGTCAGTCAGCTTTTCTTGTATCTGTTGACTGTTATCTCACAAATTTTCTTCTTCTTTGATGTCTGAGGTCCCTATCAACATTTTCAATGACAAAGTATTCAGCTTGATCAACCTCAGGCCGATGTGTTTACTGGCCATGGTTTACCACAGACCTTAGAATCAGAATCTGCTTTATTGAGCAAGTATGTGTACACATACATGTAGTTGGACTCCGGTGATTTCTTTCCTCTCACTGTCTGTAGCAGACTAAACAACAGACAAAAGTGACAATCTCAGCATATATAGCCTGTTACTATATATACAGTATATACATGAGCAGCAGGTATGATGTGAATTTCAATCAGAGTGACGGTCTGTGGGAAGAACCTGTACAGATGTTTTGATTTGCAGTGGTTGGTACCAGAGAGAAGGCACTGAAACAGGTTTTGTCCAGGGTGTGAGGAAATCTCTGTCATCATCTCTGCTGTGTCTTTTTGATAAGTAAATCTATATTGGATACAATAATCAAGCACTTCATTTAGAATAATAATCATACCATCCTGATTGTGAAATTTGAACGTTAGAAGGCTAATTAATAGAAATGGAGAAAAGAAAATCATGGATTTTGGGTGGGAGGACATGGAGGGGGTTGGTGTGACAAAGGAGGATGCTGTGGATAAGAGTGGGATAAAGGCAGATGATCCGCTGTGGTGACCTCTAAAGGGATTAACTGAAAGAAGAAATAATCACAACGTTTTTCCAGTCACTGAGGCTTTTGCTTGACTGCAGTGTTTTATAGCCCAAATCACAGCATCATATTATTAACAAAAAAAAGCTTAAATACTGAGAACATGATTGGTTTAGAAATATTATTCCAAGTCAAATACCTCCCCTATGACAACCCCCACCCTTTTTAAGTATCCTTTTTTTAAGTGGCAGTATTTCCGACTGCACTTTAAGGCATCAATTAAAAAAAATCCGTAACGCCCTCTTCGAACCAACCTTTGCCCAACCGGAGTAGGAGAGTCAGCTGATTTGATCACATGACTCTCGTTATGCAGCCTGTATACAGCTAGCATAACAGGCCGAGAGAAAGTCGTAGGTAGGAGTAACTTGCACCCAGTTTGAACAAAAAACGGCTCAAAGAAATGAGTAAGTAACTTTTCTGAATTCATTTCTCAATAATTAATGTGAGTGCAACGATACGGCCCTGCCAACTGTTACGGAAGTTATCCGACATTTTTAAGCTACATCCAATCACATTGATTTCTAACAAAAGCTAATGCTAACTAGTGGGATAACTGTCAAAGAAGAAAACCGTTTTGTAAAGCGAAGTTTTAGTTTTCACTTTGGACGGGAAGCATTTCACTCTCTACAGCGAATAAGATGTACAGCTTATTCAATTACAGTTTGTAGCTTTTTATACATTTGGTCTAAATTCTGCTTTTGGGTTGAGTCAGTGAAGAACATATAAATTCACTTTAGGTAATAATGTGATAAGCAGACTACTATTGAAAATAAATGTGTAAGCGCCCCATAAATGTTTAAGACTTATTTCGAGACCCACAACAAACTTTATTTTTATCTTTTGCTTGTGTTCTGCCATTCATGATCTGCTATGTAAAAGGGTCGGTACAGTTTTAACTTCTTCTTTCATACCGTTTAAAATGTATGTAAAATGTATAAATTCCGGGCTTAGGGCAGGTTTTCCAAGGCCTGTTTTTTCTGGTGTGCTTTTTCTGCATTCGAGTGCGTTATCAGTGTGTTTGGGATCATTGTGATGCTGAAAAATGAAGCTGCTGCTTATCAGATGGTATGGTGGCTCAAAATCTAATGATACTTTTCTGCATTAATAATGGCTTTGCATTAACTGAATTAACCACTGGCTTTCTAGCAGCTGCAGCGTGTTTTACAGATGGCTGTAGCTACTCACTTTTGTAACTCCCCCCAGGCCTTCTCTGTAGTATTACACATTTTAATACAGAAATATCACATTTGGCTTCATCACTCCACCAGACCTGATGCCACTCACTTTCAGTCCAGTCCATGTGTAATTTGGCATACCTCAGCCTTCTCTCTGTTTCACTTCCTTAAGAATGGCTTCTTGACGGCCACTTTTGTGAAGTGTCTTTATAACCAAACAAACACTGAAACATTCTTGTAAAAATATTCAGGTACAAAGACTGGACTGAAAATGAGTGAAAAGGCAGCCAAAGAAAAAGCCACTAGAAAACCTTCAAAAATGTGGTGAACTATTCCTCAAGACCACGTTAAAAATGACAAGAAATTCTGCCTCCTTGGGAGCAAAATATGAAGAATTACAGAAATGTTGTCCCAATGCTTTTGCAGCTGTTTTAAAAGAGAACAGTCGATGTGGGTTTTTGAACTAATGTAACAAATAGTCTGTTACTATTAATATTTATGAAAAACCTAAATAAATATCATTGTGTGTTTCAGGTAAAGAAAGCTCAAGGGTGCTCCTTGGCTACCTGGTAGTGAGGTTGGGTCTTCAGGTGTGACTGCTGAGCAGAAAGCGTCACTGGGAAAGTGACCATGCATCCCTTTGGCTGTGAAGCCGAGACATCGCTTCAGGATCTGTTTGAGTACTTCAAGAGGTGCCTGCAGCATGGAGAGTGGGAGCTGGCAAGGGCCTGTGTGCCACAGCTGGTTAACTCTGAGGGAGGACTTTCCGAAAATTTACGGGACATAATCAAGGCTATTGTCAGCCATCCTTACAGCTTAAAGTGAGTCAGAAGTAAATTATAATAAGAAATAAAGGCTATGAAGACATTTTGTATTTGAGCTTCTTTAAATGATTGAGTGCCAATAATGTTTTTTGTAGATGGGAGTCAGTAGGGAGTCCACATAGACTGGCTTGGTTTTGGCTGCAGGTCTTGGAGAAATGGACAGAAGAACAGGTAACTGTCACAGATATAATAAAAGTGAAAAAAATTTAAATTTCTGTTGTGGTATTATTTTATTATTGACATATTTTTAAAACTAATATTGAACATTAAAAAATATTTTTTTTGCTCTTGCAAAAAAAGAGATAATATTTTGTTGTGTAAATAATGTGAAAAGGCATTTAAAACATCACAGCTGAACAGTATGAGAGCAGAAAAAACACCTATATAAAACTTTTCTTTAACTTTAGGTTTCTCCTAATGTCAGAAGAGAGCTGGAGTTTTTGTTACTTCTGGAGGAACTGGGGTCAGAGGGCATACCCGAGACTGTTCTCAAGGTTAATTTGCTTTTTATTGCCAACTAGAGTCGAGCTTACATTTGACAATAAAAACTTTTTGCTATTCTGTAATTATATGACCACAATCTTTCTGTAGGAATTGCAACATGCTTTCTTGGATAAACAGTCTGAGCAAAAGGTGGTGGAGAGTTCAAGAACAACTGCTGCTACTGTTGAGTCTTGTTTGTTAACTCTGTTGGAGAAAAAAAAGCAAAGACTCGCTCAATCTTTAGCACATTTCTTACAGGTAAAGTCAAATATATTGTTACCATGTATGACTAAAAGTACTTGAAAAATGTATCAGTGTAATTATCATATCTTAAAAAAAATAATTTTGGTTTTCCTAATTTCATCCATTGACCAGGCATGCACAGAGGACCATACTCTGCAGAATGCATTCATCCAGCACTTGATAAGGAAACTGAGAAGGCCAGAGAATGTGGAGGAGTGGGTGGAGGAGATATACGCTGTGTTGGCTGTGATGCCATGGAGCTCCCATAGAAGCGATGGGCAGTTGGAGGCACTTTGTGAAGCACTGTGGGCAGCCAGAGTGGGCCCCCTGAAAGAGGAGAGGATCCTCAGCTCCTTGCTTCGCCCTCAATGTGACGCACTTGTCTCGACATACTGCTCTACTGCTCTCAGGCTGCAGAGAGATCATCTGCTGAGGAGCTCACCTCACACACAAGGTAGTCCGTTTAAGGAAATTTACATTATTCTGCCAACCATTCCATGTCCTATAAACCTTATTCTAGCTTAAAAGGTTGATTCTGTTCATCTGGACATAGCATTCTAAGTGGAAGAAACGGTTCGTCACGCATCCAAGAGACTTCTTCAGTCTCAGCTGACTCCAGCTTTCCCTAATCTTACAAACAGTACATTTGCACAATAACTGAAACTAGCCCACTGAAAGAACAATGGGCTGTGAGGTCAGTTTCTTAATCATTAGTATGCAAATTGTCATGACCATTGATCAACAACCACTGATCAATGGCCATGAGTACCATTCACAGAGAGTTGGGGAATGCTGCAATCACAGCATTGTAAGATGGCGAAATATGTACCTTTAGGCTTCCTCCTCGATTCAGAGGTGGCCTTTCCCTTTTCTTGTAAATGGCCTCCTTGACTCCCCGCTCAAACTAGCGTTCCTCCCTGTCCAGGATGTGTACATCCTCATCATTGAAAAAGAATCCACTGGCCTCTAGGTGTAAATAGACTATGGAGTCCTGGCCTGATGAGTTAGCTCTTTTGTGTTGTGCCATCTGCTTCGCCAGAGGTTGTTTGGTTTCCCCACTGTATAAATCATGGCAATCCTTCTGGCACTTAACAGCGGGCACTGTATTACTCTGTGTCGGGGGACCCGATCCTTCGGGTGGACCATTTTTTGGCACAGCATGTTTTGGGGGTTTAAAAGCCATGGAGACGCAGTGTTTAGAAGAAATGCGTCTCAACTGTTTCAATACTCCTGATAGATGGAGGATCACTAAGGGTTGATATTGAGCATGCATCAAGACGTATTCTAGCTTGATCCTTAGGATCAGTATGATGGCCAATGCAGTCCAAAAAAAAACTACTGGTTTTAGCTAGAATATGTGATTAGACTTTAAGCAGTTTCCTTGTTGGTTAGTTTGACAAATTGCTTTGAAGTACAAGCACATGTTCCTATAAGTCAATTCCCCCATGAGCTGTTTTTGTGGTACGTTGACATTTTTTTATAGTTTTGATACTGATGATATATTTATAGTTTAAAAACCAGACATCCTCTGCTTTATTGTGCTCAAAGAGAAATGCTGGCATCACCTCTTTCCTCTTTCAGTCACACTTCTGCATCTGTGGGTGTAAAGCTGTGGCAGTTTTAACTGGCTCTGAAGAAGATTTCCTCTTTTCTTTTTGTTTTGTTTTTGTTGGTTTCTGTTTTGACTATTGTGATTTAGATTTTATTATTACTTAAAATAGGGTTGTTGTTTTGTTTTTAATTGTTTTTGTCTTTTGCATTGGCTGTATTTTAACCCACTAAATCTAATCAAAAACAATTTACTAAAGTCTATAAAAGTCAGGGTTGTGTGGATTTCTTTTATTTTTTATGTTTTGCTTAAAAAAATTCATTTTCATTCTGTTATGAATTCAATTGCTATTTTTATATTCCCCTGTTAGTTGACCTGCCTGAAGCAGAGCAACTTACCATCAGTTTATGTTGTCACAAAGACCGTCCATCCATTTGGAAGACCATCTACTTTGAGTGCCTTAGTAGTGGAAAGCACTTCCTGGAGCAAGTCTTGGTATGTAAATAACTGGAAACTGATAATACTAGTTTAGTAACCAGATATAAATCCCTCCAAGATGTAATAAAAAGTGCATTGGTGGTATTATTTTTATAATACTGTATCTTGATGGTCTAGTAAATCAACAGCATGAGATAAAATGGAGTAATGTAATAAAGCTGGGTTCTTCCTCTAGGTTACTGCACTTGACCTGATTAAACGCGAGGAATTTAGTCAGCTGAAAAACTTGCTGCAGCTGGAGTTCCAGCCCTTGTCCCGTCTGCTGCTGCTGCTGGGATGGACGCAGTGTCGCAGTCTGAGCTCGGCTCAAACGCTGCTCAGCATCCTTCACAAAGAACAGGTCACAGCCAGAATCATTTAGCTCTCCACACATCTACACGCACCTCAACCTCTAAAGACATTTTCCATCTTTTTAATATTTGGCGGTAGTGCTGTACTGATACTGTTTTCACCTTTTCAGGCAGCAGCCAATGACTCAGTTCTACAAGAGTTTTCTAATCTTTTGTCAACTCAGCTTGGAATACTTGAATGGTGTAAAAATAACAATCCGTAAGCACTGGCTTTCTCTAGATTTAAGTCTTGCTGTCATTTGATTTTTAACTAGTTACTTTTTAGCTTTTAATATATTTGTGTTTTGTGTCTTTAGAGGGATTTCCATGGAGGCATTGTTGGCAAAGCTTCACACTCTGGACAACCACTCAGCCCTCTATATCCTGCATTCTCTGACTCCTTTGGCTCAGTTTGAAGAACGCAGGATATTAGATTTATTACAGCAACTGCCAAATTTACCAGAAGCAGGTTTGCGTTATGCATTTTGTTTGTTCAAATGAGTAAAAAATAATGAATTTGATGCTGCATAGTATTTACAATTAAAGGTGTCTGTGGTTCTTTTATTTGTGTGTATGTGTGTTTCTTGCAGAGGGTGATGGGGCAGTTGGCACTCTCAGCCCTGTTGTACAAAGAAACATAGTTTTGTTCCAGGGGTTCTGTGCCATGAAGTATGCCATCTATGCACTCTGTGTGAATGCACATAAATACTCAAACTGCACCAAGTGTGATCCCATGCAGCAGTACCAGCCCTTTGATGCAGAAAAGGACCAAAATAAAACCTCAGCTTCCTTAGAAGGTAACAAGGCCGTCTTTCTTTTATAAAGTTAAGCTTTACCTTGATAATAGATGATAGAAAAGTCTTCTCTCTTGTTTTCTCATTGCAGTCTTTTGGCAAAAACGTACACATTTTTTCTGCATCGGTCACATTACAGTTTACAAACCAAGTTTTAATGGCAAATTTCTTCTAGAAGTACAGAAATATAGACAGGAGGCACAGGGAAAGACCAGGAAATTGCAGTAAAGGTCAAGCTGGGACCCAGAACAAGGACTTCCACTCCTACGTATTAAAGCCATCAAGGTTGTTTACCGTTTACTAATGTTTTCACTTTTTTTGGTTGTGTTGTTTTTCAGATTGCCATTTGGTGTTTCAACACTACCTGTCTGAGTGTCAGCTCTATCTGGAGGCAGTGCCAGCCATGTTCCGCTTGGAGCTCCTGGAAAATATCTTTTCTCTCCTCTTTCTGTCCACCAGTGACTTTGCTCAGCAGAGTCAAAAAGATGCAAACTCAAATCAGAATGTAGGGAATGACACTTGCTTTCCGAATACAGGAAACAAAAATACAGATTCAGAAAACAAAGGACAGATGGATAACACTGAGGAGAGAAAAAAGGGGAATCAAAAGCTATGTTCAAGTCCAACAGCAGACTCTAGTCACCTGGACCTCGGACACTTTATCCAGGGCTGCAAGGGGTTTCTGGTTGATGTGACTGGCATGGAGGGGTTTTTAAAGCTGTTGAAGGAAGGACTGGAGGGAATGTGTGTGGTGGGTCAGCAGGATGGACAGGAGGAAGGAAGAGCATTGCCTCGAGAAGCAGAGGCAGCAGCAACTTTGGGCTGCTCGGTGACTGCTGAGTCATTTGGGTCACGCTTGCAGAGGTTGACCAAACGCACTGCAGAGGCTCAGTGGAGGCTGCAGATTATTACCAGCAACCAGAGAACTGGAAATGGTGAGCTAGCAATTTATTTTCTTTATTCTTCTGTATGTTTAAATAACATATCTGACTGGGAACTGACACATGTACTGTTAATACTCAGGTAATTATTCATCATAAATTCTTGGAGCTTTGATGTTACATTGTTTTAACCGCAGGTTCAGAAAGTCCTCTTACAACGTCAACAGTAGGCTGCACTGTCACTCCTCTGGGACCCCGCAAGAGCTCGAGCCTGAGGAGGCGAAGGAAACCAGGAAGGCATACCATAGAGAGACACTCCTCCACAGAAAAACACAATGGAGAGGTCAGCACAAGCACATCAGGTAAGGAAAAACATCTGGCTCTTCTTTACATATGTAAATACTCCTTAAAGTCTTAAAGCTGTAGGAGAAATGTATTTTTGTTTGTCTGCCTCTGTCTTCAAAGTCATTTTTTTGTTGTTGTTGTTGATTTATTATCATTTATTAATACTTTGTGAGATGGTGGAGGAGGAATGACAACAGGCTCTGTGGAAGTGGAGTTTTGTCCATGTGGAGGTCCCCACAGTTGGCTGGTTCCTGCCATGTTGTCCCCTCCAGAGTCTCTGCTAATGTCCTGCATCCGACGAGGAAACTTCATGGAAGCTCACCAGGTCTCTAATAAAATTTGAATGCAACTTTCTGCTTATTTGTTTGAACAAAGCTAAAAAAAAAAATCATTTTCCTCTTTATTGTTAGAGCAGTTATCTCACTTCAAATTATTGACATTATATTATTATTAAATCCAACCTCACTCATACTAATTATATGATTACAAGCATCATTTATAACACATTAGAAGTTCACTTTTGTGTTGGTCATTAGCCATGTTTACACTTTACCAGAACTAGAGTTAATAACTTTTTTTGATTAACCTGATTTTTGATCACTGGTGACGTTTGTAAGTATTGTCAGAGTTTTTTTCCATCCAGTTAACAACATTTGCTTCTTGACAGGTGTCTGTGGTTTTTGATCTGGAAGCGTCTGCCTGTTGTGGCGAGCTGGTGTTCATGGAGCGCTACAAAGAAGTCCTGGTGGAGTTGGCACAGGTGGAGCAAAAGATGGAGAGTCAATCCATGTCTTCATCCTCATCCTCATCAGAGGGCTTGGGGACAGCAGCTGGGTCAGGGACAGGGAGGAGTCGGCTGGGCAGTAGTGGCCGATCGACACTGCAGGCCATTGGAAGTGCTGCTGCTGCAGGTTTGACTTTTTGTTCTAAAGTTTTCTCCCCATTTTGCTTTTCAGTTCGAGTGTGCATTTTAACTTGGTATACCTGTTTGCAGTAGTCTGGCCTCTTTTATATATTGGTTTTTAGAAGAGATTAGCAAAGCACAGCAAAGACTTACAGGCATCTGTGCACCATGACAACTGACACATGCATATGTTTTTCTTCAGGAGTGGCTTTCTACTCCATCTCAGACATAGCAGACCGTCTCCTCAGCACCCATGCTCACAAACTGCCCTCACTGGAGGAAGGCTACTGGCTAAGTCAGTGCTCATCAGATGCCTCTGGCCTTCTTTACACATTGCTGGAGGAGCTCAGTCCAGCAGCCATGGCTGCTTTTGACCTGGCGTGTTGCCACTGTCAGCTCTGGAAGACGTCTCGACAGCTGCTGGACACAGCTGAACGCAGACTCAACAGCAGCCTGGAGGGTCGAGGTATGAAGCCCAAATTTCTATCTGGAAGAATTAATTTTGACATGGTGATGGGAACGAGAGCAAATGGTGTCTTGTGTTTATCCCTGTCTGCTTCCCCAGGAGTAATAGTTGACCTTAAAGTGCCTCATTCTGAGGGGATCTGTGGATTTCCCATGGTATTACAACAGATCAACAAAATCCTAAATCATTCAACCGCCAGTAAAAGTTCTATAAAAACAGGTGAATGCACATTTTTAAATACTTGAGTTAACTGAATGAATTGAGTTTGCAGAATAGTGTCTTTGTTACTGATTCACTCTTCTTCCTCGTAGAAGCTGTTGGGGAAGACCAGGTGTTTGCCGGCCCATTTGGTTGCTGCATCCAGGAAGTACTGCTCTGTTGCTATCCAACACTGAGTGAAGAATTTATTTCTGCTCGGCTTAGTCTGGTGCAGCGTTTGGAAAACACTTTGCACAATCTGAGTGCTGCTACAGATGGCACAGGTTGGCACAGTTAACATATGCTACATTTGATCAAACAGTTTAATTGAAATATTTAACTTAAAACCCCCTCTATTTTTAAAAAGCTTAACAAGTATTCTCCTGTTTTTTGTTTTCTCATTTTAATTTATAATAGAGGGCAGTGTTGGGAGCGCTCTACTGGCACTTCTGGTGGAGCAGGCCAGTCTGAAGCAGTCAGAACTAGATGTTCATCCGGTGCGCTCCAGCATGAAGCAGCTACTTCGTTCTCTTGACAGCCTCTGTCCCTTCGAGCCAGATAGAGACCTTAGCAGGCCAGATTATGTGCGCAGTTTCTTTGACTACATCAACACACTAGCATCTGTGTTAGTGCGTAGCCTCAGTTCAGAAGGTAAAATGAAGACTTTTACATTTCAGTCATAACTACTTGATACCTACTTCCACCACCTGTTATCTCTGATTCTTAGAGTGATGTTTACAGCTTTTAAGTCCTGTCTAAATTGTGAATGTAGAGTGTTTCTCTTCAACTCCCTGGTCTTGCTCTGATTTGCATCTCTTGCTGTTTCTAATAGACCAGAACACTGAAGTGAAGCTTGGGAACCCACTGCTAGTGTTGCTTCAAGCCCCATTTCAACTTCTCTCTCACCTGCTGTTTGACCGACAAGTATCTCCTGACAAGTATGTATAGTGGTTATTCCCCATCACTATATACACACATGTATGTATGTGTGTGTGTGTGTGTGTGTAGTTTGTACGGTATCTTTATCTTTTTCTTGAGAATAAACAAATGTAAAGAGAGCAGCTAAACTATTTACCTCACAATAAAGATTTCAGTTAAGCATCTTCAAAGAAATCATCTTCAAGAAATCTCATGATTGTCCTGTAAGAAAATCTTGGCTTAAAACTACAGAAATATATATATATTTTTAGGAGCAACATGCTGACCTTTTATACCCTGTTATGTTTCCAGAGTACTGTCCTTGCTGGAACAGGAAGGGCTGCGACTGAGCATCCAAAAAGTGATTGTTCAGCGATGCTGTGAGGCTCTTCCTCTGTGGATCTCCTGTCCAGATGATGGAAAAGAGTCAGATGAGGGCAAGAAAGAAGATGGTGTGTTTGGTGTTGCTGCATTGTCTAACCTACTCCAATGCCATGCTCAGGCTCACATGACAATCCTGGGACTTGCCGAGTCTCAGTCTGATGTGAGCTCCGAGTCTGACGCCTCAGTGGAGGATCATTCTTCTACACCCACACACCTCTCCACATCTCCACCCTCGTCTTCATCATCCTCTTCTTCTTCCTCCTTGAATTCTTTTCTTCTCACACCATCGGCTCTGTCTTTCCTTAAGTCTCGCTCCCCTTTACTGGCCACACTGACATGTTTAAGCGCCTGTAAAGGAGAAACTGCCCGGACACAATCTTCTGGATGGTCTGGATATTTCCGCAGCGGACGTAAAGAAGTTGTCTTAGATGGTGAGCAGATTTCTCGTGAAGCTGATAACCTCCTGAGGGAGTTCCCTATTCTCCAAACTTACCTTCACACCATGGCTGAACCAGTGCTGGGCATGTCATTAAGCGAGAATGAGGAAAGCTCCGTTGGATTTGGGGCAGTTGTCTGCGGGAAACCACTCATCAGTCTCCTGCTGTCTGGGCCGCAAGAACTTGCTGCTCAGGGTGTTGCTGCTGACGCCTTCCAGAAGGCTCTTGCCTCCAGAGACCTGAGCCGAGCCCTCAGTCTGCTGGAGCTCTATGGGCAGAGTTGCAGCCAGGAGGGGGCACTAAGAGACCGCTTGCTTGCATGTGCTGCTTTAGAAGGTAAGGAACTAAATTTTCTCTATTTTTTTATATTTGTAGAGAAAGTTTGTGACTATTGCTCACACAAAACTAAACATTTTAAGTTACCAGTGATGCCTCTTGGAAAGTTAGATTTTTATGCATCAACAGAATACGAAGAGAATAAAAATTTTTATTAAATACTTGAGGTCAAATTTAGTAATCGCAACCATGTAGCATAAAAATCTTAAAATTAAAAAATGTACCATTTGTTTCAACTTTAACTAAAATGCTTGTTGTTTTTGCTCAGATGGAGATGAAGGTATAGGTCATCTGTTCAGAGTACAGGATCCTAATCTGCGAGCCCGAGTTGCCCTCCAGGCTCTGGAGCGGTGGCCACTGTTGGCCTGCCTGGAGCTGCTCGAGTTTTGCCTTAATGACCCGAGCACAGAGACCTCACTGAAAACAGATCTAGAGCTCAAGAAGAAAGAACTGGACCTTTACCACCAGGTAGTGCAGAATTTAGTTACCTTTTTTTTGTTATTGGGAAAAAAATCTATATTCTAACAAAGTAGTTGCAGAAATACAGTTTAGACATGTGCTTGTAAACTTTTTTATAGAAGGCTTCTGCAACTTTGAAAATCAGTATTTGGTAGTTTAGTGACTCCAATTCTTAATGGAGTTCAGCATGGTGTACATGTATTATATAATATACCACTCAGACACTTTATTTGACTTTCCATTCTGTCCTGCCAACTGTTTGTGGTCCTCTTCCTTGTCACAGATGTTGAATTTACAGCCTTCGTTGCCCTGGGGCACTTGGCAGGAGCTGAGAAATGAATCCAAGACAAACTCTGAGTCGGTGTTATCTATGATACTCGAGGCAAAGGTAGGTGCAGCTTAGTTGGAACAATTTATTGTCAGGACATTAGACAGGAAATTAGTATCACCAAAACTTAACACAGACCTTATTCTCCATAATATGCAGTTGTTTATGTATATTCTTATCATTATAATTGGTTTTTATGTTTTTGCAGGAATTTCATCTTTGTGCACAGTGGACAGAGCTGTATCCTGTATCAGATCAGCTGAGACTGCAGCTGCAAACTGAGCATTTGCTTCATCTACTGGAAAAGGAACAGACAAATGAGGCTTTTCAGGTTTGTTCAACTTCTTGGAAATTTAGATTGAAGTCCATTTTGAGATGTATAAACATTTGTTAGAGTGTGGTCATGTATCATTAAATCTATCCTTGAACTGGTATAACTGGTATGTCACTGTTCAAACACACACAGTTTTCTTTCCAGAAAACTCTTTATGTAATACTAACTTAAAATCAGCATCATATGCTTGTGTCTGTGGTGTACTCTTCTTTTGCATGGGGAAAAAACTAATTAGCTTTGCATTTTTTTTTTCTACGTAACATAAAGCATATGATTTTTTTTTTTAAGGTCTTCTAAGATCGTAGTTTTTTTTTTTAACATTTCAGAACATTTTCAGAACTCATTTACCGTCTCAAACTTTTTTCCTCTATTACTATGTGTTCTTCTCTCCTAGTTAATATCCTTTGTCCCTCCCTTGGTTTGTTTAGTTACTCGACGGGCTCTCAGATTTTGCAGCTGGTCTAGATGTTTGTGAGCGTGCCCTCGATCGTCGCCCTGGACTGGATGCATGCCACTTCCTGGCAGACTACCTCACCCTGCATTTCCAGAGGCAGGTGTCTCCTGCACGTCGCCGATACATCCACGCGCTTCATCTAGGCTCTAAGGTTTGTGATTGGGAAGTTTGCACTAGTATGTTAACATAAAGATGATAAATAAATGATAAACAGCGTTAGTAATTAGTAGACTTGAGGTGCATAATGACCATTGAACAATCATAACTTGGGTAAAATCTTCTAAAAAAAACATCTTTTGGATGTGTTGTTTAATTTCAAAAATATCTTTTAAGTAATATTGTATCCACATAGTGTGATTCAATTCATAATCAGATAATAATGATTGTAATACTGCACATTGTCTTTGTGTCAATTGCAATTTCCCCTCAGCTGTTTGTAAATTTCCCTTCTTGCAATAGAGACTTCCACAAGTCTGCGTAATTCTGTAAACCTTAGTTTGTTGAAAATACTTTTGCAACTTTTCAATTCTAAAATTGTAATAGATTCACAGGAAACCATAAGCTCTTTCAATTAATGAGAAAAATATCTTAATATGTGGAGAATATTCCTCTAATACAAAGTAATCCAGTTAAAAACGTGGTCCTGTTTTCCAAATCTGAATTTTTTTCTGTAAATGACTAGATAAGGTCTGCATGTGATTGGTGTTCTGTGTCTGGGTGTGTGTGTGTTTTGGTTTTTTTTTGTTTTTTTTAAAATAAATAAACCTGTTTATTAATAATCACAATAATGTTACTATTGCCAGGTTTGAATGAATCTGGCCCCAAATTTTAGTTTTAGACTTTTTAAGTTGTTCTGCATTGTTCTCCAATTGAGCTGCTTCCTATCTTTGGGTTCATTAAATGTGCATCCTCCTCCAGGTGTTGCTGACTCTGCCTCCAGCTGCCAGGCAGGACTACTTCCCCTTGCTGTCAGATCCACTGCTCATGCTCGAGCAGCTGTTGATGAATCTGAAGGTAGACTGGGCTGATGTGGCAGTGCGGACCCTGCGGAGCTTGTTGGTTGGCCAGGAGGCTGGCTTCAGCGCTGAGGACATTGATACGCTTCTAGCAGAGTACGCCGGCAAGGCTCTCGACTTCTCCTGCGCCCCCAGAGAGAGGGCTCGATCTGGTCAGTGCTAATCTTACAGCATACGGTTGCCAAGTAGACGAACATATCAGAGATGGGCAGCCACTTGAGTTAAATGTTTGTAATGCAAAGGTTTAATAAACTGCTGAAAACTAAACTGAATTGTTGTGAGACTCGGTGGAATTGATGGAGAAATATAGTTCTAGTTTATGTATTCTTGTCTTGGTTATGTACTCCTGTAATAAATATTTCACTTGTTAGATGAGTAAAGAACCATCCACCTTACCAACTGGTTGTGTCTAAACATAACACTTTATGTTCCAGATTCTGTAATCAGTCTTCAGGAAGCGCTGATACAGTGTCCTGCTCAAGACGGCTCGCTCTCTTCCAGTCGAGTTGAATCGCCAGCACCCTCCAGATGTGAGATATTTTGATATGTTTAATGTTGATATTGCTGCAGTGTAGTTTTTTGTTTTTTAATCATTGTGAGTGTTTCTTTTAATTACAGGCAGTACCCCTACACACTCAGCCTCGGGAAGCAGCACAGACAGAGAGAAGGATCGTGGTTCAGCAGGGAAAAAACATCACTCACCTGCAAAGTTCCAGCCTCCAGATCAACCCCCAGCCCGCAAAGATTGGGTCCCAGACACCCAGCAGCATGTGTGCATGGTTTGCAAGCGTGAGAGGTTCACCATGGTGAGTGATGCAGTTACCAATGAAAGAGAGTTACCTGCTCAAGTTCAAGTGTATTATTTTATTTATTTTATTTTATTTTTTGTCATCCTGCCTTTTCCATTTCACACTCTATTTCTTTGATGTGAAGAATAATTGGCCTCTGTATGAAATTTTTATGGCGAAAACATGACTGTTAATATTGGATCTCCTCGACAGATTACAGAAATACAGTTTTCATGTATGCTCAGCTGGGATTTT
Organism: Neolamprologus brichardi; assembly: GCF_056152115.1. Taxonomy (NCBI): domain Eukaryota; kingdom Metazoa; phylum Chordata; class Actinopteri; order Cichliformes; family Cichlidae; genus Neolamprologus; species Neolamprologus brichardi. The sequence continues at coordinate 8,647,105 of NC_142122.1, forward strand.
TCCTTTGCTTTTCTGGTTTTAGTTCAACAGACGTCATCATTGTCGGAGATGTGGCCGTCTTGTTTGTAATGCGTGTTCGGAAAAGAAGATGCCTGTTGATGGCTGTCCAGGAGAGGAAGTCAGAGTCTGTGATCAGTGTTACACCTACTTTCACCCAGAGTAAGACATTTATCAGAGCTAGTAGTTCCAAATGCATATGAATTACGGAAACCGAGTAATAAGGGAAAAGAAGGGTTTGAATATAACTAAAAAATTAATTTGTCTTTATTTGTAGTACTGATGATGAGTGGGAACCTGCTGAAGGTAAATTAAATAATTTTATGTTGTGTTTTGGTGCTTTCTTGTGGGTTTTTGCAATATTAGAGTTTTACAATATGTTGAATTTGCTAAAACGGTGGAGAGCCACTTACATGCAGCCATTCTTAAATACGTAATTAATGTAGACTATTATGATGATGTATTCTCTTCTTTTTTAGCAGTGGATGGTAGCCCTGTGGTCGCAGAGCAGTTTCCCCTCGATGGGATGCTGCATCTGCCTGAAGTGGTCCATCGACAGTTCCTCCTCAGCACAAACCCTGCACAGAACCAGCATCTGCGGAATGAGTTCTACTATGAACAGGTTTGGATTTGTGTAGTCACCATCCATCCCAGCGCGCAGGTTACCTTTACATGTTAGTCATTAGCAGCTTATTGAGGGTAACTTTGTTTTTATAGAGCAAAAGCTTTATATTGAGCTAGTGCCTAAATTTAGCTGACAATTTTGTGTGATTTCTGTCTCTGTCTACTTTAATAGCTTTCAGTTAGTGGAATTAACCAAGTCAGTATTTTAAAAGTAATAATGCTCTTTCCCTAAAACACGTAGGCTCCCAGTGCATACCTCTGCGTGGCCATTTTATCTCTGCATAGTGACCAAACCGCCTGTGGTCATCAGCTCATCAGCCACTGCCGCTCCTTGTCTCGTAAACTGACCAATCCAGAGGTGGATGCCTGCCTGCTCACTGACATCATGCGGCGGCTGTTGTTCAGTGCCAAGTTGATGTTTGTTAAAGTAGGCCGCAGCCATGACCTCGCCTTATGTGACAGGTAAGATGAAACCCTGGGTAAGATAGATTAACCAGCAGTTGAGAATTGCATGTTATTATGCACACTGTGCAATCATTAGGGTGATGAGAAAGAGCGTGAGATATTGTGCAAAATGTAGATGAGTATATGTATGCATGTAGGTTAGCTTTCAGATTAATAAGAAACCGAAAGTAGATGCAGCAAAGTCAGAAAACAAAGAAACTCATGGACTGGACATACACACACCCACAACCACTTACACAAACACACATGGACAACCGTACCCTCAAACACACAATAATAACATGTACTGAACCACCACTCACAACCACTAGCACTTTATAGCCTCTGTAGAAATTATCCACATATCTCACTTATCTTAACTGCACTACTGTATAGTTCTGTGTAAATAATCATTCTGTACATACGATAATTGTTAATCCTACAACTGTTTATAACTTGCATAGTTCACATTTCTGTATAACTGTATATCTCAGATTTCTGTATAGTTTTTTATTCATATTTATATCCTGTTCATAGCCTGTACATAGCTTGTACTCACTACAGCCTGTACATACTTATAGTTATAGAATCATTCTAACTCATGACTAGTGGTTAGAGTCTGTGTGGGCAGAATAACCACAGCTCAACCAGAGACATGCAGAGAAAATGATAAAACCTATGACAGCTAACAAACCAACCAACCAGCTAATGCAGAGCAGCATATTAACACACAGATACATAACAGCATAGTAAGTTATTTATATATGTACAGCATATGTATACATGTGTCCATGTGCTCTGTGCATTTTTCTTTTTTTTTCTTTTGTTTTTCTTTTGGGTTTTTTTGTTGTTGTTTTTTTTAATACTTTTAATCACCCATTTCAAAACAGTGAGATAAGTTGCCATAGCGCTATTGTTGGCATCATAAAAGACACCTGGCCAATGACTTGTGTTTGCTCTGAAAATATTGAGTAATACAGGCACATTTGTTTGGATTTAAGATGATTCGCTGTCATTAAATGAGGACAGGTGAGGTCACAGGAAGTATGCTGAAGTAGTTTACGGTTACCAGCGCTCAGTGGATAGCCCTTTATTTCACCAGACTAATACAAGATATTATGAAAGCAGGTGTCTGACTGTGCTTCTTATTCTCTTTTTCAACAGTTACATCAGTAAAGTGGATGTGCTTAAAATTCTGGTGACAGCCAATTACAAATATGTTCCCTCTCTGGATGACATTTTGGAGACCTCCGCTGTCACACGGCTCCGCAATCAGCTCCTAGAAGCAGAACACTACCAGCTAGCTGTGGAGGTTAGAGGCTGTTCTTTAAATTAAAGTTTAATTTCAAGGAAATGCAGAGAATTAAATCACAAAGCATTTGTCATCTCTTCTTGTTTGGTTGCTAGGTGTCAACCAAGAGTGGTCTTGACCCTGGTGGTGTGTGGCAGGCATGGGGAATGGCATCTCTGAAGGCAGGAAATCTTTCAGGGGCACGGGAGAAATTTGCTCGCTGCCTGAAGCCCCCAGTGGACCGCAACCAGCTCAACTCGGGTCCCTTATTATTACAGGAGATTGTCCAGCACCTGGAAACCATGGTGCGGCCCTCTCTGGCTATGGTAGGTAGCTACTTTCATGGTGGCACTAGCCTCCAGCCCACAACATATTAAAAATGGAAGAAATGGGCAGATGTGTAACATGCTTCCCGTCTGCAAATAGAGTAGGTCATCGCACAACACTTCCTTCTCAAAGTTTGATATATAACCATATTAACATTTTTAACACAAGTGCATTGCTTTGCATGCATCTAAAAGGTCAAACTGTACACGAATGCAAATGCTGAAGTACAAGAAAAAATGTGTGCTGGCATTTTGTGAAGCTGTCATGGTTAAGAAATATATACATACTGTATGTATACAGTAGCAGCTACATTCTTGCAGTCAGTATTGCACACAAAGATAAACACTACTATGTGTGCCTGCCTGTTAAATGAATTTGAAAAGATCACTATCACACGCACAAATGTATTAGGATACACCAAATGCCTGTCTGACGTAGCAATAGAATAATTGAAAACATTAAAAAAATATAGCCATAAACATTTTCTGATAATTTCCATTTTTTTCACTTTTTAAAATAATGCAATAAACTATAATTTTACCAACATGTATTTTTAAGAGCATACAGCAGTGTCAGGCAGAGTTTATCCTCAGACAGAAAGACTAGACTAGCTGTGCTACCTAACACCTTAGGCCTCTAGCACATTTCTTGCATGCTAGACGAACCTAGTAAGTTCTGGCATGCGAAGCACTACACGTGTCGGATTCTAGTGCATGTTAGCAGTAGAATTCAACACTACACGTGTTGGGATTCTACTGCATCTAGAATCCAGACTAAAAGAAAGTAAAGACAGACCTATGTTAATGTTGAGTAATCCTAAGAAACTGTTTTCTCAATTCAGGAACACCTTTCCTTTTCAAGCAAAAACACAACAAAAATCTTTGTTAAATCAGAACAAACTACAAATACACAGAAGTTTTTTGTTTTATTTTTGTACCTGCTTTTATACACAATAAATGCATAAACCTTTGTGTTGTTGTTTGTATTCTTCTATATATCAGTCTTATGGTGAAGACATATTGGCATCCCTGCGGGAGCTAGAGAACTCTCTGTGTGAAGTCAGTCCTGTGGAGCGACCGGAGGGGCTGATGCAGAACAGTGTTCTCCACCAGGAATGTCTCTACTACCTGAATACATACGGCACTCACCTGGGACTGATCAGCTTCTATATGCGTCATGATTATGTAACAGAGGCTCTGGCATACCTTCTTAAAAGGGTGAGGCCTAAATTATTAAAGGTGTCCATATCCTTTGCATGTTTGGATCAATATTAAACTATTTTTACTTTCATTTAACTGGAGAAGTCAAAGGAGTGAACAGCACATGGTACAAGCCAAAAACAGAAATCTCAGTCCTCTTTTGTGATGCAGCTTGTGTGGTGTCAGGAGATTATCTAACTCACCTTCGGGTATTCTTTGATACCCATCTGTTGCCAAGATCTCAGATCCTGCGGGATTTCAGGTTACCTATAATGTGTGGGCAATGAGGTCTATGTGACACTGATTTATTAGCGATGGTTCGTTTTCAATTTGGCCTACAGTCAACAAAGTACATTGAGTAATAGTATTTTGTATCATAAAACTGTTTCTTGTGTAAGCAGCATCACATGTAGTACATGGCTTCACTTGCCTGAAATTATTGCTGGATGTGTCATTGCATCAGTTGTATCCAAGTTTGTCATTTTTTTTGCTGTATTGTGGATCAGGAGTGTCCAGAGGAAGTATTTCTAGAGGGTGTGTTGCAGCCCAGTCTGGAACGGGGCCATCTGAGCAAGCTCCAGGGAATACTGCAAAAGCAGGACCCCAGCCTGGAGACATGCAGCCGGTACCTCATTGCTTCCTGCCAGTTTCTTCAGCGACGGGGATACTATCACTCTCTCTACCAGTTTCAGCAGTTCATGACGGTTTGAGGACTTTTTTCTTCATGCTCACTTTTAGGATTTCTTACAAACTACTAAAATAATAATTAGACTGAAATGATAGGTGGATGGTCTGAGACTTGACTAACTTATTATTCCAAGCGGGGGGAAAAAACCTTTATATTCCCACATGAATGAATGGACCTGCACTTCCAGTAGCAGTTTACGTGCCCATCTCTCTTTCGGCTTAATCAGGACCCTGATGAAGGTCACAAGCCAAAATGCGTTGGTCAGTCAATAAAGGAACAGTTTTATTGATTTACCATTGCATTTCGGCTTGTGACCTTCATCATGGTCATGACCTTGATGAAGGCCACAAGCCGAAACACATTTTATTCTTTAGGATTGCAAATTGAGGTCCTCATGATGGTGGGGAAGCTTTAAAATTGTGTTTGTCTGGACAGGATCACGTGCGTGCAGCCATGACCTGTATTCGATTCTTCACACATCGAGCCAGTTCATACCTACAGCTGGGAGAAAAACAGGTATCTGTTATGCAATAAGAAAATATTTTTTTAAAAATAGTTTCCTCTTCTTACACGGGAAAGATGAACTTGAACTTTATTTTGCACAGCGTTGGTTGGTCAGAGCCAAAGAGCACCTAAGGACGTACTTGCAGGAGCAGCAAGGTCGGGGTTCTGGGAGGAGACGGTCACACCCCAACTCTTTCAGGAAGATGATGTCATCCAGTGATGTGTCCAGGTTATTTAAGAGCTTTATGACAATTAATGAAATAGAAATCTACTTTTGACTACCAATCATTTGGAAAAAAAACTCTGAAAACTTTATTTAAAATGCCTCATTATTACTGTGTTTACTTCAAGCTTTTGATCTTCGCCTCTTTTTTTTCTTTTAGGCACATGAATACGATTGAGCTCCAGCTGGAGGTAACCCGTTTTCTCCATCGCTGTGAGAATGCAGCATCCTCCAAGGCCCCACAGACCAATCCCTCTGCACCCAGTTCACTGCCTACGCTCTTTGGAGGAAGCCCTATGAAAGTAGAAGTTGCCTGCAAGGTTAGGCTGCGGGGTTTTTTGGAATTGTATAAAGTGATAATCTTCTGATATCGATAATCGAAAAAACACAATTTAGCATATTTAAGTTACTCATTAAGCACTATATATTTAATTTTAAAAAAAAATGTGTACAACAGTTGCCGCAGGGCGCTTAATGTGTGTGTATGAATATGTATGTAGCTAAAAATAATACAAAATATTTTGTTAGAACTGGTTTTGTATGTTATGTATTTGTACATTGTTGTTACATAAAATCAGGACCGTGTTTTATGATTTGTTTTTGCAGGTGATGCTTGGAGGAAAAAACATAGAAGAAGGATTCGGCATTGCTTACAGAGTCATACAGGTATTTTCATGTCTGAGATCAGAACTGCTTTTAGCCAAAATTCAAGACTGCAAACAAAGCAGTTTTTTTGTGTGCAGAAGTCTTTGAAATATTTTGCCAACATAAGTATTGGAAGTAAGCACCAGTCGAGCTGAGATAGCACAATAATTAATTTAATTATCTTGGTGTAGACAGCCAAAAATGATGGAAGTGAGATTTCCAGTGTAACTTACAAAATAAAGTACAGCAGCAGCAAAAACTGAGCAAAATGAAGAATTAAATTACTGATGTGATCTTTTTCTCAGTTTGTCAAGAGATTTATTCTAAATGACACTTCTTCAGCTGAGAGTCTAAGAGTGAAGACACACACAGACGCTGCACTTTTAACTTTCAAGGGCGTTTCACAGAGCGCTCACATCAGAGAGTGGGGCCCTGTGATCAGCGCTCTGTTCTTGCACTTGTCTTTTATTTATACAGAAGGAAAATGAAAACATTTGTTCAGTGGAATGTTGATACGTGAGCATATGTGTATGTGATTGTGTGTGTGCGAGGTCAGAACTGCTTGTTCAACTTCTTACTATCGCTGTGGGAGGATTCAGATAGTAATATCAGAACACGTTTTATAAAGAACAATCAGTTCTGAACAATGAAAAGGACAATCAGTTCTAAGCAGGGAAAAGGTCATCATGCAGTATTCTATCACATGTAAACTTATATCATTAAAAGCTTATACTGACTACTAAGTACAATTTTCCCTTAACACAGTTAAAAGTTGAAAATATAGATGTTGTCTCCCTCTCCTTCAGGACTTCCAGTTGGAGGCTCAGGCTGTTTATGTGCGAGCTGGACAGTGGCTCATCCGACGCAAGCAGTACGCGTCCGTGCGGCAGCTGCTCAAATGTGTGGGCGAATCAGGCACTGCCACTAAAAACGACTGTGACGCCCTCATCCTCAACTACATCTCCTGTGCAGAGAAAGGACCAGCTGATGTGAGTGACAGAATTGCTATGGAGATGCATGTGATAGGGATATTCATTATACTAACTATACTTCAGGCACAGTGTTGTACGCTCATCCTAAAGACTATTCTCTTTAATATGGTTTAGGCCAAGGAGCTGGAAAGTCTCATTCTGGAGATAAAAAGCACAGAAAGCAAGGTAGAGTAATAATTGCCTTGTTTTACCCTTCTTTGCCTTCCACTGGGATTACTTTTCTTGCCAGAGGCTGCTTAAAAAAAAAAAAAAAAAACTACCCTCACTGTATTCCTCTGTATTTCCTTACAATCGATATTACTTTATTTTTTCCTCTGATGCCTGTCGTTATTTGGCTTTTTTTCCTCCTTTATTAGCATCTTTGGACGTTGGTGAGTATAATTTTATGGGAAGCGGCCTTCTAATTTCATCGCTGGTTTTTCGTCAGATCAAAGCCTTCCTGATGTGCAGTAAGCTAAGGCCGGCGTACCTGCTGGCAGTGAAGCTGGAGACAAGCCAGGCAGGCCCGTTGGTCCAGGATGTCCTTCAGGCCGCTGAAGAAGCACAGGACTCAGTAATGCAGAATATCTGCCGCCAGTGGCTGGCTGAACACAACAAGTCATCTCAACCGCGTCAGGGGCGCACCAGGTAAAGGTACAGTGGGCATAACAAGGGATTGCACAGAGAGCACACAGATAAGCCCCCATTAAGGACAAATGAGAGCATTCAACTTTTTGGGAAGGTGAAAGATTAACTTATGTAACTGATATACAGAGCTTATCACATTTGCCATTTTACTAAAGAGTCCTCTTATTAGATTTTTGGCTCCAGATTTGCCCTGCTAACACTTCAGCATACACTTTTAGATGATGCATTGCATTTTGTGTAAATGTACCAGTACTTCACACTAAAAATTTAGTTGGACATTATTTATATTATCAATTAATTAATATTGTACTAGACCCTTACTATCACTCTAATGTGTGTTGCTATTGAGTTGGCATGGGACAGTGGAGTCTCAATGTGGAGGAAATGCGAGTTAAACCTGGAACAGATCTGAAAAATGTGTAAGAACTGGGTTCTTTTAAAACCCTGATATCAGCTTCACTCTTTGGTTGAGTGACCTTTATGCCACTGCAAAACAAACGGATCACCACTGTGCTTTATTGCCATTCTGGAAATATTTTTGCTGGCTTTTTTTGTTCATCTGCACAGTATTTGTGAGGGAAAAAAGTTACTGCATTTGAGCGCAACCGGTGTTACACAACAGAACTGCTAACTGTTGCTAATAGGTACAGTTACACCCTTGAAATATAAACGTATTCATGGTAAATCTGTATATGTTTAATATTTGTTTCCTACCTCAGCCTAAAGGGAAAATATATTGACTAGAAGGCCACTGACAAATTTATTACCTGTAGGTATCTGTGTGTAGGTGAGCTTTTTACTTATGAGGTGTCGTCTGCCAAGAAGTTAAATGTTTCAAAACTGTCTTGTTTTTGTAACCATAAGGAAGATGTTTACGTGTTGTACATGTGAAGCACATTTTGTGGCCAGCTTTCAGTGCAAGTTTCTTTTTGATTAAAAAATAATAATAATAATAATGATAACATTGAAATATTGGAGGGCATTTTGTTTGCTTTGTTTCCAAGAATTCAGGTCTCTTGTTTGTTAATTTGTGTTTTGGTAATAATTATCCCGAGGGCGGCAGATTGTAAATTATGCTTTTTGCTTCGTTCTCACGGTAGATGTGAACGATAGATGTCTCAACAATTTAAATTCCTAAAGACTGACATATACAGATGAGTTGAACAATGTTTGAAAAAGGGATTGTACTGTTGCCAGATATTTTCTTTTGATATGTATTTTTTCCCTTTTGATTTCACAAATCTGCAACCTGGAGAAAGAAAAAGAGCAACTGTGATGTTCTTATAGCACCACAAATGCAATTTTTGGATAATGTGACAATCACCCAAATTGCTCAAGCTGCCTTTCATGTGTTCTTTGAAACTGTTCTGATTACATGGTGATGTGGTGAAGTGTGTCTTCATTTAGATCTGACACTGTGGTGTCTGTTTGCCTTGCTTCGCTCTGCTGCACTAGTCAGAAGACTAAAACCAGTTTCCTGTTATTGTGAGTGTGTCAAGCCAATTTTGACTTGAGAGCCACTCTCATTCTCCCTGATTTTGACTGTTGTCTCATCACTGCCGCACTTTATAAATAATAATATCAAATATTTTGAAAAATTTGAAGGTATATAATATGGTAACTGCTTTAATGAATCAGGGACTAATGGTTCAAAAATATAAGTTGTTTTGCCATCCCTTATTAAATAAAATAAAATATGTAACACTGGACTGTACTGCTGTGCCTTTTTCTATTTTCATCATTTTAGAGTTTGGGTTATTCACTGAACAATCAATCTATTATTAAAGAAGAAGATTGTGAGATAAATAAATAATGAAAGCCACTGTTGGTTTTAGCCTTACTGGAATTATGCACTGTTTCCTGAGGCAAAAAGCAAAATGTGTTAAAAATCATGTAAAAACAAACATTTAACAAATATATTTAATAGATGATTTAGAACAACATCCAGTAATTTAAATGTAAAAGTTTTCCATTATTAGGATATGTAAATATAGAAAAAACAAAGCAACTCTGACTCAAAATACAAAAAACTAGCGCCTTATGTAAGAAAATGGAGGAGATCATATGCTGTAGCTTTTTTAGTGTCCCATGGTTTGGTGCTTCCTTTGTTGTATTTGTTTATTGACAGGGTTTGGCTGCAGGCATGCCAGTTTGCCACCCACGCTGACAACATATTTCTTAAATAAAATTGTGAGATAAGTCACAATTCGCTTAAATTCTAGTGATATTATGTCCAATATATGATAAAATCGCTGTTTATTTATTTATAGTTTAATACTGAGAAACTTTATTCTAAATTTGTTAAACTGTGGTAAAAGTCTAAGGCTCTTAGATCCTCTAAACACAGTCGTGTTATGACATGTTGCAACAAATGACTTATGGGATGTTTTTAAATGGTGTTTTTGTTTGAGCGTTACACAACTTTTCCACTATCTTTAATTTATTTTTTTTATGTTATGCTGACATCAAATTAAAAATGAGCATGCCTATTTTAAAAAAAGAACGAGCAATTCTGTTTCAAAACTGGATGTGTTGCCTTTGCCGTTATTTTTAAATAGCTTTAAGATTTTGATGATTTGAATGTACTGACATGGGGAATGGAGTTTTGCAAAATTTCTGACCTTTGAGGCCCCCGGATAGTTGCCTTGTTAAAAAAAGCTGCCACATTTTCATTAAGTCCTGTAATATTTTCCCTTTTAGTTTATTTCTTAACAGTAACAGTGTGATGAAACCTGACTCGCATGTGCTGTGTAAATCATCTTTGTCCACCTAATCTTAGGTACTCGTGCATTTCATTCTCTCAATTTTGGATCTAAAAGAGTTCAAGGAAGTGGCAAAGTTGAAGATTTTCATTGCGAGTGACCAGGAGACGCAGGATTAAAAATAAAAGACAAAGCTGGAGAGGCAAGGCTGCGGAGATTGGACAACAAATGTTGAACTTGGGCCTCCCAGTTTGGAAGAAAACCACAGAGATGGTTTCTGGATGGAAGGAAGAGAAGCTTGGTGCGACAGATGAGGAATGCTAGGGACAGGGTGAGAGGGAGGCAGGTGACCCCTAAAGGGAGCAGCCTAAAGAAGATGACAAAAGTTTTAGTAATATTTCAGTTTTATTTACATAAAATGTAAACATTCAACTGGTAACATGAAAAGTAAAAGGCATGTTTTGACTTGTATAAAACACAGAATGTAAACTCCTGGCAAACCTGCATGTGAATGCTGCAAAGGAAACATGATTAAAGAGATCCTTATAAATTTCAAACTAGTTCTTACAGGAATGTGCAGATCGCACTGAGTAGGGGGTAAAACAAACAAACAAAACAAAAACAATCTTTGGAAATATGAATGTAATCTCAACTATTCATTGTCTATAATAGAAAAAAAATCTTATCTTGTACATCGACTATTAGAGTTATGACAAAATACATTTATGCTATTTAAGCAGTGATTTTGGCTCAGACTGTCGCGTATGTTTAATACTTTAATAAATTTTAATCAACCTGGAAACACTGTAAGAACCCCTGCAGTTGTTAAGAAATGCTGGCACTAAAGTCAAGCAATTTAACTGCGAATTCAGGAAAAATCATTTGGAAAAAACATAATACTTGATAAAGATGCTGGTCTTTTACCCTGTGTTGACTCCTCACTGTATCCTACAGCATTACAACACATCAAGTTGCTTTTTTGCCTACACTATTCACATTGTGTCACAAAAAATATAAAGTCGAAAAGGTATTTGTGTTTACATGATAATATGGTTGAGTGGTTTTGGTTTGAGAAGCTGTTGCAGAGCACCAAAATACTCAAGTTATTATAATGTAATTAATATATTATTACACAAAAAAGCAACTTCACATTGTAGTACCTCTTACTTAAATTACCTGACTGCTTATTAGGTAGGAAAGTACAGAACATCAAAACAATAATGGAATTAATTAAATCAATGAAAAACTTTAATGTTAAGGACTCCTTGGAGAGCTGAGATAGATGGCGGTCGAAAGCCTAATTAGTCCCACTCGATTCCAAGAAGCTCGCAGCTGACGTCCCACAGTCTCCTCGCCGTCTCCGCACTTCTTCCCTGTGGGGCCACAAAGGCAGGGGTGCAATCACTGAAATGAAAGGAGGAGGAGTGGTTATTACATAAGAACTTATGATGCTGTGAGTCATCACCCTGGATACAAGGATCTCTTTTAGTTTGTGTAATCGTATAAGCATTATCTTTTTTTTTTCCCCCAAGAAGCTTTTTTTTAAGTCATAAGAAGTATCAGTTACTCAGATCCAAACATTGGATCCAGTGCTCGGTCTCCTTACAAAGACACCGAACATCTTTATGTGCAAAGTTGTAAAAATAAAAGCAAAGAAGCACAACCAACGCAATGGTGCCTTACAGCAAGAAGGTAGTGGGTTCAAATCCACCAGACTGGGGCCTTCAGGGTTCAGTTAGGCTAATTGGTGATTCTAAATTGCCTGTAGGTATGAATGTGAGTGGTTGTCTGGCTTTCTGTGTTAGCCCTGCAACAGCCTGGCAGGGGTATACCCCGACTCTTGCTGTATGACAGCCGGAATAGGCCCCCAACCCTGAATCGGGTAAGTGCAAGAGAAAGGAGGACTGGAAAGAAACATAAAAAAAAACAAAACACAACTACACCCACTAAAACTGAAACTGTGCTGCTTCTACTTTTTCTGGATTTGATTTGACAGGTTAGTTTCTCCATGTGCTGAAATTCTGTGTGACTTGTGAATTTTTTTTCTTCAGGTGTCATCAGGTAGTGGACATTAGTGGTTAAGATTGCAAAGTCTCTACTACAAAAACAAATATTAAATCGGTACATGTGTCCTTATTTTTGATCAAAATTCAAAAAGTAAAAAAAAGAAAAAGAAGTCGAGCTGTAAAGGGGAAAAAAAGAAAACCTTTAGGTTCACTAGAGTTTTGGCATTAGTTTACATAAAAAACATTCAGCTGCTCATCAATGTTATAACTATAGCCGAAAACAATCTGACAAAACTAATAGCAGACAAGCATTTGTACTTGCAAAGCACGCTGGCAAAACTAACAGATGAATCAAGTAATTTCTGGAATGTTCTTATAGAGGTAACGCCCTCCATCAGATGTTTTGTGTGGCTGCTAAAAGTGAAACTGTGAATATTACATTCTGGAGAATTGTTTAAGTTCACTGTTATTTCATCTTCATTTCATTCCACAGCACCCGAGTTGGTTTAAGGTACTTGGTTTGACTTGACCATTTCTTCCCTTTTTAGCGTCCATGTATTGTTCTTTTATTTGCATGTTTGTTTTGTGTGTCAGACGTCTTCTAAACTTCCCATCATAGACTTTCCATCATAGACTACCCTGTAAAATTTGTTACAGTTTTGTAAAAATTGTTGCAAGATGTACAGGTTTCAAACCATTCTGCCATGTTAACCAGTTTAACAGCGCAGACAAGGTTCTGGTGTTGCTGCCTTTTTTACTCCGAACTTAACATTTTTGCATTTCTACATATTTTTTCTAAGGCGGACTTATGAAAACTTGAGTATCAGCTAATTTGTTAGGTACAGCTGTCCAATCACATAGCAACAACTCAATGCATTTAAAGATGCAGACATGAAATAAATTTTAAACTGAACATCAGAATGAGGAAGAAAGGTGATTTAAGTCACTCTGAAAGTTTCTGGTTGATATTTCAGAAACCACTGGTGTCTACTGGGATTTTCCATCTCTGTAGTTTAAAGAAAATGGTCCAAAAACGAAAGAATATCCAGTGAGAAGCGGTTCACCGAGTGAAAGTGTCACAAACTAAGCTCAGAGGAGAACTGCCAAATTGCTCTGAGCTGATAGGAAGACAACAGTAACTCAAATTACACTTATTACACCCAAGGTATGCAGAAGAGCACCTCTGAGCACAGAACATGCTGAACCTACAGCAGCAGAATACCATACCTGATACCACGGCTATCAGCTAAGAACAGGAAACTGAGACTACAGTTTACGCAGGCTAACCAAAATTGGACAATAGAAGATTGTTCCAATCGAATCTTGATTTCTGACGTGAGATTCAAATGGTAGAAACAATATCTGGTATAAACAACATAAGACTATGGCTCCATTCTGCCTTACACTAACCAATAATGTAGTGCGGGGAATATTTTCTTGGCAGATTTTGGACTTCTTAGTACCAGCTGAGAGTTTAAATATCAAAGCCTACCTGAGTACTGCGGACCATGTCCATCCCTTTATGACTGACAGTATGTTCACTGCACTCTCATGTGAATATGGACCAAATGTTTCCAGCACCTTATTGAATCTATGCCATGAAAAATAAAGGCAGGTCTGAAGGCAAAAGGGGCTCCAACCTGGTATTACACACTGTCATCTTGGTGTATGCAGACCACCACACTAAGGATAAGTAGCAAAGGTCCTAAATATCCTCCACTTGCACACAGTGTTGGGTTTAAGTCAACCCTGCTGGTAAACAGAACCTGTTACTGAAACCACACAGACACCAGTGTACATTTTACTTGCAAGAGGAGCGTTGGAGAGCAGTGCTGCGACTCGCCTGTCCAAGCAACTCCAACTGATTCCTTCGCTACAGCCCTTTTTATTGTCAGCAAGCAATCGTTCATGGATATGCAATTACAAATACACGTGGCGTTCTTAAGCAGGCATCTCTGAACAACATCAGTATCTGTATTCTGTCTGTGTGGGTGTGTGTAGGTGCATGTGTGTGTGTTTCCAGCCATACTATACATAGACATACGGCCTTTCAATGAACTCAAACTGTATGCAGAAAAGCAGAAGTAAGCGTCTTGCTAAACTATAAAAACAGGGACTTGCAATAGGCCATATCTCAAATGCACATTTAAAGGTGTGACTCTTGCACTTTTAAGAAAACAACAGGACAGTCTGGTTTTTATGATGTCGAGACTGCTTCCTATCATCTCATGGTACACAAGTGCAAACAGAATCTTATCAGACCTAATAAGGATATGATTTTTATCAGCATACAAATGACAATATAAAAACATCTCACTCTTACACACAGTGTGTGTGATTGTGGTGTGGACAAACTAGTTACCCAGAAATGCTACTGTAGCCTTTTCCAGCTTCCTGCCTACGTTTTAGGATTTTTCTATGGTCCTTTGACAAAAGTTGTGATATAATATTCATCTAAAAGTTCCCAGCAGTGAAAAATAAATTTCCTTTAAGTGTAAAACCAGGCTGATAAATTAATAACTATGACAAACTCTTTAATGGCAAAACCATGTTGGAATCACTCGTGTAGACTAAGGTGTCAAATGCTCTGTGGTCAGGATGGAAAGTTTGGTAGCACGAACAAATTATAGGTTGGTGCTTATACAGATTTTTCACTTCCTTTGTCTTTCTTTGTGTCCTACCTGAAGTGTTTCCCAGAGATAGAGTGCAGTTCCTCTGCAGTGGCACAGTAGATGCTAGTCTGCGCTCCTTCCCGTGAAGTTTTCAGGAACACGGAGAAGACGGTGAACAATATCGTCATCAGAGTCGAATGTCTGGTCAGGTCAGAGTTTACCGTCCCCGGATGAACCGAGTTCACTGTGACATTAGTTCCTGTGAAAGAAATGCACCAACTTTTTATCACAATTTTATCAGCTTAAATTTTAGGTAAAAACATTTCTTCTGTAAATTTTCACGTTGGCTTTGGCGACATGCTTCCATTTCAAAAGCGTGTTTATGAAAGACTGTGTTGTCACATTTAATAGTTGAGTCTTCCATTTAAGAAGCCTCAGAACACCTCGTGATCACCCTTGGCACAAATGCTCGTCATTCCTCTCTTGGATATGAATGTCACATAGTTTCTCCCACACTTTGTGTTACTGGTTACAATGGTTTGTATTTGTGTACCTTTGAGCCTGGAAGCCAGCTCTCTGGTGAACAGTACATTTGCCAGTTTGCTCTGGCAGTATGCTAATCCGCTGTTGTAGCTGCCCTGGCTGTGAAGGTCATGGAAGCGGATCCAGCCGAAGTTGTGTGCCAGAGAGGAGACCACCACAATCCGAGCCGGAGCGCTGCGCTTTAAAAGCCCGATTAGAAGGGACGTCAACAGGAAGTGGCCTGCAACATGTAAGAATCATCCTTTCAGTGTATTTTATTTCGGAAATAACCGTCCCCACATTGGAGACTAATTGATTTAATTGCAACGATTCAATGATTAAAACAGGTTCGATAAAAGCCCTACCCAAATGATTGACTCCGATATGCATCTCAAAGCCATCGACAGTTTTCGTGTAGGGGCACATCATCACCCCAGCGTTGTTTATAAGGATATGTAGCTGGTTGACTTCTGAAAAAGAAGAGAGCATCACACAAAAAAAAACCTATTTAATAACCACACACTTGGGCTCTGTAGATGTGAGTATTAAAACGCTAACCTGTGCTCACCTCTTAGGAATTTCTGTGCGAAGGCTCGTATAGAGCACGTATCTGCCAAATCGAGCTCCCGGACTTCCACTTGTGCTTCGGGGTAACTGGCTCGTATACTGGCCGCAGCCTCCTCACCCTTTTCCACATCTCGACACGCCATGATCACCCGAGCTCCTACCAGGTGACAAAGAAGCAGCAACTAAACTATTAAGCCAAATAGAGGTTTGGTGTGTGGTTTGGATTAATCAGATTTAATCCCTGGGGAAATTATGTAGCTGACCTGTTAGTCAGTGGTGTAGAAAAGCATTTTCACTGATGACTCAAAAAACAATGCAATTTATTTTTAAAGGCCAAGTAATTACTAAGTCCCACACGCAGGAAATATTTGAGACTGTTGAAAGATTTAATCTGTTACAATGTCATCCACTAAAAAGCATTAAAGAGTGACTTAATGCTGTAAGGTATAAAGAAAAAGCATTTTCCCCTTCCTGATTCCTCAGATTTTTTCTGCACATTTGTCATGCTTAAATATAATAAAAAAGCTTTTAAATGATTATATCATTTATTAATGGGGGGGTGAAGCAATCTAAACTGACCTGGCTGAAAGTGAAAAAAATAATTGTTCAGTTCAGAACTAAAGAAGCCTCTTCACAAACTTTAAAGAAATCCAGTTGCCTTCTATCTCAAATTCTTAAGATTTTAATGGCATGTGAGTCATCATCAACGACAAACCCAGTCCTAATCCTGTGCTTTCAGAATATTTAAGTGTTTTTTACGTATTTCTTTAACACTTTGTTAACGCCCCTGAGTATTTGGACTGAGGTGAGAAAAAATGAATCATTCTAACTGACATGCATCACTCGCTTTCACTCGCACTTACAGTTTTTTCTGAATGCTTAAACCCTAACTGTGATTCTTATAGCACAATTTCTAAAACTATTAATACTTATAGCAAAACCACTCACTGAGTTTGCAAAACTAAAAGCACAAACACTGCTTTGCACTTAGTTTGCCATTTTGTAACACACACTTTGCAAACCTGTAGCTACAATCCACTGCACAGCACTCTTTTTGCAGAACTGTAAACACAACTCACTGCTTTACAATCAATTTCCAAATGATCAATGCACTCCTAGCAAAACTATACACATTTAAGGCCATTATTTACACTATTTTGCCAACTGTCTGGCACACTGTCACATGTGAAAACTTTTTTAGATAATTAGTTCACTTTGCAGTCAGCCTAAGCACTATAATACAGGTAAGCTCTGTGTGTGGAGTACAATGGAGGGAGCAGGAAGAGTGAGAAGTAAAGGAGGCCGAGGAAGAGGACGTGGAGGTGAAGAAGTAGGAAGAAGAGGACGACAAGGACAAGGAGGAGCAAGATGAGGACGAGGAGGGGGGAGAGGAGGACGAGGAGGGGGGAGAGGAGGACGAGGAGGGGGAAGAGGAAGGGTAAGAAGAGTAAGAAATAGAATTGCTGATGACATCAGAGCTACAATAGTGGACCATGTAATCAACTGTGGAATGACCCTGAGGGGAGCTGGCCAACGGGTCCAGCCTAACTCAAGCCGCTACACTGTAGCAAGTATCATAAGGATATTTTGAAATGAGAATCGGTTAGTACAGTCACTTTGCACTAAGATTTGTAGCACTGCCATATGCTGATGAGAAACACAACAATACCATAGATGTAAAAATACTGAAATTGTTACTTTACAGAATTGCTAGACAACCAGATGCTGGGGCAGAGGAAGCATGTTCACTGCAGACCAAGAAACCCATATAGTCAATATGGCGATTGCAAATAATCCTATACTTGGTAATAAACACTTGTGTTTGTTTTGATGTGTGTGAATAAACACCAGTACTTGAAGTTTGGATCCCTCTATGCTTACGAATCTATGACAAAAGTATGAGCTCAAACTGACATAGCCTACCTTGTGCACAGAAAAAGCAAAAGCCAGATGTGTTTTGTATTCATACTATCAGTGTGCAGTTGGCGCATTGTGTGCTTAGTAGATGATGGCTTGTGTGTACTGTTTGATACGAAAACACCATTTTTACGAAGGTGTGAAGAGTTAATCTAGCTGTGTTCGCTTTTGCAAGAGAACTACAATGTTTTGATAATTGGGTGACAGGTTTTCTTATTTGTGTGTAGAGTTTTGCAAAAATAGCCAATAGTTACAAAAAATGTGCTTAAGCAATCAGAAAAAACTGTAATACATGAAGTTAGGGTTGAAGCTACGGTTGGAGGTCATGACCAACTCATAGGATTGAATTGTTTGTTTTTTCTTAATTAAACCAAAATAAAACTTTATACCTGTTCCAAACCCACAGTGATGGCATATTGACCATATTATAATCATACAACAAGTCAAGTATTTATGTGACTACATTTAAAGCGAGGTTTTCCTTGAGACCACAACAGCTAATTGTGTCACACCATGGTCCATTTTATTATGAACATTTTAAATGGGGCAAGGACGCTGATTTCAGTCTTATTGCTTTAAGAGACTGCTGATTTCTCTCAGCAGCAGGTTATGGGTTTAAAGAGGCACCTCGAATTGCCAGATCCAGGGCAGTCTCCTTCCCAATTCCTGTGTTGGCTCCAGTGATGAGGACCGTCTTCCCATCAAGACGAGTTGTGGACTTGCACACTTCTCCTGCTGCATATTTTCTGCACATACACACACAAACAAGGCTGATTTATACCACACAAATTCTGCATCATCAAATGCAGCAGACAGCTCCATTTAAATGACTAGCAGCTCCTTCTGCAGTCTCTAAATGCTATGCCCCCGTTAAAGCTGGCATTGTGGTGAAACCGGGTTACTTATTCACACAAAAACTTGCATAGTGAAGTGTGCAAGTGGTGCGAAACACACGCCAGTGAGCAGGGCCGCCACATAACCAATAGCTCTCTTGGAGTGTTGTATGCATATATAACTCCTCCCACGCTCCGGCTGCTGATAGGCCCGAGCAGCTCAGACGGAAGACACCCGGTTCATCTGTGCTAGAAAAAAAAACACCCTCCCACAGCTCAATTTTTCTATTTCATTGATCAGCAGCTTCGTGTGAAATCACCGTTAACGTAAAGCATTCACAATTAACGATCATGTGGCTTCATTAATCAAACTGATCCTCATCGTAATAACTACACCACACCACCTAAATGTCTTGTTAACCAAGTAATAACCTGCCCTGACATCCAGTGTTAAACTCTGCGTTTAAATTCTAATTACTGAGCGCGTGAAGTGGGCGCTTACCTTATTTGTGGCGCAAATAAAATCACCAGCAGCGTCACCACTCCGAGGCCCGCGATAATTAATAAAAGGAACATCATGCTATGGATCTTCGCTCCTCTGCCTCTTCCAGCAGGATGCTACCGAAGTGTAGGCGGAACAGCTGATGTCAAAGCAGGAATGGGGGTGCGAGCTGCAAACGGATGGGGTGAAGGTTGAACCACGCGCGGGATCATGGGATTGTAGTTCGATGCGTGACAAGATGGCTACTGGAGACGATACGTGACAGGGTTCACTGAGTTTGCAGCTGGGGGCAGTGATTTTAAAGTGAAATGTCATAAAAATAAATTAAGCTAATTTAGTTAATAAATTATTAACAACAAAAAGACAAAGACGGAGTCACTTTTTTCAAATGTTTCTAATTTTTTTGTTAAATGTAATTCATCTGCCCCCTCTTAAAGAAAGAAACAATTTAATGATTTTTTTTTTAGCCATTTGATAGCAGTAAAAATCCCCTAAATGTCATTTTAAGCCGGAAACTTAATTCATTTTGCTAAAATAAAGAAAAATCGAGGCTGCTGTGGGTCAAATTAATAATAATGGATTGGATTTAAATAGCGCTTTTCAAGGCACCCAAAGCGCTTTACAATACCATTCACTCTCACATTCACACACTGGTGGAGGCCACAGATACTGGGGCAGACTGACAGAAGCGAGGCTGCCATATCGTGCCATTGGCCCAACACCAGTAGGCGGTAGGGTAACGTACCTTGTCCAAGGACACAACGACGAGGACAGAACCCCCTGAGCCACAGTGGCCCGATTAGACCCTCATCTATTCAAATTGATTTTAGCTGCACCACCAAGGAAAATTGTGGTTTTATGTAACTGTAGATGCCATCTTTGTGTATTTTTTTTTGTGGGAAAGTGGTGATGGACTTCAAAGGGGACAGTTCTCGCACATTGTTGCAAGAACTGTCTATTTTTCTGCAGAGACAGCGATCTGCTGGTCTTTTAAACAATTAAATAGTAAAAATGAAAGTGATCAAAGCGAATGCACCAAGGTAATATAAGATAAGTTAGGATAAGAGATAAAATAACTTTTTATTGTCATTGCACAGTCATACCTAGTGCAATAGTACAAGGAATTTGGAAACTGTCCCACTTCGATACTAAACACAACAAAACACAGGTCAAGGTCAAGTTTGTTTATATAATGAACCTCTGAAGTGCCTTTTTGTGTGCCATGGTGCAGTTGAAGAACCATACAGAAATACAGTATGTCAGCACACTTTCAGTGTAGCAACAGTAGAAGACAATCAGCAGTTCCCCCTTCAGGTCCAATTTTCTGAGGATTCTTAGAAAATGGACACACGGTTGGGCTTTCTTTTCAACCGCCGAGGTTTTTGAGCTTCATTGGGAGTCTGTGTCTATGTGCACGCCTAGGAACTTGAAACTGTGTGTTTTAAAGGTATCCTGGCCTCCTCCTAAAGAATTGGGTTTCATGTTAACAAGTGATTCTAAACTGGCTATGTGAGATACCACTTGAAGTGTGTAGTGTTATTCTTACCTAACTGAGATTAAAACGCAAATCAACACAGGGGTTGGTGGGGTCATAAGACTGTAAAGGCACCTAGGCTGCCATTTCAGCAAATGTGGGGAACACCTGTTCTGTGGTCATTCTTTTTCCTCCTGCCTCGCAGACCTCGCAGGACTGTCTCCAAACCATTCCCCATAGCGGGTGCCTCTACCATCTTGTAAACCTTTATGAGGATGTTTTTATGACATAGTAGTGAGGGCAGTGTTAAACAGTTGTATTTGTTATACATTAATATATATAATAAATCCCGAAGGTTCATAATGTGCCATTTTAACTTTTCAATAAGATACATTTTAATAAATAAATAATACTCCCCCTGTTCTCTGAAACATTAACCAATGATTAATCACCCATTTATTTAGCTAGACAGGCTATTTATACATTCAAAATAGATCTGTACTTTAAAATTTGCTATAGACGCTTACTATGAGGAAATTCCTCCAGTTTCAACGAGGGGAACTCTGAATCCATGTAATTTCATTAACAGAATAAACACAAACATTTCCCAAGTAGCTCGATTTAAAAACTACATTTCCCAGAAAGCCCTATTAACGTTGTCTCTGTAGCGCCGGAATGAAATAATCATTAAATAATTATTCAGGTGATTTTAATACACGCTTTTCACAACATTTCGCTATTTTGTTTTAAATTCCTACATAATTGTGGTTTTTTAAAAAAAATATTTTTTCAATTTCATATCTAGTAAAAATAATTACATTTTAGTACGTTTGTGTTTTGTTCCGGAGTTACGACGGTCGGTCGAAAGCCATCCGGAAGAATCTCGAGGATCTGATTATCGTCCTAGCAAAACTACATACCTAAACTTGTGATCAAAAGTGTTGTATTTTACAATAAAAGACAAAAATAATTTCACAAGAAAGGACATTTAAACGACACGCAAAATGTCGTCGGAGGAATTCGAGAAGTTGCACGAAATGTACCGATCGTTGTACGAGGAGCTGAAGCTGATGCCAGATAAGGCTCAGAAATCTCACGGAGGTAAATACTTGCTCATAAAGCCGAGATCAAAAATAACTACGCCTTAGAATATAAGTTATGAGCTTTTTAAGTAACACCTGTACTGTCACTCCTGCAGAGGAGAGGAAGAGGCTGGTGAGGACTTTCGATGAGAGACATGGGGAGGCTGAAGAAGTGGTGAGCTGTTTATCTTTTTCCCCAGCTAGCTAAAGTTCACTTGACTACTAGCTATGTCTTTTTCATGTAAATACACTTTTTTTTCTTAAATTGAGGTTGAAATGAACTTTTAAAGAAATCTACCACCAGAGAAATAGTGAATTATCAAAAATAATACACGTGTTTGTTGTGCAAATAACACTTGTTTAATACAAAATCGAAACCTAGTGTACATTTTACCCCCCAAAAGGCATTTTTCGCTTGTCCAGTCTTTTTGGTAACCACAGTGCATTTCAAGTAAAACAGTGAAGTTAAAAAAACCCAACTTTTGTTCTTTTCATTTTGTTGACACAAACCTTTTATAATTGTTATTCCATCTTTTAACATCAACATATTTTAAGTAGTTATTTAAGAATTATGCACTGCAAATTATGTCCCACAACATATGTGCAATTCTGTTACCAACACCTGTTTAACCTGGAAAAGGACGAGACAATGAGTGACATGACAGTGATGCGGTTTCATGATTGAGTCTTGTGCTAGCACCAGCGTTGGATATTTACTTATACATATTTTGTTTTTTTCCTCCAAGATTCTGACCTTGTTACTTATATTATTAAAATCCGAGGGGTGTTTCTAATATGTTGGCCATCAAGTGTATAAGAATAAAACCGAAATAGAAGAACCTCTAATTAAATTTAGTTTACAGCTCTCTTTAGTATTCTAAGTATGCCCCATTTTTAACTGTGCATGAATTCAAATGGCACTGAAATGTTCTGGCTTACGAAGGTTAAGTCTAAACTAGTAAATAAATTGATAATATATACTTGTTTCTATAGAGTAAGATCCTTATTTGTCTTTTTCTCAAACAATAACATTTTCTTGTCTTTCTCCAGTTACAAGGAATGGAAGAGGAGCTGCGCGTTGCCCCTCCGTCCTATCGAAATTCAATGAGCACAAAATTACGTATTTACCGGCGAGACCTCGGCAAGCTTCAGAGGGACATGAAAAACTCAGCACCTGGCTTTGGCTCCTCGTACAACACAGTGCCAGGAAATCATGGCATCTACTCTTCACAAAATCAGCACAGTGTGAGTCAGGGGCTTTGGGGTGCTTGGGTTTGCTGTTACAGACGCTTATGACGCTGCTGTTATGTCAAACTGCATTTGTGGGGTAAGATTTTTCTGGGTGTGTGTTTTTTTTCTTCCTCTTTTTGCTGAAGAATATCAATGTGCTGTAACATAAGAAAAAATGCAAATAGGAGATGCACAAATCAAGAAAACGTCTTCATCAATTTGAAACGAAATCCTCTGAACTTATTAGGGCTTATTTTTCAGCAGCACTTACAGATCCAGACTGTATTAGACTGAGAAAAATGTCAACCCTGGTTCCTAGTGATCCTCGTGGATATTATATAACCATGCATTGGAATTGTAGAAGTTGTCATGATAACAAAATGTCTATGTAAGTGTATTTCCAGAATAAATCTGCTTAAACTTGGTTTCATTTGTCACTGTTCCTTGTCTTTGCAGACACACCTGCAGTCCCAGAGAGCGTTGCTTCTTCAAGGTACAGATGCTCTAAATAACGCCAGCCAGAGTATTGAGCGCAGCCAGCGCATCGCTGCTGAGACGGAGCAAATTGGCACAGATATCATCGAGGAGTTGGGAGAACAGAGGGAACAGCTGGATCGAACCAGAAACAGAGTGAGCTGAGAATCATTATTACGCTTGTATTCTTGTACTGTGCTGTGCAAAAGTCTTTAGCCACCTGTGATGTCTATATGTCACTGACCTATGAATCGTTTAAGCTTAAAAAGGCACCTAAATCAAATGATGAACCAGTATTGATGTGTCTACACGTGACAGACAACTTATCAGAAAAACACATTATTAGTTTCTAATTTTTTAGTTAAATATGGAAAATGCCAAATATAACACAGTTCAACAGGCATAAAATAGTATTTTTGCACTAAAAATGTGATTTTCAAAGAGCTACCAGCTGTCAGCTTGACATATCTCACTATCCTGTGCAGTCCTTAAAAATTTTAACGCAACTTAAACTTTAAAAATTAACTTCCAAGCTCATTAGCATTTTAAAAACTCTGTTTTTTCCTTATGTGCTGTATTTTCATGCATGTTTGCACGTTTCAATAAATTGATGCATATATTTCTTTCCTTCCTACCAAACTATAAAGAAACGAATAGTGGCTCAAGACTTTGGCACAGGACTGCATGATGACGATATGATCTGAGATTAGTAGGTTTGTTAAAACTCTTCTGTTTTGTTGTTTTTATAGCTTGCGAATACTGGAGAGAACCTGAGTCGTAGTAGAAAAATTCTTCGTGCCATGTCAAGGCGGTAAGTGCACCCTACGAGACGTTTTACACCACAGTAGTTCCTTTGTTTGTTTGTTTTTTAATGCAAATTCAATATTTTTTGTGTGCATCTCATGATCCTGATGATTGGGGTCTCTTTTAAATGTTCTTGGAACATTTGAGCACAGTGTAAGCATCTTATTGTTGCTTCTTTTCTGTCTTACAGGCTAGTGACAAACAAGTTGCTACTGGGCATCATCATTTTAATGGAACTGGCCATTCTGGGTGCTGTGATTTACCTGAAGTTTTTCCGAAAATGAGCAGACTTACGTTTAAGTTGTGGATCCAGGGCAAACTTGGACTCTTTCTGTCTCTACTGACTATCCAGTAGCAATAATAACACTGTCCTGCTGTTTTCAGCTATCTGTGTCTGTGATGGCAATGAAGGCCTGAACTCTGACAGGGGATTCTGTCCATTATTTGATGTGAATGGCAATTTGCCAACTTGCTAATGGACCAAACCTACAGAAGCTCTTTGAACTAAGATTTGCACTGTCACTTGATGCCGTTGATGTCCTGCAGGATGATGATCTGGACTTGTCTGCTGGCTGTTACAGATCCCATGGATGATTCTTTGTAGCATCATAGCTGAGTCAGAAAACAAGCTAATTGAGCCCACATGTCTCTCTGGGTGAAAGCACTTGTGAAATGGGACTGACAGTTCTAGAAAGCTATAAGTCTCAGATTGGGTTACAAAACTGCTCAAATTCAACTGCTGATGTATGAATATCTTTTACAATATGATGAAAAAGCACCTAACAAAATAATTTCTTTTCTGTGTTTAAGCGGTTGTGTGCTTAAAAAAAGACTTAAGTTTTGAATGAGATATATCAGTAAAATAAATTAATGCAATGTCTTAATACAGTTCATGCAAAATTACTGTACGATTCAAAAATCACTGTTATAAATAGGTTTTTGGTTTCCGATTTGATGTCTTTCGCAACATTAAAGTTGATCTTTAACCTCAGTTTGCATCTGATATTTTTAAGGAAGGAAGCCAAACAGTTAAGAAAGATACTCTGTGGAAGCCCTGATCAGGTAATAAAGGGTAAACAGCACCTGTTACCATAGAGTTTATTCTCAAATAACTGACCATATGGTGATTTCCAGTGGTGTTAAGGGAAACGGTACACCTGCTGCAATGTTTTTCTATTCCATCATGCCCACCTGGTGTGTTCTAGAGTATACAAACAAGTTTGGTGACCTGGTTATGTATGACAGGGTTAGATAAGGAACATTGTAGAAAGAAGGAAATATAATTTTAATGTGTTAAAATATTACCTTTGAATTTCTTCCCATCTTCTTAAGTACAAAGGGAACATTCTAGGGTTTTATAACCTAATTTAAAATAAATCTCTTTCAATAAAAAGCCAGGACACTGTATAAAATACAAATGCAAACAGAATGCAGTGAATTAGTTAAAAAATAATACTCAGATAACCTTTCCATTTTTTTTCCATGCTCACATGTGTCCAACAACGAAACATGCTGCTGGCAAATATTTTCAGCGTGACATGTTTGGATTGCAGGCTGACTGGTTTAGCCCTTTCAAGTAGGTACGGATACATATGTTACTGTCATACATACAGGTTGTGTTTGGGTATGGTCTTGCTGAAATACAAAAGGTCTTACCTGAAAAATACTGTTTTGATTGTTCCTGTGCTATTTTTTAAAGTATAAATATGACTAATATCTTTGGTAAATCCCCAGCTTGGTGGGGATTAACCATGACGTTCATATTTGTGGAGTTTAGTGATATTTCAGCAACTTTTAGGTTAATTAACGTGAAATGTGGTAGGCATTCATGTTCATCCTCAAGGTTATTCTTTGGTTCTTCATTTAGTGCATTCATCAATTAAAGCAATATATTACTCTGATCACAAAATAATGAGGAGATAAGACACATGTAGAAACAAACAAAAAATTTTAATCATATTAAAGGAAGACCAAAATAGAAGCTCTTTGTTACAAGGACAATAACAAGCCATAATTTAGTTCACGCATAATGATACAAATAGTTATTACTTTTTCCAGGGATGCTGAAATAGTGGTGCACAAATCACTATAGTCCATGTATTGATTCACAGTAAAAATAGAAAAGTAAACTCTAAAGAAAATACAGTAACTACAACTATCACAGAAGTGATAGCATACCTCTAGTTTTAACTAACTGGCACAGCCACAAAACAGTCCAAAGTAGACTGTGAACTTCAGTCGTACATACTCGATACTTTTTGTACCGCTGATGCAAGCTAATTCTCTCATAAACCAAACATGATAGATACTTGGCAGCTGTGGCAACGCACACCTAAGATTAACCACCCACCCATCATTTCTTAGCCACTTATTGGAGGTTTGCAGGGCGCTATCAGAGATAGCCAGACAAGTTATTACACATAATAATAATAATAATAAAATAAGTTAGTATTGCTGTATCCCCAATAGCTGTATTGGTGTCTAAATTCTGTCAAAGACTTTTCTCAGCATTATCAATATGAAGAAAGATTATGCAAAGCCCTTTCGTAGTTTCATGAATCCCGACATAATTTAGCTTTCAAAGTGAAAGACCAAGCAGCAAAAAAAAAAAAAAAAGCTTTAAACTGTCACCTTTCAAATAGATATAGTCTTTGCAGTCTTGTATTTAAATCTGTGGAATGGTCAGGGATGACAGTGTTGAAGTCCATAGCTTTGCTTCATGCCCTTAGAGGCGAAGCTCTGTGTCGTTTTTCCCAGAGGGAATTTCGTCCATGGATGTGTGAGCGCCTTCTCTCGTCTGTCCCAATGATGATGCAATGACATCAACTGCTAACGTGGCAGTAGCCTCCACAGCTTCAGGACTTGCCCCAAGGACAGGATTTACTTCTACCATGTCCATGACTGACAGCAGACCTGCACACCAAGAGGATGACAAGTTAGATTCGAAAGACAGACAGTCAAAGACCTTTAAGAAATCTAAAAAAGACCAAAGGAAATGAAAGCCATAACTGTAGTGATCTGTACCTGTGTTATGAATCTCCTCTGCGATGTAGATTCCCTCTCTGTAGGTCAGACCTCCATTTACTGGTGTTCCTGTGGCGGGAGCCAGAGACGGGTCGAATGCATCGATGTCAAAGCTCAAGTGTATTGGTCGTTGTTTTCTGTCAGGATGGTAATAAAATTCAACATCTCCGTTCAAACATCTATAACTGTTTTTTGTATAAATTAAAAATTGAAAAATTAATAACATTTTTAGTGTTATCATTTTAAAATCTATTATAATCACAATCTATTAATAATAATACCTTGCCAGAAGATGGTCAAAAGTGACTTCCATGACCCTTTGGATGCCTAGTCTGTCGATATCTCTCATGGTGAAATACTGGATACCGAAGCTCTTGAGGAATTGGCTGCAATGCACAATTTTAAATTACATCAAGACCTATGTTTCAGAGTGCACCCCAGTTTCGTTTACTAAAACGTTTTAATTGTAAGTACTTACTACTCCCCAGGGTCAACATCCCGCAGTCCAATGTACACCAGGTCTCTTGAGCTGAGAAATGGCTTAGTCCAGGAGAACCCAGGGATATCTGGCATCTGGTGAGTGAAAAGAGGTTGTTTAATATGTCATACAGGATACTAAAAAAGCAATAATACTTTTTTTTAAATTAACAGAATCCCTTTTGTAAGTAGTTTTTTAATATAACTTTAGTGAAGCTGAATGTTTTTCCTCACCTTGTCTTGCAGCTCTTTGAGCATGAATGACACAGGTTGGCCATGGAGGTTTCCTGAAGGGGAGGTCATAGGGGTATTGATATCTGCATGAGCATCAACCCAGATAAGGCACAGGTCAGGACTATGCTGGGCATGGCCGCTCACTGATCCAATAGCAAGGCTATAACAGATGTAGAGCAGCTTTAAAGATATCTGTGCAATGGATTCATAATATTAATACAAACACTGGACTTGTTGTACAGAGTAGGCTATCTTGTAGTATTGCCAATATTTTCTGTTCCTACCTGTGATCACCTCCCAGCATAAGAAGAGTGTGGCCAGCACTGACAGCATTCCTCACTGCTGCAGACAGCTTTTTATTTGCTGCACCCACAGTCCGAGGGAACTTTACATCCATGTAGGGCTCATCCTCCTCCAGGTGTTGGAAGTTCAGATCCCCAAAGTCATGGACAGAAAAGTCTAAAAACACAACAACAAACATCCATACATTTAAACTACTTTGCGCTGTGTCATGCTTGCTGCAGTTTACAATGACGCATTGAATGGGAGTGCACTATTTTCTCAGGAAATCTGAACAAAGGAACTGGTAACCTGATGGTTTCAAACAGCCTGAGGATTTGTAATTAGCAGACGTGGTATGTGCAGGTGTCAGTTAAGCAGCCTACATAATCCGTAGCTCCCGTGACTTAACATGCGTTTGTCTGACCTTGCACTCTCGTGGGTTTGAGTCATTCAATGCCAGTGGAACTAGTGACGGAGCACTTTCCGTTAGTCTTGTTTCCCACATCGGGTCAGGTTTCAGTGACTGTAGTTTGCCTTATACTACGTGGTTGCAGAAGATTTAAAAGTTTAGATATAGACTGCGAAGTAAACAAGTGAAGTGTTTCACCATATTAGGGTTCATCCAGCAATATGAGCCTTGATGGTAGTGTAGTATTACTCTGCTGATCCAAGGGTGACCAATGCGGTTCATGACCATTCGTAGACAGGACAGGAATAGCCCTTGTTTGATGCAACAGTGAGCATCTCTTGCAAGACAATTCATAAGTTTGTCAAAGGGATGAGCTTTTAAATTTTAAATGCAAGATTACTAGTGCTATAATTCATATGTAAAGGCATGTTAAATGTTTGTAAATGCCAGTGATTATTGGTTTGATTATATCTATATATTTTTAATTTAAACAATTTGTACAAATTGACAGGAAACCTAGAGAGTGTGAAAATGTAAGAGTACATGGCAGCTAGTTCTCTTAGTGTTTGGTTTCATGTGTCCTCCTCTGTTAGTGACATAGCAGCTAGATCTTATTTCATTGCTGCCAATTTGGCCACCAGGGAATTGATTCCTGGCCAACATTTTACATTAGATTACATATATTCAGGTTTTATTTTACTTTTTATAAACCACCTTGTGATAAACATCAAGGTTGTTACTATAAAAACTTACTATAAAACTTACAACAGTCTCTTTGAGATTCAGCAACAAAAGAACAAACTGATGAGTGTGTGTATATATATATACACTCGTTTGATACAGTTCAAGGTATTTTGGACAATATAATCATATGTAATTGTGCAGATCCACTTAGTGGCCATACAGAAAAATGAAAGTAAGCCAGTGACGCACTGTATAATGTATGTGTAACACAAAGGGAGCGCTCTTCCCTTTGCACAACATGTTTACGACTCATGAGCTGATGTGTGGAACAGAACAAACTGGATTACCTGGGTAGTTAGGTAAGGGAAGTTAGGAAGTTACTACCTAAAGGCGTGCATTAAGCTGCCATTGTCACACACCTTCATTGGTTTTTCTGTTATATTTATAGAGGCAGGAGCAGTTTGTGGTGCAAATGGGGATTCTGGTGAGCTAAGAAGTATCACGACAGCAGATTTCCATTTCATTTTACTTTTTGGGCGAAATTTCAAGATATTACTTTGGACATTTTGAGTATATTTATTACGCATAAAACAGATTAATTTGAACTACCTTTACTACAATTATTAATGGAGGTCATCATGATTTACATTGTGTTTGTTCCATGCACAATATTAATCTACATTAACCTTATCACTCCAAAGGTACTTAACTATGTCTGGATCACAGATAGAATTTAAGTACCCTGGGATAGCTGTGATCTTATCATGGCCTGTTAAGAACTGGCAGGCCCTCCTCTCTTTACTCATGAATCTTTCCTGTTGGTCATTCCCTCCCTGTTGGAGTGGAATTTCAATTACAATGGCACCTCGCTGACATGCGCACAGAGGGGGTTCTTTTCACCTGCTGTGCCTTTCACGTTAAAGGTACCACTTCTTTTCACACCGGACTGCGTGGGAGTTTTCATTTGGACCACATAAAAAGTAAAAGTGTCTGTCACTGCAGTGACGACATAATGGAAATAACACCGTCATCTTCATCCTGGGCTCTTACGAGCATGTGCCAGAACGGCGGTGGGGGGTTGGGGGCAAGAATGAATGAGCAATTCGTGTAATTTCTCACGAGAAGAGCGAGACGCCGGCGTGCCATGTTGACAGCTATCACAATGCCTTCCTGTATTGTCTCGTCTTTCCGTCCTATGCACGAGTTTGTAGCCATTATACAATAACATTTCGACGAGGATTAACATCAAACATCGGAGATGATGTTCGAGGTTTCTCTCTTTGACTGCCTTTAATATGGCATTAAACATGCACAAATATACATTCCTATGTTATTACAAGACGTTTTATCCTGTAAAACTAATGACGAAAGCCTCAAACTGGACTCGCGCGTAAATCACTTTGTTCTCCGAAACATGTGCGCCAAATCTCTCTCATTGGTTACATATCATTTGTTTATATTTACTTTCTCCCGATTATGTAACAGACTGACTGACGACCGAGCGCTGAAGCTATGTCTTTCTAAAAGTCTGCCGGGTTAAGCTGCAGGTTACACCCACCGACAAGTTACATAACCCAGCACCACCGGCAGCTCCAAGATTATCCGCTCGTTCGACACTTACCAAAATTTGAAAGCCTCTCTATGAGCCCCGCATCCCTGATGACTTTAGGGCCATGCTCCACACCTCTCTTTTTCTGTAGGGGAGGAAACATGGGAGTTGTTAAACTGCTAAAGATGATAGGCTCTTTAAAATTAATGATAACATTTTTTTTTTAAAAATCCTCAATATCTTACTTGTCCTTTTGAAAACGGAGCGCCAAGCACGGCCACCGAATGAGCTCTGCTTTGCTGGCAAGTATGGTTGAAATGACGGGAAGAGTGGGAAAGACGGTAAAGTGCTCCTCTCAAAGCCATTCTCGGAAATTAAAAGTTGCCCCAGTCACAATGAAACCGACTCGGAGTCTGACGAAAGCTCAGTGAGATGTTGCGCCGGAGGATGCTGAATGTGTCGTTGGTGCAGGAGAGGCGGTCTTTATGACTCGTCAAGCTACTGAATATTTATGAGACTGTGACTCTGACAACAAATACGAAGCGAACTCCTCTTAATTCAGTCATAAAATAAAAAACAAATCTCTGCCGCCTACCATAAAAAGCGTAATTTCTTTTAAGCGTTTGCAATGTGTTATGAGCTTTTATTACCGAGGCACGTCTTGATATATATAAAGCGTCTGACGTCAGGTTGAATGACACACCTTCGTAGTAGCCAATAGCAACTATGGAAGGAAGTGGGTTCGCTTTTAGGCGTGTCCTGCAAACTAATGTGGGCCAACGGGTGTTTTGTGAAATGTTGGGACGCGCTGCTGCAGTGTCATCAAAGTGGAAATTTCCACAGACGCAGCGCAGTGTAATGATCCGCTTGTTTACATTAAACGCTCTTGACCGAGGTGTTTGTCCACGCGTGTTCTAAAGCTCCGGACAAAACATATCCCACTTGATTTCAGGCCAACATAAAAACATGTTATTATCTGGGTTAGTGTATTATTACGGGGTTTATCTTTCACCACCGCAAGAAATTTAACACTGTAAAGCAATAACAGAATCTCAAGTGCAAGTTATCATAGGCAATTAACTGAAAGTAAAATGGACTTAAACAGAAAAGATTTCTAATAAATATAACGAGCGATTGTTTTATTATTTATGTTTATTTACTTGATGAATTGCAGTTAGTTTATAATTATAATTTTATTTTACAAGTAAAGGAACACAATGCTTCGTGGACTTGCTCTGTTTCCTGTCATTAACGTGAAACTGCGGTTTATTACTATTAATTCGTTGTTATAGTCTTGTCAGGCTATGATGAATCCACTATATCTTATCTTTATGTACTCGGATTTTTTTCCAAGCACGATGCACAGCGTTCAGCTGAAATTACATTACAGGCAACACAAAGACAGCTTCATTAACATGGGCTATTGTGGGTACAAAAAATGGCCTGCATTTGTATAGCGCTTTACTCAGTCCCAAAGCGCTTTACACTACATTCACACACTGGCAATGGCAAGCTACATTGTAGCCACAACTGCCCTGGGGCGCACTGATAGAGGCGAGCCACCGGGCCCTCAGTAGGCAAACATGGGATGTGGGCAAGGATATTTGGCTGGGAGGCAGCCTGGGATCGAACCACCAACCTTCTGATTGGTGGCTGACCTGCTCTGCCACCTGAGCTACAGCCACCCATCTAAACTTCAAGCCTAATTGCAAATCCTAACCCTAATCCACCGAGTGGTTCTAGGCGAATCAAGTGCAAGAGTTTTTCTTCTGACGTCATCAGCCCACCTCAGATGGATGACTGTGGCATGACTCAGTGAACAAAAATGAACATACTGTACTACGAAACAGAGGTTAATATTAAGGTAACTTAGTGATTAACCCTGTGGTGTCTGTACTATGAAGGAGGTTCACATCTTAACAGGGTATATCACTATGGTAACTAATGAGCAAGTATGAAATCCCCGCCTACTTCCCAGTCAAGTTTCCAGAAAATTGCCTCACCATTCTTGGTTCCACACACAGATGTGTGTGGAAAGACTAATAAATTTTCACTAGCGTCTAATTTTTGTGCGTCCAAGATAACTTGATCCTATGATCCTAAAGCATATATTTGTACTTGCAGACCGTAGGGTACATAAAATTTGGACGCAGACACTCAGGCTAGAGCTGGGGTAATATAAACTAAACTGTCATTTAATAAAATACTCAATTGTGAACCATTAGATTCTCTTGTGGTAATATCGCTGTCTGTTAACTCGAATAGATGGACAGCTTTCTTAACGGGCTTTAAACAAGCTCAATTTTATTAATACGGTAGCTCTTTCAGGTCTTGTTGACCAAAGCGCATTCAGATAGTACAGGGTGGGCCATTTATATGGATACACCGTAATAAAATGGGAATGGTTAGGGATATTAAAGTCCTGTTTGTGGCACATTAGGGGTTTGTGAGGGGGAAAACTCCTGAAGATGGGTGGTGGTGACCATGGTGGCCATTTAGAAGTCAGCCATCTTGGATACAACTTTTGTTTTTTCAATTGGAAGAGGGCCATGTGACACATCAAACATATTGGTAATGTCACAAGAAAAACAATGGTGTGCTTGGTTTCAACATAACTTTATTCTTTCATGAGTTATTTACAAGTTTCTCTTTGTGCACAGCCATTGACATGTCGAAGAGGTTAACACGTGAGGAGCGGATCGAAATTGTGTTGATATCTGGTGAACGCAGTAACCGGGTCATTGCAGCAGATTTCAATGCAAGACACCCTACGAGACCACCCATCTCCCATGCTACAGTTAGCAAACTGCTTGCTAAGTTTCGTGAAACTGGTTCAGTGTTGGATTTGCCAAAATGTGGACGCAACTGTCACTAATGAAGAAACATCAGTGGCTGTCCTAGCTTCACTCAGCAAGAGCCCACAGCGTAGCACTTGCCGCATGTCACTGGAGAGTGGCATTAGTCGAACATCCCTTCGGCGGATATTAGCTACTCACAAATGGCACCATTACAAACTCCAGCTACTGCAGCATCTCAACGAGGATGACCCAGATTGGCGCACAGAATTTGCAGAATGGGCAAAACAAAATTTTTTAACAGGACCCTCAGTTCACTCAGAAGATTTTGTTCAGTGATGAGGCAAACTTTTATGTGAATGGTGAAGTTAACAAACAAAACCACCGCTATTGGTCTGACACTAACCCACATTGGATGGATCCCTCCAAGACTGTTGGAACAACAAAAGTGATGGTTTGGTGTGGTATATGGGGTACAACGATAGTGGGTCCATTCTTCATCAATGGAAACCTCAAGGCCGCTGGATATTTGAAATTGCTACATGATGATGTGTTTCCCTTCTTTATGCACTGAAGCCTGCACGTTCCCTGAGTTTTTCCAGCAAGATGGTGCACCGCCACATTATGGGTGCCAGGTCCGAGCATTCCTAGATGAACAGTTTACTGGAAAGTGGATTGGTCGTCGTGGGCCAGTTGAATGGCCCTAAGGTCTCCTGATCTGACCCTCTTAGACTTTTATCTTTGGGGTCATCTGAAGGCAATTGTCTGTGGTGTGAAGATACGAGATGTGCAGCACCTGAAACTACAGATACTGGATGCCTGTGCTGGCATTTCTCCTACGGTGTTGCTATCAGTGTGTGAAGAGTGGGAGAAGAGGGTTGCATTGACAATCCAACACAATGGGCAGCACATTGAACACATTTTATAAGTGGTGAGAAACTTGTAAATAACTCATGAAAGAACAAAGTTACATTGAAACCAAACACACCATTAAGTTTGATGTGTCACATGGCCCTCTTCCTATTGAAAAAACAAAAGTTGTATCCAAGATGGCCGACTTCTAAATGGCCACCATGGTCACCCCCTCACATATACTAATATGCCACAAACAGGACTTTAATATCATCAACCATTCCCATTTTATTACGGTGTATCCATATAAATGGCCCACCCTGTAGTTTGATGCTACTGTACTGTACGGGGATGTTCATCTGGAGCAGCTTTGTTGCTTTCATTTTGTATGTGTAACCTCTTCATGTTTTTCTAAAACTCTTTATTCTTCCTTTGTAAATAAGCTGTTCAGCTGCGGGTACAGCAATCAATGTGAATGGGCCCAGTGTTTGGATGTTATAGTCTTGTCACGCTATGATGAATCCACTATATCTTATCTTTATGTACTCGGATTTTCTTCCAAGCACGATGCACAGCGTTCAGCTGAAATTATTTACATCACAGGCAACTCAAAGATAGCTCGGATTCACTAACATGGGCTATCGTGGGTACAAAGTAGTGCATTTCTAAACTTCAAGCCTAATTGTAAATCCTAACCCTAATCCTAACCCTAACCCACTGAGCGGTTCTAGGCGAATCAAGTGCAAGAGTTTTTCTTCTGACGTCATCAGCCCACCTCAGATGCATGACTGTGGCATGACTCAGTGAACAAGAATGAACATACTGTACTACGAAACAGAGGTTAATATTAAGGTAACTTACAGTTTTTTCTGATTGCTTAAGCACATTTTTTGTAACTATTGGCTATTTTTGCAAAACTCTACACACAAATAAGAAAACCTGTCACCCAATTATCAAAACATTGTAGTTCTCTTGCAAAAGCGAACACAGCTAGATTAACTCTTCACACCTTCGTAAAAATGGTGTTTTCGTATCAAACAGTACACACAAGCCATCATCTACTAAGCACACAATGCGCCAACTGCACACTGATGGTATGAATACAAAACACATCTGGCTTTTGCTTTCTCTGTGTACAGATGTCAATTTGAGGTCACACTTTTGTCATAGTGTCATGTAAACATAGAAGGATCCAAACTTCAAGTATTGGTGTTTATTCACACTCATCAAAACCAAGACAAAGTCAGAAAACAAAATAGGAATTTCACAAAAAAAAGGGGAAAAAAAGACAATCAGCCTACATCATGTCGTCTTTCTGGGTCCGGCCACAAAATTTCGTCCACATCGCATGCGATATCCTCCAGTCCAAGGCACCGGGGAAAATATCTCCTTGAATGCCGTATCCAGGCCTGACATGATGCCTGGTCAATATCTCCACATGCCTCCTCCATTGCCTGTAAAAGGGCTACCTGTTGATGAGAATGACGGTCGTACACTTTCCAGCGCCAGGCAGAGAAGAACTCCTCGATGGGATTTAAGAATGGAGAGTATGGAGGGAGGTTGAGTGCCATGAAGGATGGGTGGTCTGTAAACCAGTTGCGGACCAAAGCAGCCCTATGGAAACTAACATTGTCCCATATGATGACATATCGGGTCTGCTCTGGTCTCTGAACAGTGAGCATGTCATGCAAGGTGTCCAGGAATGCAATAATGTGTGCAGTGTTGTATGGGCCTATGGTTGCATGATGGTGAACAACACCATTTTGGCTTATAGCTGCACACATGGTTATGTTACCACCACGTTGTCCTGGAACATTGATGATGGCACGATGTCCAATAATGTTCCTGCCACGTCTCCTGGTTTTACTGAGGTTAAAACCGGCCTCATCTACAAAAAGTAGCTCATGTCCCGTTGCATCTGCTTCTAGTTCCATCACTCTCTGGACAAGACAAAACAAATGCAACACATCAGGACTACACACACAGCACTACAGTATGCACTTCCAAATTCAGAAACAATGACAGTAGCTTACCTGCACATAGTCATATCGCAGTTGCTTTACACGTTCTGTGTTTCTCTCGAAAGGAACTCTGTAAATTTGCTTCATTCTTATTCTGTGGCGCGCAAGTACACGACTTAGTGCAGAAATGCTTGCACTGTGTATATTTTGAAAGATGGTGTCATTATCAATTATGCGCTGCTGTATTTCGCACAGTCTTATTGCATTATTGGCAATCACCATGTTCACTATATGGGTCTCTTGCTCTGGAGTGAACATTCTGCCTCTGCCCCCAACATCTGGACGTCTAGCAATTCTGTAAAGTAACAATTTCAGTATTTTTGCATGTATGGTACTGTTGTGTTTCTCATTAGAGTATGGCAGTGCTACACAGTAATTACCGATTCTCATTTCGAAATGTCCTAATGATGCTTGCCACAGTGTAGCGGCTCAGTTTAGGCTGAACCCGTTGGCCAGCTTCCCTCAGGGTCATCCAGTGATTGATGACATGGTCCACTATTGTAGCTCTGATGTCATCAGTTATTCTGTTTCTTACTCTTCTTACCCTTCCTCTTTCCCCTCCTCGTCCCCTTCTTGCTCCTCCTTGTCCTCTTCCTCTAACTTCCTCTAACCCTCTTGCTTCTTCACCTCCACGTCCTCTTCCTCCAACTTCTTCACCTCCACGTCCTCTCCCTTGGCCTCCTCTGATTCTCACTCTTCTCACTCTTACTGCTCCTTCCATTGTACTCCACATAGACAGCTTACCTGTGGCCTGTTTATAGTGCTTAGGCTGATTGCAAAGTGGACTAATTATCTAAAACAGTTTTCACATGTGAAAGTGTGCCAGACAGTTGGCAAAATAGTGTTAATGATAGCCATACATGTGTATAATTTTGCTAGGAGTGTGTTGGAAATTTGGTAATTGAGTGTAAGCAGTGAGTTGTGTTTAAAGTTCTGCAAAAAGAGTGTTGTGCAGTGAATTGTGCCTACAGTTTTGCAAAGTGTGTGTTACAAAATTGCAAACTGAGTGCAAAGCAGTGTTTGTGCTTTTAGTTTTGCAAACTCAGTGAGTGGTTTTGCTATAAGTATTAATAGTTTTAGGAATTGTGCTATAAGAATCACAGTTAGGGTTAAAGCCATCAGAAAAAACTGTAATAATAGGTAACCCTGTGGTGTCTGTACTATGAAGGAGGTTCACATCTTAACAGGGTATATCACCATGGTAGCTCCTGTCAGGTCTTGTTGACCAAAGCGCATTCAGATAGTAGTTTGATGCTTCTGTACTGTACGGGGATGTTCATCTGGAGCAGCTTTGTTGCTTTCATTTTGTATGTGTAACCTCTTCATGTTTTTCTAAAACTCTTTATTCTTCTTTGTAATCAGCTGTTCAGCTGCGGGTACAGTAATCAATGTGAATGGGCCCCTTAACCTTTTTATCACTTTTTAAAAATGGACCAAATTATCTGTATATAATCTTATTCTATTGCACTTACTGCTCTTGCACGTCCGATTAGATGTAAACTGTATTTATACATGTGTAATGGCAATAAAGATGAATCCTAAATATTTTTCTTATCCTCAGTAAAATGTAAAATTGGACGTGAAAATAAAAAAAAGTTCAAGGCCTCTCTGTCGTTGCACAAACAAATTAAAAGGAACTTTCACGTGATCGAGATGAACACTTGGGTGGCACCGAAATATGTTTGTTTTCTCTCAGCAAATAGTCTACAGTCACAATTTTGCTCGTGAAAGAAAATAAAGGAAACGAAAGGGAAAGTACGATTGTGACATTACATAAAGACATGCTATTTCATGTCAGTCATGCCACTGAGATACTCCTCTCATCATCTTCCTAGTGTCTGGTAAGGCTGACCGCTTATCCTGATGTTAGGGTAAGCGAATCCAGATAACAAAAACATAGACTGGTCCTCGTAAAACAGGGTCCTGTAGTTACAAATTTACGAAAGTAAGACTTTAGCGCCACCAAGCGGCTAAAGGTAGAGATACAAAAGTAATATAGTTCTTTTTTAGCCCTCGGTAAGGCTTGCCAGGAAAAACCTTGGATTGGATTGTATTTCACCCTGATGTTCTGGGTCCTGTTTGGACAATTATTGGAGACTAGGGACAAACCCGAGCTGGGACTTGAAAATTCTTTGTACTTAGAGTACTGTGCAAAAGTCTAATTTCTTCATATTTTACTAGGAAAATGAGAAGTAAATACAGCAATGACTGTATCATTAGTTACAGACCATTAGGAACAAATTTTAGGTGGGCCCTTGCCCACTTATTTTCATAGGCAGGCTTTTTCCTTCTGTGTCTTTTGTACAGGAACCTGTTGTTGTCAGCAGCACTTGTGAGTTCCTGTACTCTTTATCTGTTGCACTTGTTGTGCTTGTATACAAAACTAAAGCTCAGAAACTCAGACGGGGCATCCTAAAAGCACACATTCATGATGTGTCCACTTAAAAAAGAAATAAATGCTTGTACAATTCTAATGTGCTTCCGTGTTTGTGGGGTTGTATGTTGTTATTCTTAAACACAGGCTGAACATTCTCAGGTAAGATTTCTTGTAATTTCTTTAGGTAGCCATCAGGAATAGTTCTCCAGGTTTCTTGAAAGACATTAAAAGTTCTTCTTTAGATGTCGGCTACTTTTGTTCTGTTCTCTGTCAAAATGATCCCACACAGCTTCCACTTTCATTCCACTGAGATATTATCTGATGAGGCTTCAGTGAACAGCAGCTGGATCAACTGAAGGGCTTGATGCGTCTCTCAGGTCCTGTATCTGGTCTTTGCTGGAATTATTTATCTGTTTCTTAAGGACATGATATTCAGATACTGTTCATTTGCTTTAGATAGATTTTTTGCAAAACATGCTGAGATATGCCAAGTTTTCAGCTAATATATATTTTTTGTAAATCATTGTTGTTTAAGCTTGTCAAACTGTGTTATCTTTGGGATTTTTTCTTTTTTCTTTCTTTTTTCTTTCTTAAAAATTACAATAAAATCTGCCTCCTTAGATGCAAAATACTGAGGAATGTAGGATGGCTCAAGGCTTTTGCACTGTATATAACTAGACACATAGTGTATGGTAATTATAAATGTTATTCTGATTGTATCAGTCTTAATGTTCAGTAAGTAACAATGTAATCCACATTTCTCATAGAAAACATTTACATAATGCGTTTGTAAATATTTTTACCCTGGGGTGCCTCTGTCAGTGCGCCCCAGGGCAGCTGTGGCTACAATGTAGCTTGCCATCACCAGTTTGTGAACGGGTGGATGACTGAATGTAATGTAAAGCGCTTTGGGGTTCTTGGGGACTAAGTAAAGCGCTATACAAATACAGGCCATTTACCATTTACTACACAAATAAATGTGTGTATTTAATTTGTTCTATAAGCTAATGGCTCTAATTCTATGATCAACCCCTTTTTATATTTGAGAATACTTTGTCATATTTTTCTCTCTCTATTTTTTCCACATTGAAAGCAAAGTTCAGATAATTGTTCTGTTTTTTTTTTACGTTTTTTTTTTTTTTTTTTTTTTTAGCACATTTGTAAAGTCCCGTTATTTTTTATTTAGGACACGTGGGCGTGTTTCCTGCCTGCCAGACTAAAAACAGGGCAACAAAGAAAACGTGTGACGGATATGTTTTCCCATGATTCATTTCGGAAAAGAATCGGTCCCAGTTATTTGTATCCGTAGAGGTTCTCGTTGCTCACCGATGAAAATTACAACGCAAATCATTAGCGTTGGGCTTTTCTGTCAGTTGACTTTAACTGGGCTTTATTTGGACAATTAACTCCGTAATTAGGCTCCAGTTTTATTTTACTCTTGGTGTACCAGGTAGGTAAATCCGTACTTGACCGCTGCAGCTAATATTTAGCAGCAAGGCCACAGAGTAGCGTTAGCCAGTCTCAGCTAATTTAGCTAGTTAATGTAGCTGCTTTTACGTGGGTGAGCAGATATCCTATCTGCTCAGTTGGTCATACTAACGATCATTTTGTCTGTCCTTGTGAAAAATACTACTGTCATGATCTTAACATAAGCCCGAGGACATAAAGAAATGTTCCTCTGATGGTTTGCTAATTTGCTAAACATCTTTTCTCCTCTGTAGGTGGGTTTCTGGAGTCTTCAGGATGTCGTATCCTCCTCCGATAAACCGCCAGCAGATTGGTATCCCACAATTACCACCCAGGATCCCCCCTCCACAGTATGCAGGCTTTGCTCCTGCAGTCCCACCAGGTATTGAAAAGTTTTTAAAACTTGCTCTGTAGCCTTTTTAAGGAACACACTGTGAAGTGGCAGCTCTGTGGCATTCAAGGAAAAGCAGCAGAGTGATCTAAATCTACAACCACATAATGTGGGTGAAGCATCAGTTGACGGTAGAATATCTTTGAAAATGAGTGCACATAGATAACTGTTGAGAAATAAGATACCTAAAGGCCCTTAAACCGACATAACTTAAGAGAGAAAGAGATTGAGGAATGTTACAGGAAAATTACCTTAACATTTAATATTCAGAAAATTAAATGTTAAAATTGCAGATCACTTTTTTTGTTATTGACTTTGGAAATTTTACATGCAGTTATGCATATTATCTGTTATAATATACATTATAACACCTGACTGAGTGCTGTATTTTGTTTCTGTTTTCAGGGACTCCTATGATACCGGTTCATATGGGTGTAGTGACCCCCACACCCACAGTGAGTTTGAAGCAGGAGAATTCTGAATAACCTACCTACTATTAAAAACATAATACTTGCACATATTAACAATGATGCCTGGTGGAATTCTTTTTTTTTATTATATAGTCAAAGAATAAAACCGCTATGCTCACTATCGGTTGCTTGTTGTATTTGCATTTTTTTGGTTTGCTTTGGTGTTACTCTGAATATGAGTGACATTTGCATACATCAAATTTATTTTGCAGGTGCTCGTTCCAGCCACAGTTGCTGTAGCACAGAAGCCGATGACTCCGAAGAAAGAGCCTGGCACGATCAGAGCCAAGGATACGGAGGACGGCGGCGGCCCCACCACCACTGTATTTGTGGGGAACATTTCTGAAAAGGCATCTGACATGTTGGTCAGGCAGCTTCTGGCTGTAAGTTTACTGTTACTCAACTGGAATAATCCTGTTAATGTACGTTAGTGATCTTTTCATGTGAAACAATTATCAATTTGGTATAAAATAAGTCTACAGCTAGACAAATCTTTATTTTTTTATGAGAGCACTTTAAATATTTAGAGGTTGCAGTCATAATAATATTTAAAAGATGACAGTGGTTCAGGAGTTGCAGGTGACAGACATTTATTCTTGTTTTAGTCAAATGCAAATCTCCAACGTAAAATAAAAGTAAAAAGGAGTGAGGTTTTCATCATATTTGATCACTATTTGAGTCTCTCAAATAGCCAATTACCAGTAAGTATTATTATAGGGATACAACAATAGTGTTTTATATGTGATCATTTGCTTGTTAATTATTGTCATTATCTGGACTACTAAACACAAAAAATCCTTGTTTTCTGTTCTCTTTGAAAATAGAAATGTGGTATTGTTCTAAGCTGGAAAAGGGTCCAGGGTGCCTCTGGGAAACTTCAAGGTAAGAGCACAAAAACAAAAGCACATTTTAAACCTTTTTTGGTGTTTGTGCATGGAATGGTGCACAGGGATGACACTCCTAGAATTTTAAATCCTGCTAAACATACTTACCCTCTTATTTATCATACTTAAAGACCTATTTTCATATGTTAATTTTATGTATGTGGTTTTTGGTCATTTCTCTGGTATAGTCAGTCAATCAGTGATTTGGAGAATTAGGACATTTGAAGTTGAATGTCAGATTCTTGTTTTTCCCCATATGTTTACTCCATTTTTTCTAACAAAAAAAAGTTATCAAATCTTCGTGGGCTGAATTTGAAAACCTTGTGAACTAACTTTGTTTTCATCTTAACTCCTGCAAGCTTTTGGTTTCTGTGAGTATAAGGAGCCTGAATCCACACTGCGAGCCCTCAGACTCCTGCATGAGTTGCTCTTGGGTGATAAGAAGCTGTTGGTGAAGGTCGATGCCAAGACTAAGGCTCAGCTAGATGAGTGGAAGGCCAAGAAGAGGAGTGCAAATGGGGTATGCTGCTCATCTGTCTTTTATTTTGACTGTTCCTTTTCTTTTGGAAGCTACATTTAGAGGTCACCACAGTGGTTCATCTGCCTCCATCTCATCGTATTCCTAGCGTCCTCCTCTTTCACACCAACCCACTCCATTTCCTCTTTTATTAAATCCACAAACCTCTTCTGACATCTTC
This sequence comes from Neolamprologus brichardi, assembly GCF_056152115.1. Taxonomy (NCBI): domain Eukaryota; kingdom Metazoa; phylum Chordata; class Actinopteri; order Cichliformes; family Cichlidae; genus Neolamprologus; species Neolamprologus brichardi. Next base: position 8,690,005 of record NC_142122.1, read on the forward strand.
CTCTTTTATTCCTTGCAACTTAACAAGCTGGCAGCCTTACCTCTCTTGTCTCCAAATCTTTCTCGATCTAATCAATAGGGAGTCGGTGGCAGCGGGAAAAACGGGGATGAAGACGAGGAGGAGGTTCTTGATGAGGAAACCCTGCGTAGAGACCAGGCTGTGAAGGGGGCAATAGATGTCCTCATCCGAGAGTATGCAAGTGAGCTTAATGCTCCCTCACAGGATCCTGACAGTCAGCCTCGCATCAAGAAGCGGAAAGAGAAGAAAGAGGAGGTAGTCTTTGCATGATGCACACCGGGAGGAGAAGGGGCTGGAGCATGGCTCTGGCTGTTGTAGTTTTAATTTTTTTTGGAGTGCTTAGTGTGTTTGTTTCCTTTCTCTCTTCACTTTGTGTAAGGAGGATATCAATGCCATGGAGATGGAGGATGACAAGAGAGACTTGATTTCCAGAGAGATCAGTAAATTCCGGGACACACACAAGGTAATGTATCAGACTGCTCTTGTTACTGTGTAATTTAGGTTTTGAAGAAGAAATCCTCCACATTTGTTAGTAGAAATTCCTCTAACGCAAAATGGATCTGCAGTTTAAGACTATTCTGTTTCTGTCAAACAAAGTCTTTTGGTAGTCAGTAAGTTCTTAGAGTAGCTAGTGGAATTCAAACGGTACAGAACGTAGTTGATGTTGATTTATGATCCATTAATACTTCAGCCACCGTTTGATTACTTTATAGTACGTGTCAGTATTTCCAAACTGGCCATGAGTTGTCACTGTTCACAGTACTGATTGAGACTAAAATATTTCGCTCTTCACAAGCTAAATTCATCACACAGAGTGCATGGACACAATGTGAAATTCCAACCAAAGCTAATCTATTGATTAAACCCCACCAATATGGTAGAGTTCATTTGGTGACTAGAGCAAGATGAATCTCAGAATCTCAGCTTTGGAAAAAGTTGCGAGGATAGGATGTAAGTATGATCTTTTATTTCTTCTCTACTCATTTTGGGCGCTCCCTTCTGGAGGGTTTGCAGAGGGGCAGCTGGCTCTCAGTCGACTTGCACTAAGGTTGTCAAAAAAAAGTGATGCTGGACAAATTCCTAGCAGGTTGTGATTACGTTTATTATGTTTAAGAAGGTCGGGCAGCTCAGTGAACCTCTGCATGTCCTCATATGATAAATAGCGTGTTTGAAAAACACACAGAGCCTGAAAGAGCCTAACCACTGCAGCAGTTTGAACTGCAGCCTGTAGTATTACTGAAGCAGGGAGCGCCCCTTCACAGCACTCTGCGGTCTGAAGACTTGCAAGGTAAGTAATTGCTTTGCTGTTTCTGGTTTTTTTTGTTTTTTTAACCCTTAGAAATTTACACCACAATGCGACAATGCATAAATAAAGTATGCAAACATAAATAAGGAGGAATAAGCTGCAGGGATATTTTAGTATGAATACCATTCAACTGTTTTCTTTGTCGCTTTTTAAAACAAGGTTCTCTTATCAGTAGTATGCTATTTTTAAAAGAAGTTATAGGGCCCAAAAAGTTGTGTACTGGAACTGAGGACAATTGATGTTATATACTAAAAAAAACGGCCATCAACAAAGGGGAACAAGCCTCACACCACATCAAACAGACAGTATGTTAGGAACCTGCTCATGGCAATGTTTTAAAAATTGTTTTCCAACTAGTATGTTTCAAACTCACTACGAACTAGTTTAATACAGGAGGTAAGTTGTAGGATAGGGAAAAACTGTTTCAAAACAAATAATGTGTATCTGTCAAAGCCCTCCCTTCAGAGCGAAGGTAGAAGTGCTAATGGTGTGCAGACTTTCGAGACTTTAACAGACTTGAGTTAAATTACAGTTTTGTAGTTTCCTCCTCTGTGGTCCTTTTTTGTTTTTTTAGTTAATAGCTATCAGACCCACGTTTAACATGTGGTAGTTTATGTTGTTAACCAGTCCAGATCCACAAAGCTACCAGCTGGAATATTAAAAAAAATAAAATCAGCCACAGGTCTGTTTGAACTGTGGGTCTGTCTCTGAAGGGTTTATTTTTTACATTTTTTTTTTTAAAATTGGGTTGGTGAGACCAGACAGACACCACAACCTGGCGGTAAGACTGCTTCACTAATTTCTTTGTGGCAAAATGAAATGCAGTATCTGATTTGCATTGACTTTAAAAACAAACAGATGTGGATGCTATTTATGTGGATGAGTTTTAATAAGATGAAACTGCTTCACAGGAATCGTTTGGACTTCTTTTTTTTTTTTTTCCTGATTATATTGACTTTGCTCTTGACCTGCTTTTCCTTCCACATGTAGCCTGTAGGATGTGTAGGGGCAGAGAAGTGCTGAAACCCTAGTTCATCATCTGTAAGTTTTGCACCAGTAGCTCCAGAACAGACTGTGGAACATGATTTAAATGTTATCTAGTGAGAATGTAGAAAAATGGGTCATACTTTGTTTACTGAGATTGTCAATGGACGGCTGTGAGAACCAGTGAGCTGTGATTGCCTTTACAGATAAATAAAATGGTGTTCAAATTATTATTTAGTAGTTTGGCTTCATACTGAAGTCCCATACTGCTCTAGGGGATCACTTACACTGCAGTCAGGCATTGCTTTCCTCCTTCTCAAATGACCATGTAGAAAACACGTGGGGGCCGATTATGTAATTTACTTAGTTACGCCATTTGCCGTGTTAAGCTTAGGCTTGTTTTAATCCACTTGGCACCTATAGGTAAAACCAGTGCATTAAATAGTGGCGATCTCAAGTTTATAGTTGGATCTTCATGACCTTAAGTTAAAAAATGTTCAAAGCTGGCTTCAGTTTGTTGTTTTTGTCTTTTTTTTTACTTACCACAAGCCATATGAAAAACCCCATTTCCAGTAAAATCCTACGCATATGCATTTCAGGTCAAATCTGTCCCTTATCCGCAGTCACGAGTACACTTTGAATTGGAAAGCATTCAGATGCTGGTTTGACCAGTGCTTATTTGCCTTTTGATATCAGATAATAATCCCAGCTCACCATAGAGCCCATCGTAACAGCAGAGGTTGAGTTGGCCTGTTATTTATTCTGTACAAATCTGAAAAAGAAGGGAGGTCAAATACTGGAGCCAGAACAAGAAATGATCTCTTTGCACAGGAAAAGAAGACTGTAAGTGTTTACAATAACACTGGAAATGTTTCTTTGGTGAAACCCCTCATATGACCTGTGACATCCCCAGTTTGTTAGGTATTTCAAGAATATACTGTCATTTATGGTTTTATATAAGTGTGTCCTGAAATGAGCAATATATACATTAAACCTGCTCAAGCTGCGGACCACTCTTCCTGGAGGAAACCACTTCCTGACTTGGAGCAGCCAACCTCTCCCCAAACAATGAGTCATGGTAGAACGTGAGCATTTCTGAAACAGGGAGTGTAAACCATTTTTGCCGATAACTTGTTTACATTTATGTAATTTAGTATGATGATCTTTTTTTTTTCTTTTCTCATCTTTTGCATCTTCTAATGCAGTTTCCTTTTCTCTTCCCATGTGGGCTCCTACAGAAATTGGAGGAGGAAAAAGGCAAAAAAGAAAAGGAACGCCTGGAGCTGGAGAGAGAAAGGAGGGAGAGAGACAAAGAGCGGGAGCGGGAGAGGGAGCGACGCGATCGTGAGAAAGAGAAGGAAAGGGAGAGAGAGAGGGACAAGGAGCGGGAAAGAGACCGGGACCGCGACCGTGAGCGAGAGAGGGATCGTGAACGCGAGAGGACGAAGGAGCGGGAGCGGGAGAGGAGTCGAGATGTCAGTGAAGCTCGCAGCAGATCGAGGTCAGTTCTAATGCAAGATGGTTTGTTCTGGCTCACACACAAACGGTTGTGGCTCATCTAAAGGGTCGTCTCTTAATTCTAACAGTTTGGACTTCAAATCAAAAGGTCGTTGGCTCCAGCTGTTTCTTACAACAGACCTCAAGATCCACTCATAAGTTTCTCCACATGAGTTATGACTTATCAATGCATGTGGCATAATACTGGTAACATAATTTATTATCTGTGATATAATATAAAGATATGCTAGATATGAAATCTTGTTCCCCACTTCAGAGATTTGCAAGTTGTTTTTTTTTTAACACTACAATGAAAGACTCATTTGGTAGCTGTAAATGAAACCAATGAGGATTTGTTGGAGGCTGTTAAGGAACTTTTTATTTTTGGGGAGTGTTGTGTTCAGTTGATTATTTGTAGAAAATATCCATATCACAAAATAACTAATGAAAGCATTGTAGTGAAATGTACTCAGCAGTTGGCACTGGCTATGGCCAAATACCCTTGAAATGATTGTGTTTCAATTTCATTTGATATAAAGATGAACTTCACAGATCAGTAACCCATTATTATTTTAACAGAGAGAGGTCTAGAGACGATAAAAAACGCGACCGTGAAGAAGATGAGGAGGACATGTATGAGCGGCGGAGACTTGAGAGGAGGCTTAGAGATAAGGAAGCAGCTTATCAAGAAGTATGTTTATCATCTCTCCCATTTTGATTTGATGAAATGTTCATTTAAATAACTGCACATAAATTACTGTTAGTGTTTGACTGATTACTGATTGGAATTTCTTTTCTGTGCCTTCTTTTTTTTTTTTTTTTTTTTTTCTTTCTGTGCCTTCTTAAAGCGCCTGAAAAACTGGGAGGTCAGAGAGAGGAAGAAGGCCCGTGACTATAGCAAAGATGCTGAGCGAGAAGAAGAGAGGCGTCGTGAAATGGTATACAAGAATGCATGCCACGCTGCATAAAACGAGTTTTAGACTATTTATTATTTCAGATATGTGAAAACAGAAGGCTTGATTTACTGTTTCATTTTGTGCATAAAATCAGATGAAAGAAGCCAAAAGGCTCAAAGAGTTCCTTGAAGACTATGATGATGACAGGGACGACCCAAAATACTACAGGTGACTATGTTAATTTGCATTTTAAAATGTTTTAATGCTTTTAATGCCTTTTATCATTACTTAACGTTAATGCTAATCTTTTCTTTTTTTTTTTTTCTTTTTTTTTAGGGGCAGCGCATTGCAGAAGCGTCTTCGTGACAGAGAAAAGGAGATCGAGTTGGATGAACGTGACCGGAAGAGGGAGAAGGAGGAGCTGGAGGAAATTAGACAAAGACTTCTCGCTGAGGGTCACCCTGATCCTGATGCTGAATTACAGAGAGTAAATCCACCTGGAACTTTCCCTAACCTCTGACAAAGACATTTGATAGACTCAGAGATCTTTAGTTTGTTTTGCAGAATTACAGCTTTTTTGCTTGTTCTGTAATTATGTTTGTGCATTTAATATTAATATGCCAGTCCACCAGTCAACAACAATATCCTGAGGTTGCTTAATGTGTTACATATTTGTGTAGATGGAGGAGGAAGCAGAGCGCAGACGACAGCCACCTCTGAAACTTGAACCGGAGGAGGATGTGAACCAGGAGAAAACTCACAAGGAGCGGGAGAAGAGGGGGTCCGGAAGGCCTGTGGAGCCGGAGCCTCAAGTTCCCCCGCCGCATTCAGATGACGATGTGGAAGAGGCCGATGAAGATGATTACCGTGATGGCGAGGACTCACAAGAAGCCAAGCCGCAACTCAAACCCGCCATGCGACCAATCACCACTGCTCCCTCTGTGTCTTCTGCCAGTGGAAACGTTACTCCAAACACCCCCGGAAATGAGTCTCTTTGTGGCATCATAATTCCAGGCGAGAACACTCCAGAGGTCCAACCTCCTGAGGAACACCGGCCCAAGATTGGCCTCAGCCTCAAGCTGGGTGAGTACAGCAACGAAGCAAAACACACATACAGATCTGTTGTTTAATGGCACTGCTTTTTCCCAGAGTAAAAAGTATTTCCTGATGATTTTTCTTTTCTCCTACAGGTGCCACCAACAGTCCGAGTCAGCTCAGTGCAGGAAAGCGAAAGAAATTAGCAACTGTGGACAGTGTTTTCAACAAGTTTGACGAAGAGGAGGCAGATGAGCAGCCTCGCAAAAGGAAACTGGTTCCACTGGACTATGGTGACGATGAAAAGAGTCTGGGGCTTGATGGAGCAGAAATTTCAGGGGCCAAAGGCAGCATTAACACAGAGGAGAAACGGAAACACATAAAAAGCCTTATAGAGAAGATCCCCACTGCCAGGCCAGAGCTCTTCTCCTATCCTTTGGACTGGGCAATGGTTGATTCGGTAAAAGGCTTGGCATATTTTGAAATTGCACTTATTTTCATAGCTTGATATTTTAGTTATTGGTTATGTTTTGATTTGCTTTCCATAGACTCTGATGGATCGCCGCATTAGACCGTGGATTAATAAGAAGATTATAGAGTACATTGGAGAGGAGGAAGCTACATTGGTTGATTTTGTCTGCTCCAAGGTCAGTTATTGTCCTTTGAAGTTTATCTGTATCTTTAAGCTTGTGGTGTTGAATTGTTGGGCTTGTTGCACACTCTAGTTAATATTTTTCTTTTCTGATCAGGTAATGGCACATAGCACTCCTCAGGGTATTCTTGATGATGTTGCTATGGTAAGTTGAACTTTGCCTGGATCCTAAGTCTTTAAACATCTTACATATGTAATCCATCTTTTGGGACTGAAACCCAGTTGAATGGTCCTTGAATGGTCTGTACCACACATTGTCGATTAAGTGGATGACTAACCAAAAAAAGGAAAAACTGTCAGTTTAAAACCAGACTGGTCTGTCTTAAAATGGTTGGCGACAGTCACATTGTATACATATGCTGACTCATTGAATACATTCAGCTTTGTGATATATAGTATGTTTAACTGAACTGTTTGTCTTTAGGTTCTTGATGAAGAAGCAGAAGTCTTCATAGTAAAAATGTGGAGGTTACTGATATATGAAACAGAAGCAAAGAAGATTGGACTGGTCAAATAAGTAAACACGACTCTCTGACTCACTTCCTGAGTTTTCAGTTCTACTGTCTGCAGTCTTCTGGTCCAGCAGACTGTGAACATGCCCACATGGCGCTCCATTCCATCGGCAAAGAGCTGCTGCCTTGTGTGTATGTGTGTGTGTGTTTGTGAGAGAGTGTGCGTGAGAAAGTCAAAATCGTGAACTGAAAGGGTTTGGAAACTAATGTGCTGCATGGAAAAGAAAACTTTGGTTGTAATTCTTTTATTTGTTAATGCTGTTCAGGAAGAATTTCATCCATCTGTTCTACAATGTGTTGGACACATTCTGCTTTAATTTGGTGGTGTTGTTTGGAGGCACTACTCCATTGTGTGAACTAATAAACATGCTTTTTTTAAAAAACAAAAAAACAATATCTGTTTTTGTTGATTGTGTTGTTAATTATTATTAGCTGTTTTTGAATTAAGACATTATTTTCAAACACCAAAAACTTAATTGGGGTCACTTCCATATACAGATGTGATTACTGCAGTAAATGTATGTACGTGGTTTACGCCTTCTGACCCCTATTCTTCTCAATCACCTCTCTCAAAGGAAACATCTGTAGTGCTCTTTGTTGGCATGAAGCCATACTTATATTTTCTGGTCACCACCTTTTTTTACTTTATTTCAATGCAAATAGGTTTTCTTTTATTATCATCTTATTATCTAGACAAAGCATATGATAGGATGCCCAGAGAGGAACTGTGATATTGCATGTGGAAGACTGGAGTGGCAGCGAAGTACCTGATGGTGGTATAGGACATGTATGAGAAAGATTGAGAGTGGGGTGCCACATCAGGGTTCAGCACTGAGCCCTGTCCTTTTTGCAATAGTGCTAGGTAGGTGGGAAAAATAAGGTCAAGCAGCAGTGTCTGTGGACTATGATGTTCGCAGATTATGTTCCCTATTCTCCCTACTCTGTAATGTAAAGTAGGAAGCAGGTGGAAGTGAGTTTTGGAGAGAAGAGCAATGATAGAAGTAAGGGACTGTCAGTTAGTTGGACATGTACAGAGAAGGGATAGTAGGTATGCTGGGAAAACGATGATGAATATGGAGTAGCCTAGCAGGAGAAGAGCAAGACCACAGAGGAGTCGAGGATGCAGTGAAGAAAGACATGCAGATGGGGTGATGTGATAGAGGAGGATGCTAGGCAGAGGGTAATATGAAGTCAGACCATTAGAGCGAGTAGACGGAAGAAGATTCAAGAACCTTTATTTGTCACATGCATAGTTATAGGAGTACAACACGCAGTGAAATGTGTCTTGACACGCTCCTCGACTGCAAAAAGAGAACATTATATACATTAAGTGAATATTATGTACATTAAGCAAATTAAATATAACAATCTGGAAATTTTACATTGAAAATCTAAAAAAGTATTAACAATTTTCCTCCAGTGTATTATTTATTTATAGTCATATTTTACGTTTAAGTGTATTATTATTTGCAATAAATAACTAAATAAACAAATAGCCAAACAAATAAATAAAACTTTAAAAATCGCACAAAAATAAAAACTGCAAATTCTCTTACAGAATCTACTGTTGGTGTTTATTCTTGTTTTTTTCCCATGTTTATGACTTGCTGCTAAAATTGTCACATTACTTCCTTATCTTTTCCAGCGAGTCTCGCGGATACGTGGCAGGTCGCCTAAACTCTGACCCGGAAACACTTTGATCAGCTCCAAACAAGATGTTCAGTTAGCCGGTGTGTTGACGCTAACCGAATCGGGAAGTTGCAATATTATTCTGACAACTGGACTTGACAGAAAATATGCGAAGTATCAGTTGTTTGCACTGGACGGTTACCATTTCCGGGTTTCTTTTTCATTAATATCGAAAGGCATATACATACTGACGCTAGTTAGCTTAGCTTTGACTGCGTTACCGAGGCCAGTGAGCGACACACTGACCAGTTATAAAGTGGATGTTTAGCACCAAACCGGGTCGGTACCGAAAGTGGGTCGTGACGTGTATTGAATTAACCACCAAAAAGCTAATGTTCTTGTACTTTACCGTCACGAGTAAAAGTCCGTGCTAAAAGCGTAGGGGGAGGTTGGATTTGATGGTATAGCTTAGCAGTAGGTTAGCCGAAGAGAAAAGTGCAGTCATGGACGATTTTAGCTCGATCAGCCTGCTGTCCCTTGCGATGCTGGTGGGATGTTATGTGGCCGGGACGATACCTTTAGCGGTTAACTTCTCAGAGGTAGGTTTGTGACATACGTATGCATGTAGCTAACTTTAGCTACCAAGCTATCATAAAATGGACTGAACTTTCAAACAATAAGAAGCTACTGTGCTTAAGGTCTGGGTCTCTGACTTTGTTTAGGAGAAGTTGAAGCTGATCACTGTGCTGGGAGCAGGGCTGCTCTGTGGGACTGCACTTGCCGTGATCATCCCAGAAGGGGTCCACGCACTTTACGAAGAAATCCTTGAAGGTAGGGTTTCTTGGTGGAGATGGAAGGTTTGCTCAGATCATGAATGGACAGACAATTAAGAATTAACTACTGTATCAATAACTGTAAGACAATGTAATAGTCATGATTTTTTACGGACTGCAATATCTTTGGATTTTGCACGTTTGAAGATAAGCTCATTCGGTTATTTTAGTCTATGGCTCAGAAACCTAGTAATAATGCCTTTCACAATCAGCCGGGATGTGCTACAGCTCTTAGAAATACGTGTTCATTAAGCTAAGAAATACATGGATGAGTTGCGAAGCTCAGGGCATCCACTGTCATATTGGTTTATTTCTAATGTACAGTGTGTTTCAGAGGCTGCCATGGTGAAATAGTCAAATAAACATAAATAAGTGATAAACGTCTCTCCTAATCCAACAGTAGAGAGATTAAATTAGTTAGCCGGTTAATTATCAAGAAAGGACACCAAGTTTCCCCTTTGTGTTGTTTTGCTGCTTTTCTCTTTGATGTGTAATGTAAATGTAATCTTTCTTGGGTTGGTAGTCAGACAAAGCAAGTTGTTTAAATACTTCCAAAAGTGATCACAATTTCAAATGAGAAGCAAATTGTTTTGCCCCCGCCACACACAATTTTGGCTGCTTCCTGTAAGTTAAGAAAAAAAAAATCTTGATAGAAGACCTTGAGCTAATAATTGTTTTGTGTTGCTGATTAAATGTATTTATTTATTTTATCTGTTACTTGAATAAACTGTACAAGGTGACATACTCGTACTGTTTGTTTTGTTTGACTGACAATACAAAACCCAAAGATATTCAGGTTTTCCATCATGTTGAATCAACTTGTTAATTTCTTTTATGTACATTCAACAGCAATGTAGATTAAACAGTTGATTGACTGAACCTTTTTACAGATAATTATGTTACATAATTGATTACTTGACAAATCTTTTCAGCTGTCATTTAAGTTTCATTAAGCCTAAATTCACCAAGGCAAACAACTCTGTTTTAATATGGTCTTCTTTTCAGTTCTTGGTACATACATTAAGTACAAATCAGAGTTTAAAAAATGAAACAAAACTGAAAACACACACATTGTCAATCAAATGCACTGGTGTCCAGATTTGTCCCCCCTCCCCCCAGTCATTCTACTGAAAGTACTGAGTAATTGTAACTTTCAGCTGTGCATCTTTCCTGAGTGTCTGTTCTTTCCTCATTTCCTGTCAGCTTCTTATTTTATGCACTTTATAATGCAAAATCTAAAATAGTCTTTAGATGTTTGTGACAGCGCTAGATTCCTTCATGCTTGCAACAGGCTTAAACTGAAATATACCAGAGGAAAATTAAGTAGAGAGCATGTAGACCAATGATATAGGTACATGTGCTTGTGTACATTGTAACAGTATGAATTTTATTTAAACAGAGGAAAGTAAAGTACAACATCCTGAAATCCGTTTCTGCCAGTTTCTGACTTATTGTCATTTCCATATCAGCAGTATTTATGATGGTCTCTGTGCTGTGTGATGGAATTTTAATTTTAAATGTCTTTGGTTCTGATGCATTAACGTATTTGTGTCTTTATCAAACCATTTTTCTGCTGATTTTCTCTTTTAGCAGGTGGACACCACAGTCACGGCCAGTCTGCAGTTGCAGAAGCTTCCGAGGGAAAGGGTGAAGCAGAGGCAGCTCTTAGTGCTAGTGGGAAACATGAGCACAATCAAGAGCAGCTCCATGCCTACATTGGAGTGTCTCTGGTTCTAGGCTTTGTCTTTATGCTACTGGTGGACCAGATAGGTAGTTCTCATGTTCACAACACTGAAGGTAAGCATTCAAATAGCCTTAGCCAGAGTTGGTTAGGCAAAAGCAGCTTCGTCATTAGTCTCTTCTCGTCTTATTCTCCTTGAAAAATAAGATTGAATTAAACCCAAAACACATCCAAATGGCTCAACTGCTAATTCTGTTTTCCCAGATGCACCCACACTCTGCACTGAACAATTTTAGAGATCTTTGTTTAAGCTGATAATACTCTTCAAAGTCTGCCAATGTTGTGGTGCTATTTAACTCTCAGTGTGGACATAGTGGTCCATCAAGATTATTGATTTGTTTCCTTGCCACAAACTGTTTGAGTTGTGTGTGTGTGTGTGTTTGTTTGTTTGTTTGTTTGTTTGTTTGTTTATTTATTTATTTATGTTTGGTTGGTTTAGATCCAGAGGCAGCAAGAGTTGCTTCCTCCAAAATCACCACCACCCTGGGGCTTGTGGTCCATGCTGCAGGTAGGTCTGATTTTATATCTTCTGATAATGCTACTGTACACAAAATAAATATTAAATAATATTTAATATTATATTATATTAATTATATTAATATTTAATCATAAATATTAAATATGTATTTACATTTGGTGGAACTCATGAAAAAGATGTAATTTTATTCTGTACCTGAGTTTGTGTTACTTCAAAATACTATGAATTTAATTAAGCTTTAAATTGTTTTAATTTGGAAAATGTATACACAAATGTTCCTTTTCAGTTCAAACAGTATTAGTTTCTTTTTATTACAGTAGTTTAATCCAGATTTTATTGCTGTTTTAATGACGAATCATTGCTTTTAAGTGTTCCAGTAGTTACTGTACCTTTCTGTTTTTTTGCCTGCAGCTGATGGTGTTGCATTGGGTGCTGCTGCCTCAACCTCGCAGACCAGCGTTCAGCTCATTGTCTTTGTAGCTATCATGCTGCATAAGGTAAATATACATCATATATAATGCAGTCAGTGGTTGATTTTTTTTTTTGTTTGTTTGTGTGTATATGTATACCGGCATTTTAAAAATAAAGTTTGCACAGGCCTGTGAAAAACTAACAAGCCCAGTGATTCAGTAGCTTGTAGAACTATCTTTAGATGTGATAACTTCAGTAATTATTTTCTGTGTGACTTTATTAGTCTCTCATAGATTTGCAGGATATTTTCCATGTTGAGGTCTGGACTTTGCAACATTTTGATTATTTTTTTCTCCAGTCATTCTGTTGCATTTTCCAGTGTCTTCCAAGCTTTAGTTGTCAGACAGATGGCCTTACATTTGACTCTTGAATACTTCGATTTGTTTACCAATGACTGCAAGGTGTCCAGGTCCCGTGGCTCCAAAACAAGTCCAAATCATAACTTCTCCACCACCATTCTTCATAGTTTGTATGATCTGTTTTTTTTCTTGATATGCTGTGTTTGATTTTCTCCAAACCAATGTGGCGCTGTGCATTATGGCCAGACATCTCCACTTTAGTCTTGTCTATCTAAAGGACATTGTTCCAGAGGTCTTGTGGGTTGATCGGATCCAGTTTTGGTAACTTAAGCAAGGCTGCCATGTTCTTTTTAAAGAGAAGATTCCTTCTGTTAGCAACCTTTCCACAGAACCTATACTCATCCAGTATAGGTTCTGTGTTTAACATTTAAAATTGGAACTGAGGGCTGTAGAGTCTGAGATGTAGCTCTTGGGGGTTTTTGCAATCTATCTGGGCACTGTACAGTCTGACCCTGAGATGAATTTGCTGTGTTGTTCATGTCTAGGAAGATTGTCTGATATCTTGAATGTTTTCCTCTTGGGAATAATCATTGTCACTCAAGGATGATGGATATGTTTGCTTTTAGTTGTATAAAAATGGACCTACAACCCTTCCTAGACAAACAGTTGCTTCTTTACGATCACTGCTGATCGCTGCAGAGGAGTAAACTGACAAAACAGCTGCATTTATAGAGGTGCTTACACTTAATGATGATCAATTACTACTCCACCATAAATCCTAAGGAAGCAGTAAGGGTGTCTTGAATTTTTGCAGGCCTGCAAATGAATTAAATTTAAGTACAGCTACTGAGTTTATAATACACAGAGGATTTCTTTCAGCATTAATTTGCACATTAACTGGTAAAAGAATTGATTGCTGTTTGCTGCAGTAAATTGCTATATAAACGCTTCTGTTTTGTTGATTGTAGGCGCCAGCAGCATTTGGTCTTGTATCCTTCCTAATGCATGCCGGTCTCGAGAGAAATCGTATCCGCAAACATCTCTTGGTCTTTGCCCTGGCAGCGCCAGTCCTCGCCATGCTCACATTTTTAGGTCTCAGTCAGGTAATTATTATATTTTTGCACTGATCTGTTTTCATTTTGCCAGATGTTTAGTTTTCAACTGTTTGGTACAATACAGTACTTTGAGGATCTAGATATCCAGCTGTCATCTTACTAGTCTGCATTGTGATTTGTACACTACTGCCCAAATACTACAAAGACATTATTTCATCAACACTGGAGTCACTAGAAAAGGAGAACTTTAAGCTTCACACTGTTCTTGTCTCTTCCCCTCTTAGAGCAGCAAAGAAGCACTGTCAGACGTCAACGCCACAGGTGTCGCCATGCTTTTCTCTGCTGGCACATTCCTCTACGTGGCAACGGTCCACGTTCTGCCTGAGGTGGGGGGCGGCGGTCACAGCCACGCTCCCGCAGGAGGAAACGGAGGGAAGGGACTGAGCAAGGTGGAGGTGGTAGCTCTGGTGCTGGGCTGCCTCATTCCGCTGGTGCTGTCCATCGGTCACCATCATTAGACCCACAGCTCATGATGGATTTTAGATGGGTGTACAGGAGGAAGAAGCTGAAACAAAGACTTCAATCACGGTGGATTCAGATGTCTTATTGCTTGGTGTCTGTTAATGGATCTTGTGCAGGGACTTCTTATGACTTGAAAATGAACTCGAAGCAGGGAACGAGTGAAAATCAGAGTTGCTCCAGTGACAACCAGTGCACATGATGACATTTTATCTAATGACACTGACAACAAAGTATAATGCATCTACTGTATGTATGCATTAATTCCACCAGGACGCCAGAGGTGGATCTTTTAGATGAGTTCATTTAGGTCACTGTGGATTTTTCAGTGTTGCGTTATAGTGCTCGTCCAAGTCAAAAAATAGCCCTGATTTCATTAGAGACCTTCTACTAGATGGCAGTTGCACAGTGAGATTTAGTCTTGATTAAACGTGTGATGTCTCAAAAGCAGTGAAACTCACTTTTTTAAAAATAATTGTATAGAGTGTAGATAAATTAGCAACAATACTGATGGATTGGATCTGATTAAGTGCCATATTAGCAAGCCTGAAACAGATCTCTGAAGAGGATGGCCCCAAAACAATACTGGCTTGTACAAGATGTTTTCTTCTTGCCAGAGGAGGTCATGTTTTCACAGTAGATCAGACAGATTAACCAGCAAGATGCTTGTAACAGTTTTTCCGTGGCTAGTGAGTTTGTCTAGTAAGTCGAGAGTCCGGCACCGCTAGAAAAATCAGTTGTAACAAGCTCTTTCTTTATGCGAGATAGTTTCCTTTAAATCCTGCATAACAACAAACACAACTAGCCTCCCATCTGAACATCAACTGTCACTTTTCTTTAAAATTTCTCTAGTTTATATTTAAACTTGGGATAAGTCTGTGTTGTAGAGTGTTTTCAGGTGGTGGAGGGTTTTGTCTTGCTCGAGGGCATTAATTGGGTAAAACCTTTTCGGGCACAGGAGAACAGACCTGTTACAGATTGTTTGAGGAGAATTATGAGCAACTGTTTCATTTTATTTGGGTTAACTCTCTATTAAGTAATTATACTTATAGCAATAATCACCAAAAAGTAAAATTGAGGCCAGGTCACTTCTTTGCCAGCAGTGCAGCCAAGTCTGAAATGTGTACAGAGGGTTTGTCTTGATCATAAAGGTGCTCGTTATGTCATTCACGCACCAAGATCGGAAAGTTAGAGGGTCCCAAATGCTGCTCTGCCTCAGTTACTTCTCTGCTCCAGTACCATTAAAATGTAAGTAGGCTGATTTTGGATATCCTCTGTATCACTGTGCCTGCTCACAGCAGAGCTCGCGTGTTTGTATATGTATGTATACTGTACAAAGCAACTTCTTCCCTCCACAATCATCGGGATTTCTTGTGTGAGACAGAACTGCTTACTCTCAATTACAGTTTCTTTTTTTTCTATGTTGAACTTTTGGACATCGACGAACTCGCCTTCGCAGTACCAACTCAACAAGCTACAGACTGACTTGAGGAGTCTTTGATTTATGTATAAATTTAAGGCTTTTACACGCGACCTGTGAATTAATTCTAACTTGTATGAGAAGAAGCACGCCGTGTTGTTTTAGGCTTTATTTTGTTTGTTTTGTTTTTTGAGTGACTGTGACAGAAGGTGGGGTGAAATTGCATGCAGACCAGAAGCTGCATGACTGTTTTGTTTTTTTCTGGGAAACTGTTTGTGCGTACTAAAGGGAACTGGGAACCGTCCCCCTCCACTGTGATGCTTGACAACTTGGCACACTAGTAGGCAGCCTCATTATGTACCAGTATATCTCTGTAACTTGAGTTACTACGGCAATCTACAGCTTTTTTTTCATCCCTTACAGAAAACCTTAAAACTTAATTTGGGGTCTGGTTTGTGGCTTGATTAAATTTAATTAACATTGCAGTCAAAACAGGGAAAAAAGCTTTATGATGGTTAAATAGCCTCTTAAAAGTTTGGAGACTAGAGTTGGCTGCAAGATATCTCTTTATAACTTCTTATTCAGAATGTAGTTTGTTCACACATGATCCCATCAGTTTCAAAAGTATAAAAGTTTTTTTTTATTAATATTTCAACACAAGGTTTCATCATCTTTTTCTCAACAGCCAAAATACTGGGGTTTAATTGGCTGAAGGCACATTCCCTTCAGATTTAAAATGATCTAAATGCATTTCATGATTAAAGATAAAGGCTCATATTGGGGCTGATTATCCCAATCAAGGGGGGTGGGGATATCAGGCTGATAGTTGTATAGTTAATTTCTTTGGAGGTCGGTGTGAATCTGTTTTCTTTTCCTATCATTCCTAAAGGGGTCTGCCTTATTTCCATACTTTGATTGTAAAAATCAGTTGTAAAGGAGCGTGTTTTATGATGACTAAATTAAAGTTTTTTTAATTGGTGATGATGTCTGATCATTTAACTTAGAAACATAATGGGTCAGTAACATGTTTTGGTAATTTCTTTAGCGCCTGAATAAAATCACAGAGGTTCAGACTGCAACTGTTGCCTTACAGTTACACAGCATTTCTGTGTCCTGGATTTCAAGGCTGAACTATCGGTATCTTTATAATCTTCTGTCCATCCACTCGGACACATGTTCTGTAAATTAATCTGATACCCGTGACACTAAAGCTATACAACAACTGTTCTGACTCTTCATCCTCTTTAATAGAAAGTTGTGGAACCATGGCTTTCCTCTTAACTCGCTGCTAGGGTGCAGGATGGACTGATGGAGAAACTGGAGAGTTCATACCTGTCAATAACTGGAAACTGCTCCTCTCTGCAAATACTGTAATCTGAATAACAGCTTTTACTGGCTGGAATATATCGACCGGCTTCAGATTTAGCAACTCATTCCTAAAGCTTCTCTCCCTCCCCCATTGCCTTCCAGTATCCCCCCCCCCCCCCTCATCCTGTTTTCATCGTTGCTGTGCAGTCAGTCTGCCTCCAGCTGATGAGCGTATTGGCAGCTGCATCGTTCCGCCCTGCTGAGTTATTGGGATTTGTTTGCTGCTTTTCCTGCTTTGTATTGAAGCTGTGCCTGCAGCACCTCTATGTGTGTATGCGTGCGTGTATGTGTGTGTTTATCGGGTGATGCTGGACTAATTGTTATTGAGTGATTGCATTGTGCTTTGTTTATTTATTTTTATTTTATTGATCATTTTTGTCCCACCTCCCAGGGCGAGGGAAGCCACAGAGGATGTTCTCGTCTTCGTCCAGGAACTCTCGGTTTTCGCCCTGGTCATCAATGGAGCAGTCAGACTCTGAACTGCTGGACATCAGCACCAAAGTGCAGCTGCATGGCGTGCTCTGGAAGAGGCCGTTCGGTCGGCCATCAGCCAAGTGGTCGCGCAGGTGAGGGTGAGGTGTGACTAAGTTGTTTTGTTTTGATCCTACAGCTAAATGTGATCAATTCTCTTGATGTCTCAGCTTTTTCTTTAGTTTGCAGGCTGCCCCTTGACAGCGACAAAACAATCATGTTTAGGAAGTGGTTAGAATTTTCTCTCCTGTATCAAAGTCTGAACTAAAAGTTTGAATTAGCTGTGTTGTATTTAGAACTCATTTATTGGCTGTTACAGCTGTAAAATAAAAATTTTTGTATACTGAGAGAAAATTAAACCTTTTAATTTGCATTACAAATTGTAGGTAAAACATCTGCAGTAATTTTTCCCTATAAATTGACAATAATTGTTTTATTTATTATCTTTTATGAATGCTTATTGATTAAACTTCTTTTTTTTTAATCCCAGAAGAGAGCAATAGGATTTTGTAAACTGTACTTTGCCATGTTTTGTATTAGAGGATTGCTTTATATAATAACAGGAAATATTTATCCTCACCCGCATTTTCAGTATATCCTGAGAGCAGTTTAAATTTGGTCAAAATGCCTGGATTGATATCTTGAGTCATGGTAATGCTCTTAGTTTACATAACAGTTAAAACGACAATATACGGTGGATCCAGAGAGTCCATTTGCAGCACACCATTTGTAACCTATCCCAGCTGCTTGTGTCATAAAGGTCGCTAAAATTTTCAGTAAGTGCTTCTTTGGATTTCTGTGCTAAATTTGGTTTAGTAGGTTTTATTGTCGTAACCAGCTGTTTAATATAAATCTCCCAACCAGTGGGATAAAATATATGTAAAAGACTTATCAGCCTTAAGTGTTAATGGTCCAGCATATTTCACAGCTGCTTTTATGGTGAAAATTAAATAGTCTAATGAAAGTCAGGATGAGTATTACACATTTGGATGTGTTGTAGGAGATTTTTCTAAAGACAGGAACATCTTGTAGTGTTGGAAAAGTAGGATGTACTCATACTAGAAACTAAATGTTAACATTTTATTCACTAGTTTTGATTAATTTCTAAAATAAATATGTCTCACAGTCAGTCATTTCCCTCAATGAGTGCCACCTAAACTCACAAAGCCACTCCCTAAACTAGTGCAGTATTGTGCAAAAGTCTTGAGCTATTATTCATTTCTTTATATTTTGTTTCCAAGGACTGAGACTACAAGGCTTTCTGAAGGTCTTTCAGTGTTTTTCTGTATTGTGATGAAATGCTGTGTGTTCACACTGACCTATGAATCATTTAAACGTTGAATGATGAACTAATGCTGAGTTTACACATGACAAGCAATCTGGCAAAGAACTATTTTTACAACAACAAAGTGCTGCTACCTGAAAAGTTGTTTAGATGGTGTGCAGCATGTCCTGTGAGAAAACTGGACAAATTGAGGACAAATTGAGGACAAATTGAGGACAAAAGAGGACGTGGTAGGCCTAAGGCTTTATCTGTACTATCTGACAGTCACATCCTTAATAGGGAAAAAAATCCAGCAAAGACCTAACATGGTACCTGAGAGATGCTTCTAGCCGTGCAGTTGATCCATCTACTGTTTACTGAAATGGTCTCAGTGGTAGAGCGGTTGTCAAGAAGCCATTTTTAAGGAAGGAAAACAAAGAGAAAATGCGGGTGCGTGCCAAATTAAATAAAAAACTAGACTGAAAATAAGTCAAAACAGGTCTTTTGGAGTGATAAATCATACCAAGTATTTTTCATGTTAATTTCAAACTTGTTAGAATTGCACAAACTCTGTTTTTGCTCTATAGACTCTATTTCGTGTATGTTTGCACATTTTTCAATAAATAATTGTACCTATTTCCCATTTTCCTAACAGAAGATAAAGGCAGGCTCAAGACTTTTGCACAGAACTGTAAATGAACTAATTTTCTTGTGTATCTTTTTATATGTGTCAGATTTAATTTAATGTAATGAGTCTTTGAAACAAACATCCTTATTTTAAAAAGGCTTTATCATTCCAGTGTGTAGACCTGTTTGCAGTACTCTGATTAATAGATGGATAAATGGGATTATGTTATATAACAAAAACTGGTTTAAAATGGTTTATTATATATCATATTCATCCAGATTATACTTATAGTATGTCTGTAATAATAAAACATGTGCTCTCACAACACTCTAAACTTAATTTTACATTTTAATACATTAAAAAAAATGATTCCATTCTTGCCACACATTTCTCTGTGTTATGATTGGTGTGATGAAC
Source organism: Neolamprologus brichardi (assembly GCF_056152115.1). Taxonomy (NCBI): domain Eukaryota; kingdom Metazoa; phylum Chordata; class Actinopteri; order Cichliformes; family Cichlidae; genus Neolamprologus; species Neolamprologus brichardi. Next base: position 8,709,498 of record NC_142122.1, read on the forward strand.
AGACTGATGATTGGACCGGTGGACTTAAATATGAATGTTCTTCTTAATGCTCCAAAAAAATGGACAGAAAACAGCAGCTCATACACGAAATAACTGTACTCGTCACTTGCTATTTAACCCAAAGCAACTCAACAGTTGTTTAAACAGAAACTTTTTCAAAACCACAAAATTATTTAGTGCAGCAGCAGTAAAAGAAAATTGAGTCCTTGTTAACATAACATGGATTCAGTATCAGTAATGAGAAAGTAAAGATATTACAAAAGACGTGTGTGCAATAAGACTGAAAACTTGCATAAAGAGAAACGAGCAGAGAAAAGTGTTAATGGGTTATCAGCAAAAACATTTTCATATTCAGTCAATCGAGTGACCAAAACTTAGAGCGATGCCAGACGTTGGTTCCTTTTAGCCCCACAGGACTCACTCAGTCTTGCTTTCATTGTTTCCTTGGTACGAAGATTCTTCATCATCAAAGACAGCTTCTTGCTCTACTACGCAGAAAGTGAGAAGAGAAACTTTGAGACCAACAGGTACTTCAACATTCACCCCAAGGTGAGCAGCTGCAGTATCTCTGGTAACAATAACAAAATTGAAGTTAAAGATGTTTTCTGATGTTTTAGTTTAGTTTTGAAAGATCAAATGAACTCAAATGACCAAAAAAAACAAAACCTTTTCCTGTCTTAGGGAGTCATTCCTCTGGGAGGATGTGTGGTGTCAGCAAATGAAGACTTGGGGATGCCCTTTGCCATCATCATCAACCTTGAAGATTTCTCTGTAAGCACAAAAATCTTTTCCCATTACATTATAAATGATTGCAAGTTTAAATCAAATTGAAAATAAGCTGGTGGACACCAAAAACTAAGCTAAAAATCCATATGCCAGGATGAAGTACTATAAGGTAGATGTTAATTATTAATGTTGTGGTTACAGTTTTTTTTCTACTGCCCCCAAGTGGTTAACAAGCTAATGTCACGTTAGTCTAAAACTTATCTGTGAAGCTGCGTGTGGAGAAAAAGCTGCACACAGACAACACGCAACAACAAATTTATACAAAAATAAACATATCAAACAACTTGCACATAGTTAACTGACTGGAGCTGTAGAGAGACACACTACCAGCACTGCCACAGCCAAAATTCATTTTACAGCATGAAACGATCATTGATTAGCTGCTAACATGTAAAACACAGTGTGTCTGGCCCCCAGGGCACCATAGTGCTGGCTGCTGAGTCTCAGGAGGAGCAGGTCCAGTGGATGGAAATGCTCCAGGAGTCGGGGAAAGTGTGAGTAATTCATTTACTTCATTCAGAATGATTAATTTTGAGACACATTTCTTCTGCTGCTAAAAACATGCTTCCTTTGTCTGCTGCAGCTTTTTAAAAGCATTTGAATGTTTTAATTTTGCTAATAGTGCTTTGATTTTCTCAAATCACTGCATTTTCCCAACAGCACATGGAAAAATGCACAGCTGGGGGAAGCGATGATTGAAAGTCTGGAGGCTCAGGGCTTGCAGCTGGCCAAAGAGAAGCAAGAATACCTGGGTAAGCAGGAGAAAGGTCATCTGAATAAATTTACCTTTCAAAGGTCTTACAAGTGAAGGCAGGGTATTAGCAATATATTTATTTCTTCTTCCAGATAAACTGATGGAAGAGACTGAGGAGCTTAGTCATCAACGAGCTCAGAGAGAGGTGAACTTTCAAGGATTAAGAGATTAGTATTGATTTGTAAATAAACAAATCATTTAAGTTTTATATGGAGATGATAAAATGAAAGATGCAGATGTAGTAGTCACCTTCATCATGAGATGAGATCATTGATGTGTTATGTTTTAATAGTTATTCAGTTTGTTCGTCCATGCAGGAGCTGGAGCGTCTGAACCAGATCCTGGAGGAGGAGAAACAGAAGTTTGAAGAAGTGGTCGTGGAGCTAAAGGCAGAGCAGGAGCAGATCAAACTGTACACACTCAGCCTTGATACGTTTAACTTGATTCTCCATGCTCAATCATTGTAGTGGTGCTGCTTTAACGCAGGTTAAATACACTTTTATCCACATCTCTTTGTCTGTTTTGTTTTACTGCTGAACTGCAGCGACCTGGATGGCACAGCTCAGTCCCTGAAAGGTGTCGAGCGTGAAAAAGAAGAGCTGAGCAGCTTGACGGTCACACTGCAAAAATCCCTCGAGGTATTTCATTGAAAACTTATTCCTGTAGCATACAGGAATAGACGACACACTACATGATTTCAGACTACCTAATCCACCTTCTAGCTTATCCGGGGGTCAGGTCACAGGGGCCACTCCCCAGCTCCAGAGGTCTACACCACACCTCACCTCTACTACTAGCTACTTTACTCTGAACTGAGCTAACTACTTTAAAACCACAACCTACTCAAGTGTTGGTCAGGGGGGGATGATGATACCCCCCTGGCGTCCTGGCTCCCCCTTGCCGTAGCATGTGTGTTGTACCCCATGTAACTGGGAGAGCAGGCCATGAGACCCTTCTCCCGAATGGACCCTAACTGGATACAGACATCCTCAACCGGGACTCGAACTTGCAACTACCGCTCCAAAGGCGTGTAGTCTCACTACCACGCTATCCAGCTGCTTGTTATGTTTTCGTTGTTGTTGTACTTAGTGCTAAAATAACTTCAGGCAAGTTTAAAACAGTATGTTGGACACAATAAACAAAGTTGATTTTAATGAAAAGATTCTCACTTGGCTTATATGAAGTATTAAATAGGGGATTTTAAAAAATGTATATGTGACAAATCAACTATTTTTTTAAGTAAGCAAAATCTGTAACTGGGAGAGCAGGCCATGAGACCCTTCTCCCGAATGGACCCTTACTGGATTCAGACATCCTAAGCCGGGACTCGAACTTGCGACTACCGCTCCAAAGGCGTGTAGTCTCACTACCATACTATCCAGCTGCTTGTTATGTTTTTGTTGTTGTTGTACTTAGTGCTAAAATAACTTCAGGCAGGTTTAAAACAGTATGTTGGACACAATAAACAAAGTTGATTTTAATGAAAAGATTCTCACTTGGCTTATATGAAGTATTAAATAGGGGATTTTAAAAAATGTATATGCGACAAATCAACTATTTTTTTAAAAACAAAATCTGTATCTCTCCTGTCTTCTCTCACCCCAACCGGTCGCAGCAGATGGCCGCCCCTCCCTGAGCCTGGTTCTGCCGGAGGTTTCTTCCTGTTAAAAGGGAGTTTTTCCTTCCCACTGTCGCCAAAGTGCTTGCTCATAGGGGGTCATATGATTGTTGGGCTTTTCTCTGTATCTATGAAGCGCCTTGAGGCGACATTTGTTGTGATTTGGCGCTATATAAATAAAATTGAATTGAATTGAATTGAATTTCATTTTTCATCAGGAGCTGTCCCAGGAGAAACAGCGAACGCTGCAGCTGCTGGGAGTAAAGGAGCAGGAGGAGAAGGAGGCGGAGGAGGAAAGCTCAGAAAAAAGCTGCATGGAGTCTGAGGACGGTGACCTGCTGCAGGACCTGCATCACATTGAGGAGCGAATGAAGATCCTGCTGAAGGAGAAAGAGCAGGCTGAGGATAAGTGGGTGTAACCTCAAGAGCAAACGATTACTGGCAGAGCATTGTTGGAGTCAGCAAGGAATATTTTAGGATTTTTATTTCTCAGATTCTTTTTAGAGGGTACATCCAATAAGACCATGTTCTGTTTTGATATTCTTTGACTGAGGAATCATACATCATACCAGGATATCACAAAAAACAGTCTGACAGGGAACTTCTATAATAATGTATTACAGGATGTAACTCTTAGTGGAAATGTGTATTGATCCTAAAAGAACCAGCAGATTGATTGGCGGCCGTAAGTGAAGTATTACAGGCAGCTGTTATTGACTGTGTAGCACTAATGTTCAGTTACAAAATGCTAAAACCTATAACATTGCATTTTCCGTATGCTTGACCATTACTCAGCCATTTTTCCTAGGTCACATTTGGACTGACAGCAGTATTTTTGTCATATGAACACTATGTAACATAATCAGACTGAAAACATTCTCATACATTGCTTCGTTTGTTGTATCACGCTAGATATGTCGGATCACATTAAATGTAGTATAAAGGATGCTGCTGATGAAATTTGAAACCCTGCACGCTCATGAATGGATCTCACAACAATGTCTATTAACTGTAGATGCATTTTTGCACTTGTCTATTTATACAGTGTTTGCCCCTTTTCATACTCGTATCACGATGAAAGTATATATTTTCTCAGTTTTATTTGACATTCAGGAATTCAGTTAATTCCACAGATAGAAAACAGAAACAAACCATGGAACATAATTATTCTGTAAGGAATACGTTGAACCTTTGGGATCCAAAACCTCAAAAACTAGTTCAGTAAATACATTTTAAGCAGATACTAAATACTCATGGAAAGATTATCTTTAAACAAAAAATCCAGTTCTTCCCAGAAATGACCTGAGGTGTACATTCATGTGTCTCCTGTAGAGCTCAGTGAGCAGCATGACAGTAAGAAAACTGACAGATGCATCCACCATACAGGCAGTGTTGTTTAAAAACCCACGGACCAAACCCTTCCTTTACGTTGGTTGGGTTTTGTGTGTTCTTCCTTTTTAATGTTGAGTGTGGTTTCTTTTATTCAGGATCAGGGAGAACGAGCAGCTGGCTGTAGTCCTGCAGCAGGAGAGGGAGTACTACTCGTCTCAGGCCCGGACGCTGCAGCATTCGCTCTCTCAGCTCAGTATGGACAAGCAGCAGACTGAGGCTGAGCTCAAGGTAACACGGCGTGACTCAGCAGCTCTCAGCCTGCATGTTAATGAAACACCTTTTCAAAGATCACTGCGTTAATCCGCCAGCAGACTTTAGTCTTTAAATGTAGTTTGAGTGGAACTTTCTCTCACAACTTCCAAAGAATTTAGATATTTAGATGAGTCTGTGTATGTATTGATGTGTGACACTTCAGACCTTAAAGCATAGCTTGCTGGAAACATATAATAACATATTTTAACACCTATAACAACAGTGTAGCATCTCGTAACAACTGCATCACAACTGCTACAAACTCTGTAAAAGTTACTCAAATGCTTTTTTTCTTCTTTTTTTTTTTTTACATTGCATCCAAATGCAAGACAAAAGTGCAAATGTAAATTTATATTCACATAAAAAAAGATAAGAAAAATAAGCTAACTTTTTCAATAAGTGTTGCTAAAAGAAATGACACAATATAAGGCATCTGTCTCACAAATTATACATTACTGAGTGGCTGTATAGCAGCAAAATCACAGCAGGAAGTCAATTACACTGGTACAGCTAGCATGTATTAGTGTTGTGGAATTAAATGGAATAAATCATAATTTTTTTTTTTTACAGTCATGACGTCTCAAAATATTTCAAAGTCTTCTAATAATTACATTCCTTTATTTATGTTGGCCAATTAAAACATTCTGAATGTAAAATCCTCATAAAAACACCCTTAACGCCACTAAAGACTTGAGTGATGATGACATCCTGTCAGTTGTTTCTTTTGCATCCTGCCTATAATCAGTTGGCTCACCCATCATACTACGTCTGATCTCCCTGACTTTAAAGTATGCATTGCATTGACGGGGTTTCTCACTCTCATTTGTTGTCTAATTTCTCTGTTCAAAATTACATTTGTTTTCTGCCTGCTTTGCTTCATCACCTTAGTCCACCTGCTCCTTCTGCATCCCTTAAGCCTCAGCTTAAGTTGATTATTTGTAAAGTGCAGATGAGCAGTTTCAGATGCAGAATACCCTCATGTGGGATAGCCTAACACTATAGATGTCTACATAATTGAGTTTTACAGAGATGTTTTTGGACAAAAGCTAACATCAATCAATATTTATTCTGTTTAAGTTCAATTTTCAAACTCACATCAAAAACACATCAGCAACTGATCAGGATACTATGGACTAATAATCCTCTACAGTATAGGTCTTAAATAAACTTGGCTTTCTATTCCCCCTTTTGCCCAGGCAGAGATAGAGTCTCGGATGGAGCTGGAGAGGAGGCTAAAAGAGGCTGAAGAGGCTCTGCAGAATTTGGAGAAAGGCCTGAACTCACTGGAGCGTACCAAAGAGAGAGATGAGAAGATGAAGGGCGACGTCACGCAGCTGAGGAGTGAGTGCATGCACTGATCTTATCCGTTTGGGTGTAGTTATCTGATCAATATATGATGCATTAAGTGCACTGAAAAATTCAAAGAGCTTAAGTCAGTTGTTGGAGAAATCTGACTGTGGCGGTGGATCATGCACACGCAGAACAAGGGATAGTCGTTTTATTGCCATGGAAACTGATTTAATTTGGCACTTCTCACACCTCTGTGACTTTGTATTTTCACTAGAAAATATTACTCAATCATTTCTTATTAAATATTCCAGTAGACAAAAAATTTACTAGATTTTTCTCCAAGAACTGATTCTGTAATTTTTTACCACAATGCCATATTTTAACCTGTCATTGTAAGTTTCCAAGCTACCACTAAGGCATGAAATCAGAACCCTGCCTGAGGATACATGTTTGAAGGCAGAGCATCCTCTTTATAACAAATGCATCTGATTGTGTGTATCCAGGGTTCTTTGAGGAGTGTATCTGTGCAGCAGAAATTGAGGCAAAGCTCCCAGCCATAATGAAGAATGCAGTATACCTTCACAAAGCTGCTGCGCGCAGAATTAAGAGCTGCCGAATCCAGAGGCGAGCTTCGAAGCGTCACTGGTGTAAGTTATATCATGAAATAATCATCATAGCATAATGACGCACCAAAAAACATGCTTCTCAAGTCCCTACTCTCAAGTACTTTTGGTAAGTAGGTACTTTTAGAAAGTTTTCTTTCTAAAGTGTTCAAAAATCCGATGCCATTTTATCAAGTTTCTACTTGTATTACGGTTGCAGACTGTTAAATAATAGTAATTATTTTAGGTTTTGCCATAGAGGCTGAGAAATTGTTTAGTTAATATCTTTTTTCAGAGCCCTAGTTACCAGTCCAAAAACCCAAGATCTCTGCCTAATACTATTTATAAAAAATTAAGAAAAGCAACACATGTGACAAATGATTAAAGCAATACATTTCTGAAATGTCGTCGTCCCAAATGGAGCACTCCATGGACTGAGTTCCACATTTCATTGTCTCGCTACAGTGAAACACTCCAAGTCTTTCGCTGTAGCCAACGTTGACGGCAGCAGCATCGAGGAGCTGAGGGAGACCGCCCAACGCCTGACCTCGGACAGCAGCTTCAGAGAGAGCGTGTACAAGATCATGGCTCGCAAGGACGCCACAAACATAACAGACGTCTGAGAGGAGATAGAGCGAGGTAAAAGAAGAGAAACGGTCCTTAACTTCACCTCAGTCTCAGAGTCACCCAGAGTTGCTGTTACCAAACCCATCATTAAGACGCTGTAAATGAATGTGCACAGAAATCTGTGTTATTTGAAACCATGACAAAGTTTTAGTTGATCAGTCAAAATTTAAAAGATTAAATATAAGAGAACTTTTTCTGTTCTCTCATGGTCTGATGGCTTTGTTGTCTTTTTGACTCAACAGTTCTAGGAATGTTAGGGCCAGTGGAGTTAAACTGGGAACTAAATTCCTACAGCAGGGAAAACGTGAAGATTAGGCAAATAAGAGCGACTGTGGAGCCTAAGGCGCCTAGGTGAAAAACAAGACTCCAAAGCAGCTCTTGAGTTTTGCTGTATAGAGCTGTGGGGATTTATTTTAGAGTAGAACTTTTAATTTTTTCATTAACATAAATTATGTCTTTTGTTGACCAGAAGGAACTAATCACATAAGCTAAACTAAGAATGCCACGTTACCTACTCCTTTTCAGGTTTACTGTTATTTATTTTTAGCTTAACCTTTAAGAAAGCATTAGTAATAACCCTATTTAATTATTGTCTGAAATTTCTATTTATTAGGGTGTTGTTGATTGTATCAGTTTATTTACTATATAGTGCTGTCAGAAAAGAGTCATAGTCACTCATGTTCACTAGTTTCTTTAAACAGTACGTAGAGAATGTGTGAATATCCATATTTTCCGAATTCTTGCAGTGGAAACATCCTAATAGCTGCTGAGTTTTAGTTCCTTATGGTCAACAGCTTCTGGAACCGTTTGACTGAAAATGACCACGTGAAGCTTTCAGATCTGATTAAGCCACATGTGAGTATCCTTAAGCTAAACTTAAACCAATATATTAACTAGTTACTTTTCATGCTTAAAAACTAACAACACAAGAGTTTTTAAAACGATTTACTGCCAATCAGTGGTTCCCTGTGTCTTTGTTTTGTGGCCTCTTATAGAAAACTTGTTTAATTTTAGTTGTAGGTCAAATAGGTAAATTTCCACAAATGCACTATAGCTCTGAATCTTTCTTCAGTCACTTCCCCTAAGAGGTGGATGTGAGAACCAAGACATTTAATGAATAACATACATTAAAAGGTCTTTACCCCGCCAGCTCCTTAGTACAAAGTCTGGGTCATCGCTGATCATGGCAGTTTGCACCAATCTGGGAGCAGCTGCGGGTGATACTCAGGGGAATCCACGTGGAGTGTGTTGTTGTCCTGTGTCCTGCTTCTTGCACCCTATAGTAAGGTAGCATCCTTGTTAATCCACACATGAGATCTTCATCTGTGTGACACATGTGAGGGGGAAAAAAGTAGGACAATAACCTAACCTGATTTCAACTGAGACTTTAACCGAGAAAGTTCAAAGCTCAGAATTTAACAAAAGAAAAAAAGAAAAAGAAAAAGAAGAAGTAGGAACTTATTTCTTAGACTTTCCACGCCATTAGTTTTCTCAGGACCTGTCAGATTGATTTTTTCCAACCCCTGCAAAGACCTGACCACTAGTTTTGGAACCACCTGTAATTAAAAAACCTTGCCGTATTAAAAAGGTTTTAAAAAAAAAAGAAAAGAAAAATGATGCAAAATATAAATTACACTTACTGTTAATATTTGAAGTACATTTTTCTGATTCTTCTACCAATGAATATCTGTGTTAAATATGTATCTGTGTAACTGCTAGTACTTTTACCATTTTGTATTCCTGAAAAAAGCTCTTTACTAAATGAAGCAGATGGCACAGACAATGCAAATCCAACTTGAAAAATGTTTGTTTTTATTTTTCCACTTTTGATTGTATGCACAGACCTTCAGTTTAGGGGACTGACGGAAACGATGAACTGACAGATGCGTTCGATATCATCCACGACCATTTCATTATTGCTACATCTGAAAAAAATCCTTTCTTGATAATGCAACTCAATGTAATTCATCAAAGGAAGCATTTTATGATAATGTACAAATGTTAAATAACTCAACACCAGAAGTGATACAGAAACAAAGCCCACATGTAAGGGGAAGATGAGAAGGAAACATACGGGACTAAACACGACTTGATGCTAATAAAGCTGTGTTTGAACCTTGCACACGTTGTTTCACTGATGCAGGTAAAAGGCGGAAAGTTTTTCTTCTCTGCAGAACAATAGTTGGCACTGTTAACGGGTACAAACTGAATAAAACCTATAAAATAAGATCTGATAAGATTGTATTTCCACCAGGAGAGGCTTTTTTTACACTTTGATAAAGCTCAGTGTGGGAGGAACAGTTTTGTCGGGAGGCTTGTGGGTTACATCACCAGCTCACGCTCATCACCAGGACCTGAAACACAAAAAATAAGACGGCGATGAATGTGGGTATCGGCAGTGCAGTTTGCTCTTCAGTAAAACAGAAGTTTAATGAAGGCTAGTGTTAAAAATAAGTATAAGGAAGAAATCTAAAGCCAGAGTACAATGAAAGATTTGGGCATTTTAGTTCAGACTGCATTGACTTTGCAGACTTACATGAGTTCAAAGACACAGCCATAAAGAACCATCTTCAGCAACAAGCAACTGGTTGATTATTTGTCCTTTTCTGTTGTTATTGCACTTTATTTGAATATAATTGATGGTGAAATACTATTCCCTGCTTTATTTAGGAAGACTCATTACTTGTACTAAAACAAGAATGTCTACGCAAGCATTGTACTACACAGTCCAAGTAATAAATTCCTTTTTAAAAGACATTTTGTTTGCGTTTTCAGTATCACGAAGTAAATCTGATTCGTAACATGCATGTGCATTTCAGACAGTTCATTGTGTTACCTTAAAAAAAAAACATGTATTTTTATCTTTTGCACACCAGATACTGATTATTTAATTGCCTATAGAAAAAGATGGTATCTTCACTTGATACATTAAATATATTTGATATATATATGTTCAAGAGTTGCTTCAAAGCAACACAAAAAGCAATTAGCTACTTAAAACTGCATTGGCTCTGCAGCACTAACTAAAAAAGTGTCCATATAGTTGATCAGCTGAGGTGGGAGTCAGCTGTTTGCATTCTTATAACCTCTCATTAGCATGAATGTCTCTTCGCTGTTAGAGGCAAACTACAATTTGGGTAATGACAGGCTTGGTGAATGTAGTTCGGCAAACATAAAATAGTGCCTACTTGAAACTGGTTACAACAAGGGTTGTGGAAATGTCAGAATAACTGTATTGTGATTCTGGAAAGAGACACTGATTCAAATGGCTTTTTATGGTGCTTTCAGCACAAGGCAAATGCCGTCTGGTTCCATTATATTCAAGATAAGGGCAAACCATTTAAAATATGATAGCACATAAACGCCATCCAGACAGATAAATGGCGTTACAGGAATAAACTGAACTTTTGTGATGAACCATCTCCTTAACATGAATATCCTCTTTAGCAGCTACTTCTAGCCAAAAGGGGTCATCACAGCAGGGCCTGCTGCATGTTTGAATTGGCAGATGTTATTTTATACCAGATGCACCACATGGCACGACCCCCAAGGGATTTATGTCTCCTCTTGGGATCAAACTGGGGGTCTTTGGCTTGTTAGGCAAATGTGTAAACCACTGCACTGTGGGCAAATATTCTCTTTCTATATTTCCAGGGCGAGTTATGAATGCACACCATTTAACCACTGATTCTTTTCCCTCCGCTTATCAGCAAGTTACAACACCAGCTCTGGCACGGACAATAATAGACAGTTTTCAATGCCATCTCTTTGAACCAGACGCTGACATATGTGCAGATATGCTGTCTCATCCTCCGACCTTACATCACCTCCCTATGATTATATGCTTGGAACACTGCGGATCAGTCAGCCATAAGCCTGTTAGTCCTCTGCTGGCCATATTTATTCTGGCTTTAGATATCCAACATGTGACTGCCCGAATTGCTCAGTTCAGTCTACTTCCTGGCTGCAGTTGCGTGCAGGGAGAGCAGCTGACTCTCCAGGTGAAGGTCGACTTCTGAATAAGTAAAGAGAGGGAACGCTGCAGTAATTTCCCACTGCCTCACGTAGATTTTACACATAACAAAGTGAACCGAGTAGTTTTCCTGTAACGCCCCACAAATAATGAGCTGCCAAAAGATCCAGTTTCCCACAGACAGCCCCCTCAAATTCCCACGCACTCTCCCTTCTCAGTAATTCACCTCCTGCTGCTTCATCCTGACTTCTGTCACTATGGCAACAGCTACATCTGAGGGCAAAGACTATGCACATCCTCCTTTTTTTTTTTTAATCTGAGATTGCAGGATTAGTGCAGCCAGAGGCCTTTAAAACCTGCTCTTGGCTTGCATGCCGACTCGTGTGTCTTTATTTCCCTCTGTGCTGTCGAGTCAGTGTCAGTGTGACCAAGTGTTTTTTTTTTTATTGCAACAAAACAGAAGGTATTATATAAGCTGCAGAAGCAATAAAAACTCATACCTGTTGACCTTGACGTGGTCACCAGGTGGCTGTGGGAGCAGATTAGTAGCCAGAGAGGGCATTTTCAGAGTGCATCACTATTTTACTGTAATCGGCATGACCAGGAGAGTCCTGACACTGATGCATTGCACACTGCTTCTCCTCCCTCTTGTTCCCTTGAGAGGACGGTGAAACGGGCCCTGCTGCGGAAGTCGGTGTCCTCCGATGCTTTCATCAGCACGGGTATCGCGCACATGACCCTCCACTGCTGCATTGTCAGCGGTTAAGTGTTCAGCCCAGGGCATTATTTTCATGCTGTGTCACAGTGCATGTACAAAAGGATCTCTCATTTGCTCTGAGGGTCCAGGATCATCTGCGATCTGCCTTTTCTTTTTCTTATGCTTATTCTTCTCTTCCATGAGTGCTCCCTTAAAAGCCTCTGCAGTTGTCATGGAGTTGTGCTTCCTGGTAAACAATGACTCTTTTCATTCCAGCAGAGCTTTCAGTCCAGTAGCTGAGATCGATGGAGCAGAAGGCAAAGAGAAGGGGTTTGCTGCTGTCCTAAAACTCTCACGTCTATCATGAAGTCCACTGCATGTGTTTCACAGGCGTTACTGTTAGTTTGTAGTCTCATTACATCCACGATACAAAATTATTTTGTTTGTGTTGATAATAAAAATGATGAAAAATGTAGCAAAATCAGCTGATGGGTAAAGATATGTGAGGGAAAAAATAACATTGCAAGTGCTTATGGGTAGAAAGGTAAAGCTGTTGAGTGACTGAGGCCATAATGAAGGCAGGACCCAAGCACATGACCAGAAGTAAGGAGTCCACAACAAAGCTATGATTATTTCTCATCGAGACTGGCTTTGAGCTGAGCTTCCAGGGCCATTTTATCAAAGGTACGCATGTTGGTCTCCTCCCGCACTTTGTCTCGCACGTGAAAAGAGGCTCTAGCCACAGATCGGGCGCTCTCTAACACTGCCTTCTTCTCCTTGAAGATCTGCTCACTCTTCTCCAGCTTCCTCTCGATGGACTGCAGCAGCTCCAGACGCCTCTGCTTCTCCTCCTCCTCCACGCGCTGCCTGTTGAGCTTCTGGAGTTTCTCCTTCTCCTGTCGGCTCTGGACTGCCCGCTGCGCTTTCTCTTTGGCCCTCTCCTCGGCCACCAAAGCTGCCTGCTGGGCTCGTTTCTCTGCTTCCTTTACGCGAGCCTCCAGCAGCTGCTGCTGTTGCCTCTCGCGCTTCTCTGCCGCCTTGCGTGCTTTCTGGATCTGCTTCTCCTCGCGCTTGGCCTTCTCTTTCAGCTCCTTCCCTCGACGTTCAACTATCTGTTCGTAGTTTTCAAGGGAACGGCTGAGCTTTTCCTCCGATGACCTCCTGGCCTCATCCCTCTCCTCTTTCTCTCTACGGGCGATTTCCTGGATCAGGGCGATGTGACGTCTCTTCTCTGCTTTGTTCAGACCTCGCCTCTCCTCCTGGGATTGGTGCTCTTTCTCTTGCCTCTTCAGCTCAGCCATGGTGAGCTTCTCATTCAGCAGCAGCCTCTCTTGCTCCAGCATGGCAGCCCTCTCTTCCTCCAGGCTCTTCAGGTTCTGCTCCTGAAGAGCCTTCTTGTGCTTTTCCTCTCGCGCTGCCTGCTGTAACTTTAGCAGGCGGCTACGCTCCTGCTGTTCTGCAAGCTCCCTCCATCGCTCCTCGCTCTCCTCGACCTGTCGCATTTTGGCTGCTGCTGATTGTCGCTCTTGCTGGCTGAGTCTTCGCTGACGCAGCGACACCTGTGTCTGCCACACTCTCTGACACTGAAGCACGGCGCGCTGTTTCTCTCGCTCCTCCTGCTCGCGACGCAGCTCCTCCATCCTGCGCTCACTATCCCACTGAAGGTGAGCCACATAGCGGGTCTGGCTCATGATGTCTTCCTCTTGATATCGGGCAAGCATCAAAGCTGCTATCTTGCGGTCTCTCTCAGACACAGCTTTCAGCCCTCTGCGCTTCACCTCCTTTACTATGCGCTCCACCTTCTGTGTCGTCTGAGGAGAGTGGCTCAGATCGCCGAGGCTGAGGCTGCGGCCCATTAGGGAGTTGAAAGTGGCCAGAGTGCGAGCTCGAGGACTGGAAACTCTAGCCCAGTGTTCTCGTGCACCATCCCAACTGTAGGAAGAAGAAGCGCCCGACTCTGACGAGGTGCATGTAGTGGTAGTCGTAGTAGTGGAGGTTGAAGAGCAGACGGGATCCATCCTTCGCTGTAAAGATTCCAGTGAATGGCTTTTTCCTCGTACCGTGGAATGAAATCCAAGATGTCCATTGTGCTGTGTAAATGGTCCTCCTGTTACACCGTTCAGAGGTATCCCAGAGCTCTGAACTGCAGGTTTTGACGCTGATGAAGTCAAAGTGGAGTTGGCTCTGGGGAAGGAAGGGGGTTTCGGTGTTGGTCTAGGAAAAGTGTTTGAAGATTTACCACCAGAGGGTTTCCGAACTACTGGTGGGGGGCCAGATGAAAGTGGTCGTGTGGGCTTTACTAATTCAGGGGATGAGGACAGAGGATGTTTTCCAGATCCTAGAAATCCACTCTTGGAAGCTGGTGTAGAGGGTGTAGAGCCAGATTTTGAGGATGTGGTTGGTCCCGCATGAAAAGATTTAGGGGAGGTACTAAGAGTGGAGGCAGGTACTTTGGATAAAAGAGCTGCACCTGTTTTGGAGGCTTGATCTGATGCTGTGGCTCTAGAAGATGTTCCAGCGTTGAGGGTGGAGCTGGAGGTCACTGGCCCAGACTTAGAAGACTGGGTGAGGCCAGAGGACATTTTATCCACAGAAGATGCATTGCTGCTATTGACCGTTGCCTGAAGAATCCTTCGTTTTTCCTCCCTAACAATCCTTTCCCTCTCTTCCCTGCACTGCCTAAGTTTGGCATGCCTGTCCCTCTCAAAGACTTCAAACAAGCCTGTGGCGACACGCATTGAGCGGCCAGGAGCCTCCCGGGCAAAGTCAGAGAGCGGGCGAGGCAGCAGCTCCACAGGCTTGACCCCGCATCGAGCACACGCCTCCAGAGAGCGGGGGCTCGTTAAAACGTATCGGCTGCCCTCTGCGGCCGGCGAGTCAAAGTTGTACAGATCCAGGTGCAGCTTTGGAGACGCATCGCTGTCAGTCTGAGTCTGTGGTTGCTGAGGTGCTGAGTCCTGAGAGGTGACCTCTGGAGCCGCTGGAGATGCAGTGTGGCAGGGGCTTGCCTCTGAACTGCCGGTTGGTGGCGTCTCAAAACCAGCATCCCCATCTTCCTCTGTTGTTGTGCTATCTGTGTTTTCTGGCAGTCGAGAGTCTTCGGTGGCCACAGCTGGTGTGTCGAATTGCGAGCCTTTACACTTATTCTGCTCCTCAGCCTCCGAGGGGTCAACCATAGTTGGCTGCAGGTAAAGAGAGGGCAGGGTGAGCAGGGGAGAATAAAACAGGAGAGAAAATAGATGAAAAAGTGGGGAGAGGTTTCAATTAGAGGATCATAGCACTGAGACAAGAGCTTAAGAGATGCAGTCTGTGGGGGGAGGGTCATTACACAGGTCCAGAGATGCATGCATGCACGCATGAACACATATTCGTGCACTCACTGATTTTACACCAGATGAGACATTTTCCCCCTTCAGGGAAGAGACACAACACAGAAAAAAACCACAGTCCTTTAACGGGGGGATCTATTTTCGGCAGAGTTACTGGGCTGAGAGAATCTGATTACTCATAGCAATATTTTTTCACTCTACATCACACAATCAACCTACAAATGCTTAACGCACAGACGTCTGGGGTATGAATTATTAAGCACCTGATCCTAAAAGCTTACTTGGAAAAAGAATGGGATATCATGGAGTGTGAAAGTAGTAAACAACCACTGGACACTATTATGCTCACTAACATGGACTCATCACACCTGGTAACAAACAGTGAAGGCCTAGACTTTTCTCCTGCATATCAGCAGGATGCTGGCATAAAACCCTCTCCGCACTGTCAACACCAACAGCTCAGGTTCAAGGTTAAAACTCTAAAAATGACAAAAGAGATATTGCTGATTGCTTTGGTGCACAACAACAGTCATTACAGCTGCTTAAATCCGGTGGATTTGGCTGTAATTTAATGCGGTATTGCGTCGCGCAAGCATGCACTGACCTGCCAGGTCGCAAAACGTTTTCTAAACCGGTGCTTTGTTCCCCTTTAATCCGTCCAGAAAGCCTCGTCTCCTGCATAATATCAGGTTTCAGGCAAAAGGCTTCGGCCGTCGTCCCGAAGATGGGTGCATCACATCGTTGCAATCTCCGGCGACACGACAGACACAGACGGAGCCTTTCCCAGCCGGTCAGCCTCTGAGCGCCGGCGCTGAAAATGTGCACTCTCCGCGATCACAAACACCGATAAAAACCGTCCCCGCGGTGAAATCTGCTCACTACGACGACTCTCCTATCCAGCTTCCTTCCTTCCTCATCCTCCCTCGCTAAAGTTCATCCAGTAAACATCAGCGGTCGCCACCTGCTTTTCAGCATCCCTCCATCTCACCCTCCTTGGCTCCGCCCGCTTGTGGCAAATATGCTAAAAATACTGAGTGCACTCTGCAATTATCCGAGCGCCTGTCCACTCCACTTACAAGCTCTTAAACTGGCGTAATGGTGCTGAATGTTACCCCCGAGCAAAGATCCTCCTGAAGGCCTGCTTTTGTACCACGCACGCAGTTTATCCATTGAAGATGAATATTAGCCAGTTTCCAAAATGTGTATATTTTCCATTTCCAGAAGTGATTTTGTAGGAGATGTTTTCAAAATACTGATGGAATAAAAAAGGCGTGGAATTTTAAAATTGGTCTTTGTTAATCTGTGGCTGGCTCATCACCAGTCAAAGCACTTTCTCTTAAAGCTGACATCTGCCACCACTCCTGGGCGTGAAATCAAAATGCATGTAATTACTCGATATTGACACCAGAGGGCGAAAGAGCACTGCAGATTTATGCTAAGGATGTCTCAGGGAGGTCATCTGACCTCAAGCAGTCGTAATACTGAGTTATCGAGGATTTTATTTTAGTATGATAGAATAAACACCCCATTAGGCCATTTACACTTGAAAACTGACACACTGGATCAAATAAATTACAGTCACCCTAGTTTACAGCATGATCACAGTTAATTTAGGCCTTAATGTTTTGTTTTTCTTTTTACAGAAGACATAAAGGAAAAGCACAAGTGAAAATAAAACCTGACTCATGAAACTAATGTGCCAGCTAGAGGTATGATTGAATTGGGTCAGTGTCACAGTGTCATAGGATAATTATTTAGAACCATCACTGATGTTCTGATCAGAGAAGCCATCATGTCTGATGTGAAAAGGTTTACTCTCAGACATTAATGTCAGTTGGATAAACATTACTGTACTCGAAATGTATGCAATCATTTTTCTATTTTACACCTTAAAGTGTCGATAATATCAGTGATAAGGTGTAGTAAACGTTTTACAACATTTCTTGAGAATATTCCCAACATTTAGCACTGATGAGCATTTAGAAATAGACTTTTAACACTATGTTACATAAATAAAAGCACTGATACTTATACACATTCACTTACATTCACCCATTCGCACTCACATTAATGAGTTGGGGAATTCTTACAAATACAGCTCTCGAGCCACCCCTCATTGCCTTCTTGTTTTTCTAGGAAAATGAGAAATGGGTGCAAAGATTAATTGAAACGTGCAAAAATGCTGAAAATGCTGCATATTAGGCAAAAGCAGAATTTGTGCCAGTCTAATGAGCTTGAAAGTCAACACACGGCCTTCAACACAGCCTGAACTCTTTTAGGCTTTTAGTTGAATAGGAAACTAATGCATCAGGTAACCCCCCTGCTTGACACTACCACTACAGTTACATTTTGCTATTGCTTGTACCTTTTGTACTACTACTTTCACTTCCTATAAAAGTCATTTTTATACTAATACTGATGATATAACATTAACATTATTTCTTACTGTACTACAACTGGCATCAGTAGTAACACAACTATTGTTCTCACAGATCTAGTACAAATAGTCGAAGTTGAAAAAGATGAGTATTTCTCTCTGTGTGTCTGACTGATTTGATCACCACATGCAACCACACTAATAAATGCAGTTGATTAATTGAAAGCCCTCTTCTGCATATAGACTGGTCTGGTTTGGTCCAGAGCTTCAGGATTAGATAACTCTGGGTGAAAAAAGCTCTGATGATGACCCACTAAACTCCTGACCCATTGTGGGGAACAGTGCGAGTTTAATTGGCCCCACCCGCAAGCTGTATCGGGAGGACAGCGGGTAACAAGTGACAACAAGGAACGTGCTGGCTGGCTTGTTAACTGGGGGCATGGGGTCTGCGAGGGGAGCCAAAGGAGAGCGGTGCACGGTGTGCTTGCTGCACAGTTCACTGGTGCAGGGTTATGCTCTGCAGAAATGTTGTGTTTGTGTTTTTGTTTTTGGTAGGGCATGCTCCCAACCACCAAAGCTGAACTGGGGGGTTCATCGAGAGGTGAGCTGCTTGGTGAAGTCATGGAGACCAGTACACAGCCCATGTAGTGGTGAGAACCCAGCATTCCACCACATCATGTAGGATCCGACCTGGAGATGCCAAAATCCTTATTCTAGATCACTTTTTAAGTATTTTGCAACCAATAAAGTTATAGACCACTAGATCTTTAATGTGGTATTACCATAAATACTATGCAACAACCAACATATTGAATATTTCAAAGATTTTCCTTAATATATCCTGATTGGGAAAGTGATTCTGTATCAGCTCTACTTTTGAGGATCTATTGAAAGACAGATCCTCACAAGCATCTGATCGATTTAGGAACTCAGATATAAAAACACAGGTGAGCCAGTATCTATGCTGTTACGAGGATCTACGTCCCGTTCAAGCCACTTAAGGAAGGCTATTTTTACACAGAGCCAATAGATAAATCCAGCCAGGAAATTATAGCGAAAGAGGAACTGAGAGATTATGCACTTTTGGCTACATGACTCTGACAGTCAGCAGCCTCAGCTGAAATGAATTCATCCATTTCATTTCCCTTCAAAGGCAGATCAGATTTTCAGCTGGACATGTGTGCAGAACTTTGACAAGTATGGATAAAGACATGGCAAACTCTTTTATCGACCTGGAAATAAAAAGGCCTCAGAACATTTCCATCTCTCCAGAGAGCTTCTGATTTTCCACATTATTATATTTTACTACTATTGTAGTGCATCGAGCCAGGAGCTTACTGTACCAGTGTTTGCTCAGGGTTGAACACAAGGAGCGAGTGTGTACAGCTGTCTAGACAAGTGCAGTGAACCAAACTTAAGCTTTCTTGGATGCATTTTATTTTTTAATATGTTTCTTATTCAAAAACAGCAAACATAATAAGAAACATATTAGATCTGACAAACTTGCAGTATTTTTCTTAAACTCGTTAGAAAAAAACGTATTTTTTAATTGTTACTTTACGCATAAGCTTCCTCTAATATTTAAAAGGCTTTAGCAAATTTTAGAACTTAAATCCTAAACTAAACATTGCTTTCTAATTGTACATTCCTTTTGTTTTTTATTGCTTGATGCCAACAAAGTAACATGTGGACATAATTTTTAGGATACATATTACTACACTGATTACTGTAGTGGTTTCCAACCTAGCAGCATGGAAACTCATATGTTTTCAGAAGATAAACAGGAAGGGTCACAATGACGAGCACAATAATGAAGCACAGTGAATGCTGGTTATTTGGTCATGATTGCCTATTTTCCAGTTTTCCTGTAAAACACCAGATTGTTTTCTAGTTAGAAATGATTCATATTAGAGCATGACTGATATATTCATCTGCCAATACTGGTCATCCACCCACCTCTACTTTTCTGGGTCAGCAGTCTAAGCAGAGATGCCCAGACCTCCCTCTCTCCTGCCACCTCCTCTAGCTCTGGGGTTCACCAAGGTGTTCCCAAGCCAGCCAAGAGACATAATCATTCCAGAGTGTTCAGAGTCTGCCACAAAGCAGCTCATTCCCAACCAAGAGTGGGCACTGCTGTTTTCTGACTGAGAGATAGGGAGACAGGGTCTCAGATTTGGAATCGCTAATTCTGCTAGATGCAAAGAGCTCCAGTCCAAGCTGGAGGTCATAGCTCGATGAAGCCAGAATCACATCATTGAATAAATATATACTTATTCTAACACTTATACATATTTTTTTCCTTTTCTTCTTCTTTAAAAAAATCACTTCACATAGTTTTGCAGCAGAGCAGTTCAGACTGAGCTGTTTCACTATCAATAAAAGCACAAGATGAAAATAAAAAATCCCTCTTAAAGTGATTACAACCAGACTGTTGCAGTCGGTGATCAAACACTACAGGTTGCTGTGATTAGGTTGCTGCTTACGCAATAATAGATCAGTAATAAAACCATATACATCAATCGCATAGCTTTTTTTCAGTATTCCTCTGCCTTCTCGTCTCTGCTCAACATATCAACCAAGGCCACACAATACCACAGCACCCTGTCTGACTGAGCAGCATTTGCACCAGCATTTAAATTCCAATTTTCCTTTGGAGGGCTTTACCTCTCCACTAACTTGCATGAAACTTGCTCTTGTAAATTTTTGTGTCTCACTGACAGACAAACAAAGAAAATACAAGGAACGAGAAATATAACAGCAAAATAAAGTGCAAGACTGATTACTTGGATTTTGGGAAACTTAGTGCTGCGCAAGCACTCAAATAAGTGTGCGTGCGTGCGTGTACAGTACTACATGCCTGCTGGAACTCACTGGCCCTGCGAATATTGAGACCTTTCATTGCCCCCAGTTCACATTTCCAGCCTTGGTTTGCCAACAGAAAGGCCCACATTTTCTAGACCGCTTCAACTCCCGCTTCTAGCCCTTTGCTATATTCAGCCACCAACCCCCTCTCTCCCTGCTGTCTATTCTGTGGGATGGTACAGGGGTCTCATGCGGGTGTGGAACAGTCCCCCTCCTTAGTGGAAGGGGAAAAGGTCCCAGAGACATAGCTGTTAATTCAATCAGGAGAGCGGTATGCTCAATTAGGCATCCATAAGGGCCTGGATGGGTCTGGGGGCCCTGCAGAGGGCAAGCAGCCCAGTCCCCAGGAGGTATTAATTGTGGATGACAGTGTGTAAACAGTGGGGTGAATAGACAGCGCAGGTGCGGGACACCCCATTCCAGACTCAATAGGCCTTTTCACACCCGTGGCTCTCTGTTGCCACTTTCTCTTTCACTCTCTCACTGCGTAAAAATCCCTCACATCTCTGATTAATGTCATAGATAATTTGGCTTTGTGGGCTTATTTATTTGTTGTTATGCTTTTCCATCACCAGACATGCTTCTACATCACCTTCAGTGTGTGTATGTTTGTGTGCAAGTGTGTACTTGAAGGGTACTTGAAGAGGGTAATAAGAAATGCTGGCCAGCCAAGGGCTATACACTCCTCCTTGTTTTCAGGAGCTAGTGAAAATTGCGGCCAGTACATGTAAAATATATGGAATTTATGAAATGAAATCCAGATGACACTTTAAAAAGAGAAGGCTTTGTATCTGACCTTCGATTTTCCCCTTCAGCACACAAGCCGCCCGCTCCTCTCTGTCTTTCATTCAGTGCTTCAACTGTATTCTGTTGTGTGTGACAGTACTGCCTTTTGAAGTGCATTCACACACTCATCAAACAGATGCACTGCTAGAAAAAGTATTCAGACACTACACGTGGGTGTAAAAGTAGCAGAAATACAAGTAATAGAACTACAACTGCAAGCACAGAATACTAATCATGAAGTATGCCTTCTTTTTTAACATTTTAATAAATCTGAAATAACTGGTTTATTTTTACTGATACAGTGAAATACAAGCAAAGTTTTTCTAAAGCTGATTGCAGTGGAGGTACTATTAAAGCAATTGCTTTAATAGTACAAATAATAAACAAAGTCAAATAATATTCACTAACGTAAAAACAATTATATCGGTACGGAGGTGTGTGGGAAGTGAAGTAAACCTTCTGAGACCCCGTGTCCTCACAGAGGAACATAGGAGATACTAAAAATGCATGCCAAACAAGTAGTGAAGCAACATGGGAGTTGCAAATACTTTAATAATTTGAATAAGTTCAAGCACTTGAAGAACCTCAGGGATGAAAAAAAATCCTAAACCCAGAGACAGATTCGGTGTATGGTTGCTGTATTGTTGGGTGACTGGTCAATACTTACAGTAGGCCTTTTCAGATTATCCTAAATTACTGGTAAATTAACTAAAAATCAGCTTGTTATTGTTGTATAGGTGAGGGTGAAATATCGCTACAATAAACAAAGGGAGGAACTATTTACACACTGGAATAAAAGTCACAAATAGGTTTTCATGGATTTTGTTATTAGAAGGACAATGAGAATCTACTGAAACACACAACAAATGCTGATTTTATTTAGACAAAAATGTAGTTATTTAGCATTAAACTGGAAAAATGAATGAGAAGTAGCAGTTTTTGCCTCTCTTCAACTTGTTTTCCTCTCAGCATTTATCATACTACATCTGAACTGCATGTGCACCTAAACTGTACTTTTAGGCAACGTGACATCATTGCGGCACATCTGTGCTAAACCTGCTCCCCTCCCGAGGCCGTCAGATCTCTGGGTGGCCTCAGTGCTGCTCCGTCTGTTTCTGTGTCTGCATACACCCGCTAATTTTCGGCCGTATGTAGTTGGCGTAAGCCGGTGGGGGGACCGGCGGCTGGGGCGTCTTTGGAAGGGCCACTGCAGTAATTGGGATGTACATTTTCTTTCAGCATGCCCATTCATTCCTCCTTTTGTTTTTGTTGTCAGAGGTTTTCTTTTATGTTCGGCCAAATGACAACAGAATTAAAGTGTCAAGCCATGCTTTCACTACAACGGCTTTGCAGCCCTGAAAACTTTGTCTTCATTGTTCAGGGTGGCGGGTTGAAGTGAGAGGGAAGAGCAGATATAAACTGATCTCGTTAACATTCCAAGAGACACTCCCGTTGACCCTCTCTGCTCCTCATCCTCACCTCCCACAGCATTACTCCACTCACACAAGGACAGGAGTGGACCGGCTGGCACAGAGCGGGAGGGGTAGTTGGGTTAAGTCTCCGGGGTGGGAACCAACTTGGAATGAGGCGCATCCCTTCTCTCACAGCTCTGATAATGATACTACACGGACGCTTTGCTGAGTTTCTATGGTGGTCCGATAAGCAAGAATCCAGATAATTCACTATCTTGAGACCACTTAGGCCTCGGTTTTTCTCCCTTTTGTACAACTGCCCCATCCATTTTTATCTCTCCCATTTGGAGTGACCCTCCTCTGGCATCTTTTCTGCAAACAGTGCTTTACAGAAACTTGCCAGAGCACAGAGGAATAATTAATGCTGACCCTAATTGTGCCAATTCCAGAAGCTCAATAGCTCTAATTACAAGGCTCTTCTCTGAGGCACTCAAAAAGCCGCTGAACTGTCAAAACCAACAATTAAAAAATATCTATAGGGACAAAGAGTGAGAGAAGGGGATTCGGGGTGGGGGTGGGGTTACCCGTTCCAGTAAAGGGTGACGGGACACCTGCACTAAACACTGCTTCTCTCTTCTTAATGGGCCTCACAATTTATCTGAAAGGAAAAGATGGAGAAATGGACAGCACGGAGGCGAGGAAGATGTGAGAGCCAGAAATTGAGAGGTTGCAGGCCGATTACAGTGTGGGAGCATGTTTTGTGAATGCATTAAGTGTGCTTTCCTGCTCAGGTTGGTGGAAAAGTACTGAGAATATTTATGGTTGTCAAAGCAACAACACTGCGATATTAAAGTGCTTCATAACAACCTTAAACCTTCCACTTAAATGTGAAAAACCCAAACGTATATATAAATGACAAAAGGGTTGCAACAATGCAGAAATGTTGTCCCTACATTCATGTTGTGGTGCACAGCAAACCACTAATACAATATTAGAATTAATACATTCATTTCTGATTGTGGTAGAAGGTTGAAGCAGAGCTAGGTTAAACCTATACACCATCACATATTATATGCATATATGCATTATATCAGTCTGGAAAGTAGTAGTAGTAAATCTTTTCTATAGAGCAGAAAATAAAAATGATCAAAAGGCACTTAGTTTTTAAGAAGTAAGAAGTTATTTTCTTTTGCACTGCAGCTTAAGACACATTGATTACTTCTTTGTTGTCATAGATTATTGTTTGTTATTTATCAAAATACTAATAACCCTATATTTTCTTCTGAATTTGAGTCTTACTGTAAATTAAAAAATTGCAGTTTTAACATTGTGAGTATTTGCAAATACATATGGTGTTAATATACATTAACTACTGAGGTTTTTGCAGACTATCATATAAGATGAAGAAATTCCATTGCTAGCCAAACAGCTCTTAGAAGATCAACCAGTTTATTTTGAAAAAATCCCCAAAACCAAATAGGTTCTCTACCAGAAAAAAAAACATTTATTCTATGAAATGAGTTACATTATGACCATGTAATTGGGGATAAAGTGACACAAACAGTTGATTTTTGCTCTATCAAACAATGAATCGTCTGCCAACTAAAACCCACAACAACTCTCTCTCTCTCTCACACACACACACACAGCCAAATCTACAAACACAGACTGGCCCCCTGCAGTGCTTGTGACAGCTATTGACTTTACTCAATAGATGTTTTCCATTGTAACCCAAGTACGCAGGCTAAATGTCACGGCAGCAGGATACTAGGCTATTATAGAGCATTATATGTCTCTGAAAGGGGATGAGAACCTAAAATTTGACCTCACAATTGCTCGGCCATTGTCTCTGCTCTCAAAGACTCATGATAATACACTGAGTGTTCCTGCAGCTGCTGCCTCTCCTGCTCCTCTCTCCTAACTGACCGGAGCAGATCTTTCTCCTCCGCGAACAGTTAATCTTGGGGTGAGGTGGGCGTGGCTTTCCTGCCACCGGCCGCTGCTATTGGGTCCTCCGAGTGTCAGCTAGAGGCGGCTGCTCCCTCCTTTGCTTTTAAATGAAGGTGCAATGGCTACAGGCGCGACTCAACCTGTGGAAGCCGCGATGAACAGCTGATCCTCCCGCAGTGGATAAAACCAATCACAATGGTGACGGCCAAGTCCTGATTCCCGATCACACGCGTGGCACTATGTGAATAGTTATCGGAGGAGTAGACACAGGAGAATTATTAACAGGAAATTAGGGTTAAGGAGTCTTTTTGGAGCGTGCTATTATATATTTTTTTTCGGTTTGGACCTGTCGATCATCAGTATTACAGACGGACACGCTGTGCGCTCAGACTACCTGCCGCTCTTCGCTCTGCGCTCACCGACGCTCAATTATGTTATTATCAAGTTTCCTCATTTTTACCGTCTCCTACTTTATGGCGCCTCTGTTCCTCTGTTACCTGCCTCAAGTGTCGGCACAGAAGCCTGGGTCACGGGTGAGTACATCCCTGCGGGTCTGGTGCCTCACACTTTCATGGAAGTAGCAGTTTGAAACACAATACTTGCATTAATTACGAAAGTAAAAGTGTGTCAAACACAATACTTGCATTAATTACGAAAGTAAAAGTGTGTCAAACTGATTAGATTCTACTTAAAATAGAATGAATGGGATAAATTACAGACTGCTGGTAAACCTGAAATATGCCGAGATATTTCTTTAATGCGCCTTTAGTAGATAAGATGTAACAGTTGATTCACGATTTTTTTTTTTTTTTAACTTATGCTGAGTGGGGAAATTAGATGACTTTAAATCAAATGAGAAATTTGGCTTTTGGTGTTAAAGTTTCATCTGATTCACTGTTTAGAGAAGAACACTCCAAACCCAATCTCCAACTGGGCTTGTAAAGCTTAATCCCACCAATTTGCTGGTTTTACACTTTGAGTTTGGCCAAATCTAACTTGTAAAACATGAAATCGATGATAACTCACTGAGCTTACTCAACTTTTCCTTGGGCACAGCATCCCTGCTCTTGGACCTCTCCTTTTGCAGGAACAGATTTTTGTCACTGCCATGTCTCTCCATCGCTCTTTTTTTCTATCTTCAGTCTCTCACACACACTGCTTTGCTTGTTCAAGGTTCTTATTTCCCCCTGTCCAGGCACAGGGGGAAATAAGTGATGCGAAGTGAAGGGGAACACCATTGTTTCAGTGCACAGATGCACTGTAATATTTGTGGTCAGAGGCGAGGGGCTGACTCACAGGGGGTGAATATGTAATACTCTCACATACTGGAACTATTTCACAATATCTTTGAACCCCCCCAACCACCCCCCACCCATCCTCCATACACAGTGTGCTGTGGTCAAGATTGTTCTCTGGAAAGAGCCACAGTGAATTTTGCTTAATCACTTCTTTGTTGCTCCTTTTATAACTGTTTTCCTACTGTTCAAATAATGAGAGGATCAAAGTGGAGTGTGTGGCTTTCCTACAGTATAACTGGACGCAGTGCTTGTTACTTTGCATAATTTGGGGCCTGATTCAGGTGGCACCTCCTTATATAGCTACATCACTTACACGTGCTAGGGTGTTTAGAAAATCAAAACAAAGGTGAGTTTTGAAATTACGATGGCTGATACTCGGAGCTGCCCTTTTATCGTGAAGTTCTTCCCGTTGTAACTTTAGCTGAAAGATTTTTTGTACCTCGCCAGGCTGTGAAAGTCTATCAGTCTCAGCTTAGGTAAACCGTTTCAAAACCACATTGAAAAAACTCCAAAATACAGGGTGGCCAGTGTGAAAATGTGGTTTCTTGGTCCTCAGGATTAAGCTTTTCATAAAAACAGGGATAACACTGAAAATCTGAGCATCTCCATCAGCTTTATCCCATCAAATTAAACTCCCTCTGCATCCCACTTCATCCTCCTTCTGGCATGGATTAGGCCCCAAGGAGCAACAGTCAGCCTGCTAAAACCCCCACTCACTCCACAGTGATTACTTCTAACATTTCTCACAGCTGCTGTAATACCATAATTTACACCCCCACTTTCCACGTTGATATCAGGAGTGAACGGCTGAGCTAATTTCCCTGCATAGACCTGCTCCTTTCTCATTTCTCTTGAGGTTCCATGATGCAATAGCACAACAATCCTCAAGACTGAGGAACACAAGTAATTGAGAGACTAAAAAGCCTTTTTTCAATTTTGCAGTTGCTGCTGTTTGTGCAGTTTGGAAGCCCAACAGCTTCTTTATTCTTGTATGAGTCCTTCAATAGTTTAACAGTGAGTCGGTGGATAAACCGTTGGATGCTAAGGATGTGTGATGATCAGTTGTAATTAATTAGTGAAACATAGTTTGTGCTTAAATTTGGTAGAATAAACATTCTGAATTATTTAGATTAAAAAAACTGATAATGGACTTAAAAACAGCTTCTTATGAACCTTAAAACAAAACGATGCTGCCTTTATAGAGAGACAGGATTAAGGTTCACAATGAGTTAGCCTTTTTTATGAGTGCAACAAGATATTTCATGTTTTTTAAAACCGTAAAACCAGGAATGATCAGTCTCGTGGTCTGCAGGGATCATTTCCTAAAACATTTAAACTAAGAAATCAGTTTTCCCAGCGGGAGGAAATGCTTAGCTTTTATAGAGGCTTAGCTATGCAACTTTAATCCATCTTATCAAATCAACCTGTTAGTCTCAGATTGCCCATAGGGTTGGGATGCTATGGGCAGTCTGCTTGCATAATTTGGTGACAGCATCAGTGAAGACTCTTAAAACTAAAACAAACACACAGGCCTAAGCAGCAAAGCTGCATACCTTCAGCTTGGGAAAGCAGAGCTCTGGTTCAAAAGCAGGAAAGTCTTTTTATTAGTGTGAGGTAGATCACAGCAAACATGCAGGTGTGAGTGTGCTGATGCATGCAGCGTATGGGTGCAGGTGCATGTGTGGTGAGCCGTGGAGTCTTAATTATGCTTACAGTGTACAAAGGAATGGAGGTCAAGAACGGGCCTGTTTTAAGTGAAAGAAAAATTAAACATGAAAATAGAAGTGACTATACTTAAGTGCAGTATTTACTTAAAAATTGGCCAGTGTTTATGCTATATTTAATTTTTTTCCAATTCAGTTGAATTAAGTTCACATCTGTTATCTGGAGGACATTAAAAAGAATATGGGGAAATTGAAGAGACTGGAAACTCCATCTGAGGCAGATTTAGCAAAAGCTGGTCCATGAGAGACGATATTACTGAATGGTTCATATTTATAAGTATAGGTTTTTATCAGTTAACAGCAGTTTAGCTTTTTCTTTAACTATCTGGCTTTAAATCTTATAATCCTAATCATAAAGAGAATATAATTACGCATGTGGACATTTTTTTTTTTTATCTACAAGAACCAACTTAATGAAATAAAATCTAAACACATTAAGACAATAAGTGAAGCTCACAAGAGACCATTTTACAAAAACAGATTCAAAATTGGATCCTATATTTTCTATAATGCAATTAATAATACGATTACTCTCCCTTCTTGGGGAAAGCTCACTTAGTTTTCAGCATTTTTGAGTCTGTAGTTCAAATCCAGATATTTAGTCAGACAAAGTCCCTGATAAAACGAGACATTTTTAAACTTTGTGGGTAGGCTGAGCAGCCCATACCAGGACAAGTAAACTGGTCAAGAGCCCATTTTTTGTTTCACTACTTTAACAAACAAGACATTTTGTTATATATACACACGGCAAAGTTTTCAACAAGAGGTTTGATACCAGCAGAATCAGACAAAGATGAAGAAAGGCAACAAATGCAATTCTGTCATTATTCAGGACGCTGAGAACTCACTCGCTTTATCAAACCCGGCAGGTCTGATAAAGAGGTAAAAGAGGTGAGGTGAATGCAGAATAGCCAATATGATAATACCCGAGGCAAACAAACCATGTAAGCCTTATTAAGAAAGTACTTTTATGGGTCAACTTAACTATCCAACTGTATTATGGGCCATTTGTAATCTTTATGCCGTTTCATCAGTAAAATGCATTCACACCATTCTCAAAGTGAAAGTGAAAACAGAATTGTGGATTCATTGAATTTAGCATGTACACAACTTAAATATTTACAGGATTAAAAGAAGTTTATTTAGTTCTGCTTTTATTCTCTTAGAGTATAATAAATCTGTGCTTAGTAACAATGAAAATTTGAATTTAATTGTCCCAAAATGTCAAAGGGAATAACAGAAAATTGCCTGAAGAAGTAGTCAATAGTAAATAAACATTGTGATCATTAGAACTGAAGAGACAACATCTGCATAACAAAGGCTATGAGTGGCAGATGGATAAGTGAGAGAGATCAAGGCCAGAGTGTGAGGACTGTTCCTTAACCATAATGAACCACTGAGATGCATATGAAGAAGAGCTGTTGACCATAATCATGCAGATGTGCATTGCACATTTCCTCATTTAGTCTTTATGAGGGGAAAAAAAGATTCCTGGCAAAGTGATAAGGTCATAGTTTGGTTTCACCGTCGTCTGTGAGGAGAAGTCATGAAGTACAAACCTTTTAGATTAACTTTGTACTGACTGTTCAACAGCAGTTTCTGATTAGGCAGTTAAAGGAAGAATCCCAGCACACAGTCATTGATGACGAAGCTTGTGGTTTGAGGTTCTTTTGTCGTATCGTAAAGTACATTTGCATGATTATGCTAGTGTTAATCAAGGGTTATAGGGGATCTAGGAGGTGGGGGAACCCTAGTGTTGGAAGAAAAATAAATCACCTTAAAATAAATGATTGTGTATTCTTTGTTGGCTTGTTGGAGGTTTAAGGCTCGTGTGGATTTACTTAATCTGCAGTCTATTAACAAATGCTACATGGCGTATCATACCATCAAAGTTACTCTCCAGCCTGGAGCCATAAAAGTGGAATTTGGCAAATGATACTTAAGAGCATTCTTAAATTCAAATTGATGCCTGCTACCCTTTACCTATCCTACCAGTGAGTATGGAGACTTCAACCTACCTTGCACCAGGCCAAATCAGTCCCTTTTCTGTAAACTGTAGTTGTTTGAACTCTTGAGTATTCTTGCACAGCAGCCATGCTACACTACAAGGACAACAGTACTTGAACAGATTTCTTATTCTTTAAAGTCAGGAGTTTTCAGTCCCATTGTCACAGAAGTATAAAATCAAGCACTTAACCGTCTGCCTTTACAAACTTTTTATACTGTAATATTATGACACCATCTGTAACAAATCAGTTTATGACTTTCAACCAACTTTAAGTGATATTTTTACAAATATCTCTTAACCACAGCAACTCAGTCATGAACAGTGTTGGTCAAGTTACTTGAAAAAAGTAATCAGTAACTAATTACTGATTACTTCCCCAAAAAAGTAATCCCGTTACTTTACTGATTACTTATTTTCAAAAGTAATTAATTACTTAGTTACTTTTTAAAAAAACGATTTACAACCTGAATAGGTGATAAAGCGATAGATCTTTCAGCCCAATTCTACTTTTTCTGCATAATCCATCATACAAAATGTAATCAAATAGAAAAGTCTCTTTTTAAAACTTGATTTATTAGTTTTAATCTTTTAACTTTATGCGTCAAGCAAAAATTTAATTATATGCAACATTCTCTGACTAGAAGAAATTTGTTTAACATTTAAACCTATTTTCTGCACATTCCAGCACATAAAATAAAATAAAATAAAATATTTTTTTGTGTTTACACTCAGTCTTTTAAATAGATGCAAGTAAAACACAGCAGAAAATAAATGAAATCAAAGACTCAGCGGTCCTGTTGCTCTATTTTCACCTGTAAAGTAGGAGTGGGGTAGGCGGAGGTTTTCCCTGGTGCAGGTGTGCCACAGCAGTCAGTTGAAGAATCTGCGAGTTTCTCTGTGAATTTCCCATTACGTCGTAGCGCACTCGGTGCTTGCTTGGAAGTTTAGGGTGTTTTTTTCGCTGTAAAAAGAAGTTTTCTTCCTACGCACAACAGACACTAATGTTTTTGTCAGTTTTTGTGGAATCAAACTCAAAGTAAGGTCAGTACTTCCACGCTTTAAATGCTGCATGCTCATACTCTCTCCTGCACTCGATATATGATCCATTGTTGATCTGCACACAGCTGTTGTCACGAACGTCGCACTCGCTTACGTCATTGTCATGAGACATTCTCGCAAAAAAATCACAGTCTTAGTAACGCAGTAACGCAGCGTTCCTACGGGAAAGTAACGGTAATCTAATTACCGTTTTTGCAATAGTAATCCCTTACTTTACTCGGATTACAGTACAAGTAAACAAGTTACAAGTAACACGTTACTGCCCATCTCTGGTCATGAAGAGTCAGATCATGTGAAGTTACAGAGTGCAGTCACTGAGTGCTGAGGTGCATAGCAAGTAAAAGTCGCCAGCCTTCTGACTCAACCTCCTCAATTAATTAATTAACATCAACACACAGACTGTGTGCTGGCAGGTTCATGGCATGAGTAGCTCCTGTTGGTGTAAGGTGTAGGTGGCCAGGTACTTTTGTTCACATATGATATTTTAGTGAAACAACAAACAACACCATAAAGACATATATGAATACTCCAAATTGCTGTATATATGTATACCATACCCACACTGGATTCTTTATTAATGACAGATATTCTAAAATATTGTTGTAGTTATTAAGGTTCAATTATTTTTATGCAAGAATGACTTAGCCATAGTTCACTGCAAAACATTACAATGTAGTGATTAGAGGTGGAAAATTATGGTAGAATTATTTTCTCTAATATTAAAAAATAAATAAATAAATGGCCTTATCTAACTTTCCTGAAAATTTTTTTTCAGGAAAATAAAAATAAAACAGCAGGGAAACGGTGGTGCAGTGGTTAGCCTCACAACAAGAAGGTCCTGCATTCAATTCCACCATCAGTTCAGTGTTTTTCTGGAGTTTGCATGATCTCACCATGTCTGCACAGTAATCCGACTTCCTCCCACTGTCCAAAGATATACAGTTCGTGGGATTAAGTTAATTGGTAATTCTAAATTGCCCATAGGTGTGAGTGTGAATACCTGTTCTTCCCTATGTGTTAGCTCTGCAACAGATTGGCGACCTTTCCAGGGTGTACCCTGCCTCTTGCCCAAAGACAGCTGGGATAGCTGTTTTAGCAGAAGAGAATGAATGGATGGATATTGCAGCAGAATATAATTATTTTTCTGGCGACATCAATGATCTTATCTAGTCACTTGAAGGTTAAGCAAGAAAAATATCATATTTAATTTATGTTAGAAACATACGTACATAAGAATGACCTTGGGTAATACCATTCACGAGTCCCACCTGATTAGAATGATCCATTACAAATGGTTTAACAAACTTTTATGGAAACCTCTGAATTTGACACTCATAAGCCAAGATCTCATGTGACTGCACACCTAGGCTCCATCTGACACTAACAGATTGCTTTAATAGTGACTCAACAAGTGACCAATCAAATTGCTTTCATATGTCAATTCCCTCTCATGCCTGCATGATCATCAGATACATTTCATGGTCAATTTCATGGCGTTCTAATCAGTATAATGAAAAGCAGCCTTAAGTCTGTTTCAAGAATCAGGCCAGTGTGCTCCACTCACGGATCACTGCTACTTAATTCAACCTCGCTTTTCTTTTGCAGATCCTCGTGATCATTTTGGTTTGCATTTATGCAATCTATCCCACTATGGGAACGTACTCTATGTAAATTTGGCCTTATAGTGACAAACACAGACTCTTGTTTGAGAGGACTACTGCTTGTTGAAAGAGTTATGGCTCTCTGTAATCCTTTTGATTATCAGGATGGCAGAAACACTTCCTCTTCCCTATCAAACTGGTTCAGCAGATTAGCTTCTGCTCTGCCTCATATTTAAGTTTCCTTTGATTTAAGTGAGTGTGTGGTCTCAGCGTTAGTATGCAATGGCGACATGGAACCTATTGTAATGGGTGACGGGCACACACACATACACACGCTTCCTGGGAACAGCAGAGACAGCTGACTGTTCTTTAGCCAGGATGTAGCATTAGTGACAAACAAGGAATGTTGTTAATCAGATTTAGAGCCATTTCCGAAAAGGAAGAACACGTCCCCCCTCCTCCTCCTTACTTATACTTTGATTTAGATTTCTTCATACCACTTCAAAAGAAAAAATAAGGATGTTTTCAACATTCATTAATCACGTGTTTATGTCCTGGCCATCATCAAGGGGAAATCTGATTTCAGGATGGTGTGGTCGTCAACTCTTTATTTACTGGATAAACTAGATTTAACTAGATCATATTAATAGATTAACAACAGTAATCAGACCGCAGTTGCTCATGATGAGCCCACAGAGAATCAGGACTGTTTCTCCATTTATAACACATGTTAACAGTAAAGTCGCAGGTTTTCTTTGTTTTGGTTCTTAGGCGGAGGCAGAAACTTCATCTGCCTGCAAAGGTTATTGGATTCAGTGTTTGTATTCAAGTTGCTTTCAGTCTTTACCTCATTGCTCTGCAGCTTTTCTACAAGAAAAATTTCCAAAACTAAAGGAAACAAAGGGGGAGGTGCTACAGTGGAACAATTATGCTTAATTTGAACTCCATATTTTTTATTCTTGGACTCAGAATAACTTTTGTTTTAGTTCTTTTCCAGTTATGTTTCATTTAGGTGACCAGTTGGTGATTCTTGGCAACTATGTGTATGTAACCAGCAGCAATTACTTTGAAAAAGTAATTAATTATAGTTACTTCTTCAAAAAAAGTAACTGAGTTAGTAACTGAGTTACAAGATTCTAAAAATAAGTAATTACTTGAAAAGTAACTATTGCGTTACTTTAAAAAAAAAAAAGTTTAACCATGGGGTCCAGGGTATAATTGGCCATTTTTAACTACTTTTGATTTGACCTCTACATTTCACATTTAAAAACGATTTATTTGCCTTGTTTGATATCATCCTTTTCAGCACAACCTCACGTGTCTGAATTTACAGTTATGTTTTCATTTTGACATACTGTATTAACACAATTGATCTAAAATCAGACAAAAAACATAAAATCCGAGTAGAAAAAGTGATATTTTTACTGTAACAACCCTAAACATGTTTAATGAATCATATTTCATAACTTTAAATGCAAATATAAATTGTCAATTTTAAAATCATACGCACAAGTTTTGCAAACAATAAGATGCCACACAAATTATTTGTGCCACTCCAAAAAAGGTGTATCACTCCTGTTTCTACCTGAAGACAGCAGTCACATCATTGTTCTGACACACAACACAAAACTATCCACAACACTACACAATAATTACACAAGACAACACATGAACTACACACTCCAAACACGCTAAACGTCACAAATCTCTCACATCTCAAAACTCCCTCTCCCTCTTTTTCTGCTGTCTTTCTCTCGCCGTCACTCCTCAAACTTCCTCCTCTTCCTAAACAACCAAAAGTCATGTTGCCATATCATTTTTGATTGGTCAACATGGTGCACTTTTTCACCAACACGAAAGGGCTGTTTCTTGTTTTTTGTTTTTTTTTGGTCATAAGCAGAGAGTGCTTGCTAGCGCTGTCCTTAGACAATAAACGTGATGAAACTATTCAGGAAAAAACGCCGCGTATATATTGTTTATGGTGACTCTGGTTTTACGTGGCCTATCAACACAATTTAAAAACTGGTATATATCACCTTGTTGCTTTATCATCTTAAAGTGGTCATGTCATTGGCTTACCACGACTACTTTATTCTTCCTCAGTCAAACAGCAGCACTCATGCGATTGTTTTGCCCCCCTAGCTCCAGGTGTTGTGGCAAAAAGTGATCGTCGGGCAGAAAGTGATTGCCATCTGCAGGAGCGCGCGCAGCTGCTTAAAGCTGTAGCGCCCAGATTACTTACAACTACTTCCATGCAACTGACATAAGATGCAGTAAGCTGAAGACAGCTTCAACCGTCTGTTTTTTGAAAAATAGTAATGCAACCGCACCGAATTTTCTTGTTAGTAACAGTAACGGCGTTGTAACGATAGAAATAGTAATTAGTTAGATTACTTGTTACTGAAAAAAGTAACGCTGTTACTTGTAACGGCATTATTCCCATCACTGATAACCGGTTGGCGAGTGGTTGCTGAAGGTCGCAAATAAGGTGCAAAACCCACTTTGTGATTACTTTGATCACCACAGTAGCCTTTTATTTGCATGGAAGATGCCCACCTGTATGCAAACACTTGCAAAGGAATAGTCAAGCAGTATTAAAACTTAAAGTTAAGTGTATCAAACTTAAGTGTGATAGAAAACCAGGAACTGAGCATGTTCACCTTCAGTCATCAATGTCTGCTAACAACCAAATATAAGGTTTTTTTTACTTCTACGTTCACTTTGCAACTTCTAGCAACTGTTGCCAGCTCGTCAAGGAATACACATTTTTCACTAGTGACAGGTGGTTGCCAGATTGTCGCTGTAGGCCTGTGTGAAGGGTGGCTTTACCTTTAAGGAAACTTGCTTCAGATCGACCACTCTGGATGTATGTGGGTTATGTCCACTGTTATTGACATCATACAGTTTTATCAGCAGAAAAAATAAATTCAGGTGTTTTAACCTCCTAGGACCTGGTGTCCACATATGGGGACATCACATTTTGGGTTGTCTAGACCACAATACTAAATTTTGCTCTTTCAAATGGCTTTCAAATGAGCCATATTGCTCAAAGTGGCATAATTGTTGTTTCTCAATTTGTTTTTGTACTCAGGAAAAATGCTGCTGTGTTCAGACATCAAATAAAGAGTTATGTACATCATTACTCAATTGTAAATACCAAATAAAATAGCAAAGAGAAATTAAAAATGCATGCCATGAAAGAGTTCGGGTCTTAGGAGGTTAACCACAAGGAAACGTTAGTAATTTTTTGCCCATATACTGACCTCATTGTATGAAACTCTGGCCTTGCTAAATATGGAGATCCACTTCAATAACAGGGCATATAATAGTTCATGCCCAGTCATTTCTTCCTGCTGTGGATGGCTCACAGACCTTATGCCTCCTGTGTGAAAATTGTCCACCTTCTTTAAAAGCTTCCACACCAAAAAAGTGGGAAAATTTTTTTAAAATGCTAAAATTGTGTCTCAAGCCTTTTTATTTATTCAGCTGGTTTTCCTTTCTCAATACAGAGTTAAGTTAAAAAGAATGGGGAAAAGAATGATGTAGCTTTTAATACATTCCTTTTTATTTTCTACACTTTTTTAAACACTGTGTTAATTCAAACAGCATGACAGATGGCATTCACTTTATAGATTTCCTGAAAACTAAATGCTAATTATCGGACAAAAGTGATTACCTCTGCCCGTTAAAAGCCCACAACCGTACACAATTAGCTCTGTCTTTGGTGGACAACTTTCTTTGGCTTGTTACCTCTGTGGTTGGCTCACTTTCATCCTCCTTTTCCTCCATTTGACTAATCCACTTATTTCCCAGTGAGGGAATGCCAAAACACCTGATGATTAATGACACAGGGATGCATTAGATAGCCATGCATGTATGTCTTTATATATGCGTCGGTGTTGTTGTATTGTTTGTTGTTGTTGTTGTTATGCCCGGAGGCTATAATGAGCCCATCACACGTTAGCGTGAAGCTGGCACACAGATCTCCCTCTCGCTGTTTTGCGCTCACACACTTGCATTGATGCGGACCAGGCTGTAATGAATCCATCTGTGCACGCGAAAGCCTTTTCTGTAGAAGCAGTGATGTCATTCATGTTAAGGTGCATGGTGCTGTTAGTTAATCTGATTTAAACATCTCTTATGCTATCAGGGTAAGAGCTGAGGTCATCCCTTGTTTAAAAAAAGAGGCCGCGGGCTTTTCCAAGTAAAGAGTTTGGATTATTGACTACTGTGTGTTTCAATCAGGGAAAAAGAATCAGTGAAGCTGGCGAAATTTGGACCACTGTGTTGTATAATTGCAACCATATTGGAGCCTGTATTTGTATTATGCTGGCTCAAGTTCTACACAGACTAAACAGCCAAACATCCAAAATATGCTTTCTGTGCATGATTGCAACATATTTATGTTCGCAAGTATTAATAACCAAGGCAGCTTTGACAGCAACATAACCAGCGTATCACCTTCTGTTCTGTGACGGAATAAATGGCTCTCCAAAAACAGCTCTGGAAAATATCATCTCTAATTAACATCAGGAAATTTTCTGGAAAACACATAAGAAAGCTGATGTCAATGATGCCTAATCACAGTGAAATGTCTTTAAAAATGTCAGCACTACAAATTTTCTGCAGACCGTTGGCAGTAAAAATTTCAAAGCACGCACGAGTATTAAATGTGCAGGTTTGAAACTTTATCTCTCTTGGCAGCTCATGAAGGGTGTTAAACAAATACAAAAAAGCTGAATTTTTATGCAATCCTCCACATAACACACAAACACCACAAGTCATTGTTTCAGTAGGTATTAAAAAGATACCACAGCTGATAATGATGAACCAAGCAGCCATACCAGTAAGTTCGCTAGTTAAACGTTAGCTCCCCAAGTCATGCAGAAGTCTGTTTTCAAAGATAAACTATTTCATTTAGATTTTTAACCTCTTTTTCTTTTTGTTGTCGTTTGGTGAACTTAAATAGTTTTAATTATTATTTTTTAAATAATGTGAACATATTCTGCTTTGACTGCCTTCATATCTTATCTTACTAGATGTTGTCTATTGTTTTTTTTTCTTTTACTGAACTGGAACCACAAATCTCAAGATTAGTAGCAGCTGCATAAACCAAACTTTCCAGTTTTACACCTTTTTAAATTCTGAAGGTTTTTTCAGAGGCCTTTGATCATGTCATTCTGAGCCTTACTTAAAATGTGCCATGGTAACGCAGTGGTTAACACTATTGCCAGAAATATCCCGAGTTTGAACCCTGGTCTGGGTTTCCCTCAGGTGCTCCAGCTTTCTTCCAGTAGTCCAAAGACATGCATAATAGGTTAATATGTGACACTAAATTGTATAAAGTGAATGAAGTACTTCTATGAATGCATGGTTAACATGTGACATGCAGTCCGAAGTGCTTTAAGTGGTCAGTAAGAGAAAAATACTACTTAAATACAACTTTTATTCCTAAAAACATGATAAGCACATATTTAGAAAGTTAATGACCCTGCAAAAATAAATTATTCTGTCACCGAATAAAATCCCAAAAACTGGACTGAAAAATAATCTCTCTAATTAATATCAGGAAATATATAAAGACATATAAACATGTATTTATGAATGAAAATCTGTGCAAATTAACACATATTTAGGAAATAGTGTATTTAAAAACAACTTTGTCATACAAGAAACAATTGTCTTAATGTAAGTAATTAGATGGGAAGTTTCATGGTGCTATCTATGAGTTAATATTTTCCTCTCAGAGGGTTTGTAATACTTGGGAGATAGTACTGTGAAAAACAACAAAAACAAAAAAGTCTTGTCCTCAGGTCACTAATCAGTGCAGCTTGGTCTGATAAGTTACAAAAAGATGAAACAATACGAGAAACAATATGGAAATGTAGAGAAAGAAGTGAAGTTTAAGATCTGTGAAACTTCCTGTCCAGCTGCTTCCAGCCATAACACCACAAATTTCTGGATGTAACTGTTGAAAGCTGGGTTATATTTGGGTAATGCAGGCGCCAGTTTATGACAAGGAAGACAAACCCAAGGAATTAAAAAGACAACATCTCTGTTTCTTTTTAGATCTTTTGTTTTTTAAACTGTTCACTTTGAGTCCAAAGATTTCGGTGGTGCACTCACTAAGGCACATACCATAACTGAGAATAAAAGCTATAAATAAAATACAGTAAGCACGCAGCTCATGTTGTGCTGTGCAGCTTTTCGTTCATTTACGTCATCCCAGCTCTAATAAATCTGGGAAATAAATCAGCTAAGTTGCTGTTCAACAAACCTTCAGCAAGTCTGTTCCCCATTAAAGCATTACCTGATAAAGGTGAAAACGGGATCAACCGTTTATGCTGTGTTAACGCTTTTTTAATACTCCTAATCTGTCCAAAGAAATTAGTTCTACTAAATTAAAAAACACTTATTGTAGATGTGATCTGCATATTAACTACCACCTTGGTTCTGTCTCACATAGCCAACTTTTTACTCTTTATAAAAATGATCATTTTCTAATCATATTTTTCTTCTTTTTCCATTGCGGCGGGTTGGAGTGGAACAGACTAGCTGCCAGTGATGGTAAAAAAGACCATTTTGCTAATGCTGTAATGGTTGCACAATGGGGGTTGCATTTCACTTATTTTACGAGTGGTGGAGAGGGGGCTCGGGGATCTGTGTTATTCTGACTTCGATGCGTGTGCGAGCTTGTGTACTTGTGTGTGTTGGCGGAATGTGGCTTGTTAAATGTGAGAATGTCAATGCTCATTGTTTCCCGGTCAAGATATCAGTACCAAACCATTGTGTAACTCCCCTGGTGTTTTACGTCCAGCTAATCTTTCACCTCATCTCTTTGGTGGTCCATCAGGAAAAGCAGGATCTCACATCTTCATAGTGTAACGAGATTGATAAAATATGCATTTCTTTTAGTTCTACTGTTTGGACATTAAAGAAAGTGCCTCTGAGTGGTTGTTAAAGTTACGTTATTTCACTCCATTATGTTGTTTGGGGATGTGGCTCTATAAATCCTTGAGTGTTGCCTGTTACACTATAATGTTTAGGTAATTAAGATGTATGTAATTATTGTTACTTTGACTTATGCTTGTTCCTTAACAGCTCCAGTTATATGTTAGCCTGTTTAATGTAGGTGTGTTTGTTTGGCTGTGATTATGGAGTGTCAGCCATTACGGGCCAAACAGTTGGGGCTGTTTCTCCTCAGGAGATAATGCCAGGTCCTGTCAGCCTGGTTTATACTGTATCAGCTGATCACTGTCACATAGTCCTGGGTCAGAGAGTGACTGAAAATAACTCTAAATGTTTGTTTTTTAACTTCTTCAGGCTGTGTGATTGGTGGGGTTTATCACTTCAGGTCAGCTCAGATAATAGTCAGTAAGCTGGAGAGTAAAGGAAAGATTAAGAAGGCAGAAATTTTGTCTAGTGCTAAAGTAAAAAAGTAAGTAACATTAACTGCTTTTTTTGTAGTATTTAAATGTGGAGCACATTCACATTGTTTATAGTGAGACAAAGGTGGAGGAATCAAAATCAGAGCCGCTGCAGAGTGTCCTTAAGACGCAGTTTGAGATGTTACTGTGAAAGAAAGCAGAGTATTCAGATTAGATTGGAAAGAGTTTAGCATGCTACAGACTATTTGATCTTCTTTCCAAAGGGTTTGACTCATCATTCTCTGTTAAGCTAGATATTTTTCAGGTGGCTGTTTTAATTTGCAGTAGTGCAGAAATGAGCTGAACCTCATTTCTTTATATTTTGTTTCCAAGGAGCCAGACACTTTTGGACATTGGCTACTTTTTCAGCCAGTCCAGTCCATTTTCAGAGGAATGTATTTTGAGTTTGTTAAGCCACTTACGAACTGACCTGTGAATCATTCGAGCATAAAAAAGGCACAGATTTTATGGTGTGAACCAGTGTCTCTCTGTCAAGTATACCTTGGAACACTTAGCAGTGAAGGATTGACTTTTCCAGGGCCCAGAGCTCAACTTCTTGACAGAATGTAAGAAAAGGTAGCCAGCATTCAAAGAAGAGTTTTGAAATGTCCTTCAAAAAGCCTGAAGAACTATTCCTGAACACTGCGTAAAAGGAAATGAGGCTTGTTAGAGTCGTTCAATGTCTGTTTTTGTACAGATTTATTGAAACAGTTTGCACGTTTCAGTAAATCTTTGCACCTATTTCTGATTTTCCTAGCAAAAATATATATATATAAAAAATAAGGGTTGGGTCAAGATTTTATTTTGCACAGCCCTCTTGAACATTTCTTTACCAAATATAGTTATGCGTTTCAGGGTTCTGTGAAACGGTAATTAATATTAATTTAAAAGGAAACAAAGTACATTAGAAAACTTATCAAAAGGATTTCATCAGTAACGAGTCAGCCGCTGGCTGAGGCTTCATGGCGCAGAGACAAGAGAGTGGTATCACTCATTTCAAGTCACTCTGACAAGTTAACTGATGATGTTTCCTTTGGGTCCCAGTGTTTGCAGGCCTGTTCTGGTGCATCCAGTAGATGCTTGATCAGATCGGTATGCGGGGAGTTTTTAAGGTTAGTGAATGTCTGGACTAATGGTTTCCGAGCAGGACTTTACACTGCATCGGGACCATTACCTGTCAGCTATTTAAATGTTTGGCCTGATCGGTGCTGTTACATACCTTATGTTAACTTTCCAGGAATATATTTCACAAACTACTTAACAGGTTACTGTGAAGACACCGCTGTGATGCAGATAAAGCTGTAAGAGAGAAAGAACACATCACAACATTGCTCTCTGTGATGTGCTTTTAGTTTATCTTAGAATTTCAAGAGTACTACTTGAAACATACAGAACAATAACTCACACTTGATAAATTTATATGCTGTCACACTGAAAGCTAAACAATGGGTAAAATGTTCCAGTGACTGCTTGAGTAATGCTTTCCTACCCTTTTAAAGTACTTTATTAAAATAAAATCTTCCATTTATTAAAACTCTCAACTACAAATTGGGAAACTTTTCATGATCTCCTTGAGTGTCTGTTTCACCTTTACCAGAGGCGAGTGTTTGGGTGGGACGGTATGAGTAAGAACTGTGGGAGACATGGTAGAAGTGTTTATTTCCACCTACCAGACAATGCCGTCCAAATGCTTTATTATGACAGTGGAGGTAGAGTAAGTTTGTGAGTCAGTGATGGGGAGGACAGGTCAGTCTGTGGGCAGAGGCCAGACTCTTTGGCTCGTAACCTGGAGAAGAAGTCGGATAGAGCTAAATCACTTTTTAAAAATGGTTTGTTTTGGATGGTGATGTACCAGTTTAACAGTTTACCACACAGACAAACTGCTTTCCATCCACAGTCGTTTGGCTCAGGCTAGTTGACTATTTTTAATCATTTCTCCTGTGGAAGAAACAAGTAACTGCTCTCTCCTCTGCTAATGCTTAAAAAGAAAGTTGACATGGTCGCTCTCTACCTGGATAATGAATAATAGTCATATGTCTGGTTAGTCTGGGAAAAAAAAGTGATATAATGCAGATACATGCTTTTTTCCAATTACTGAATAATTGCTGTCCTTGACCAAAGCCAAGAGGAAGACACGCAAGTTAAAACTTAGAATGATGTGCCATGTTTTTCTCCGTCTGCACGTTCTCCTAAAGAGGCACGTCATGATTTAGTTTTACTCTGCACTATCTGACAAGAGCTCCTCTGTGACGGTTCAGTGCCAAGCCTGGAATCAGGTTAAACTCTCTGCCTTGTTTTAGGGGTATTTTTACAGCATGGCAAGCTGTATTTGTGCCAAAGTTTTAATCCCTTTGTTTGAATCTTACTTTACCATGTCGTATTAAGGGTCTTCTATATGGGAAGAATCAACATAAACTTAACATTTCTGCCTTTGTTCAGACGTTCAATACAAGACAATGTTTTTAAGGGGTTAAATCTGTTACCTTCCAGTTTCAGGACATTTACTTTGGCTTCTGATTTATCTAGCTAATAATGTCAAGTATCTTTTTATATTTCAAGAAAAATCCAATTATCTTTGCAGATAATAAAATATCTAAATATAGGATTATTTCCATGATAGTAAATCTAAAAAATGTCCAAACAATCTAATTAATGTCACATTTAGTAATAAAAGCTGATTTTTTGTGCACCGTTACATATTTTGCAATGGAATAAAATGATTGTAAAAGAAAAAGCCAGAAAAACTCAATAGTCGTCACTATTATAAATAAAAAAAGAGCCATGTAGTCTTGAAACTTGTTCATTTGCATTGGACACTGGTGATATTAAATCACCACTTGGCAGATAATTTGCTTTTTGAATTTGGGACTCAGTTTTGGATTCAAATGTTGAGTTTTAAAAAATTAATGTTTTGACCGTCACAGCTGTCAGCGCTGGATACGATCGTTTGGTATTTGTAAAGTGAAAAAAACCCACAGAGACTGCAAATGGATGATTTTCTGACCTGCGTCTCATTTTACTCACCGCGTTTTGGCTTTGTGCTGCAGGTTATAACAAGTTAAAATCCCGTTTTCTTTCCAGGTCACTAAAGAGAATGAAATATCAGCCAGAATATGACAAAGAATATAAAATTCAAGTAGCAAGAGTATTTTGCCACTGTGGCTGAAGTGATGCTTCAGGTTTTACCAGCATGTGTCAAGGGATGCCTATTTTTTAACCGTCACAGCAAACTGATTGATTGCAATAGTTTGCATGGACATTAATTATTCCCTGGGATTTACTATAATATCTCATTTATACTCCTTTTTTGTCAAGCACCACAATAAGGTCACAAACTGTGGTCTATGACATGCAAACCTAATGGCATTCCAAGCTTTGCTTTGCAAACGTGTCTGCACAGTTAAAATACATTAAGTGCACCAGCTAACTATGCATCCCCCGAGTGGACTCAATGTGGACAAGTAAAATAAAATGAAAAAAACCCAACTACTTCCAGCAAAAAATGGGTTTGCAGAGCTGCTGGCATGACTACATACCTTGGTTTCGTGTTTAGAATTTAAAAAATTGCTTCATCATCACTAGTGAGATGACACAATTAATCTGTTGCTTCATCTGGTTTTTTTTACTGAATTTCCAATATGCATTAGTAAATTGCTGCATCTTTCCCATTTCCCTTGCAAAATATAAAGAAATGAGATGTACATCACGTGAAAAATTATTTTAGTGTAGACTTTAGTGTATACTAAAACGACCTGTAGAGGGCGATCTAGGGGCGATCGTGGCTCAAGAGTTGGGAGTTCGCCTTGAAGGTTGCCGGTTCGAGCCCCGGCTTGGACAGTCTCA
The DNA here is from genome assembly GCF_056152115.1 of Neolamprologus brichardi. Taxonomy (NCBI): domain Eukaryota; kingdom Metazoa; phylum Chordata; class Actinopteri; order Cichliformes; family Cichlidae; genus Neolamprologus; species Neolamprologus brichardi. The sequence goes on from NC_142122.1 coordinate 8,753,165, forward strand.
GTCGTTGTGTCCTTGGGCAAGACACTTCACTCGTTGCCTACTGGTGGTGGTCAGAGGCTCCTGTGGCGCCAGTGTCCAGCAGGGTGGCTGTGGCTACAATGTAGCTTGCCATCACCAGTGTGTGAGTGTGTGTGTGAATGGGTGGATGACTGGTTGTGTAAAGTGCTTTGGGGTCCTTAGGGACTAGTAAAGCGCTATACAAATACAGGCCATCTAGAATAGATTAAGGTTAAGGTATACATAAGTCAAAATTCCTAGGAAGCTGTTGTCAATAGAAAATATTTCAAGTCTGATTGTACTGGCAGTTTCTTGTTTTTTAAAGGCAGACAGACTTCAGAGATGATGATTGTGTTGGGTTCTCACTCCTTGATAACAAGAGTAACACTAATTCAAAGCCACAGAGGAGTTTAGAGCATGTTTGATGAAAACGTCTGGTGTGTATATGAGATCCAGTTGTCTACCAGCTCATTCATGACATCAGAAATTTGGCCTAGTTACAATCTACCCTTTGCTCATGTCTTTCTGATTAGACGTTCAGAGAAAATCTGTCTCCAAGCAACATTTTTTAATGTTTTTCAAAATAATAAAAAAAAAAGTTTTGAAGTTGGAGGCTGGGGCCAGGAGGGGGTGGGTGTGGGGGGTGGGGGTTACAATGAGAGAAGCATGAAAGCTCAATGTAGATCACTTCACAAATGGCCTCAGATTGTCTGATATGAGTTGGCAAGTGAAGGTTGGAAAAGTGTGTCCTTTTTTTGGTAAAGTACCTGCTCTTGATGCTCTGTTGGATTCAACTAGATCTCTTCTAGTCACTTTTGAGACCTTGGGTATGAAACACATTTGATAAAAGTTTTAATCTGCAGGATATTTTTATTTTCTTTTTGTTTTTTTACCTTTTATAAAACATGTTTAGAATTAAAAAAGCCTAATCATCACTAGCGAGATGACACAGTTGCTTCTTGTGTTTTCATGTTGGAATACTGAAAATAATTTCAACAAGAGTTGGCTCAGGTACACAACTGGGACACTTCCCATAGCAGAGGACTCTGTTGCTGCTCAGTACACACCTACTCTCTCCACTCACTAACACAAAACTCCATCTTTCTGGCAAAGTTTGTACTCCCCTGAAATCCTTTAGAGCTTAAATATATCTGAGGCATCTGTAATGCCAAGGACCATTACTGCTGTCAGAAAGAAGGCCGTGTTCCAACAGTACAGTATAATTGACTCACTAATAGATCATGAGTGATCTTGGGAGAGGGGAAGAAAGATTCCGATTGGAGAGTGTGGTTTGGCTACTTTGAAACTTAATCAACGTTGAACCTGTCTTCAGCCAAAGATCAATTACATAAATTAGCCTCTAGGTCAAGCTTCAGTGCAAAACAATCTTGTCACGTCGGCCTAAAAAAAAAAAAAGCAAGGCAGCAGCTGACAAGTGTTTGAGAAAAACAGAAATGTTTTGAGCAAAATAGGCAAGTGACCCGTGAGTCCAATTTGTACGTTAGTTTGGCATAACCTCAGATTCAGCTGAATGCTGCCTTTGTTCAGACATAGGGGAGCTAGAAAGAGTAGACGCCAAAAAGTAAGAACAAACCAATTTTTCAAGGGATGACAAAAAAGTTCCAAAGTCCCTAATCTCAAAATGTGTCTGTCCCGTTATATAAAATCTGAAGTGAGTTAAATGTGTATTGCACGAGTGTTATGTTAACATGTTGCTGTATTTGTTGTTGCAGTGGCTGATTGGAGACAGAGACAGGGATTGTGGGATCACCTGCTCAAGGACGGGGAAGCCAGTGTGTGGTTCAGACGGGCGGAGCTATGACAGCAACTGTGAATTGCAGAAGGCGCGCTGCAAAGATAAGACACTCACATTAGCACACAGAGGCCGGTGTCGAGGTGAGAGCTAAACTCTGGTCAACTTTGTGCAGATACACGGAGCTATTTTCAGGGTGCATTCAAGAAAATTGAGATGTAGGATTCATCTGTTTTTATTTATAAATGTAAAAAGTGATGATGTTTACATGAATGTTTTCCTGATGTCTATGTTTACACAATCCATTTCTCACACATAACAGTCCACAGCTATCAGTAAAAGTCATATATGCATTTACATACATCAACGGGCACACAACAGGTACAATAATAAGTCAGACACAGCACTAATGAGACGTGTTGGGATGAAGGTTGGTTGCAAAGCAGCTTGCAGATGCATAGCAACTTTAGGTTGGATAAAAGAAGACTCTGTACTAAGATTAGCTGACCTGTGGGATTGCAGTTGAGGTTAACTTGGCCTACCTATACTGATGCTTTGCTCATTTTCTGAATCTGTATCTAGGGCTGGAGAGGAAATGGATCAAAAAGAAAATCACCCTAAAAACACATGGTGTACTATAGCATTGCCATGGTAGATAGTTTGCATTGGTCTGAAATGTCAAAACAATACAGCTGGATTTGTACTTTTATATTTTTGATACTTTGAAATATTCTAATTGATTTTAATTTCAAGAGAGTGTGGGAGTTCTGTTTATGTTTATTTAAGTTTTCCTTGTCACACCTGTTGCTCATTAAGGCGTGCAGAGATTTTGTATTGTACTCGACTCTAAATAGTACCTGAAAGAGTACAAAAAAGAGCATCAACAGCCAAAACCACACAGACTCTGTGACCTTTTTGTCATTCAGGTAAAAACTGGGTGTTGCCAGTGGCTCTAGCACCAACTGCCACATCTGAAGGGAGAGACGTGGAGCTCAAAGGTAAGAACTGTGACACCTTAAACACTGCACACAACCTAAAATGCAAAAGCTTTATAATTCATCATAACCTAATATGGCCACTAAAAAAGCAATAAAATAAAAATGAAAAAAAGCAATAAAATTAATTTATTAGAATCTTAAATAGCATATTTAAATAACTGCAGTCTGTGGCCACAACTGAAAGTCTGGGAAAAGTGGAACTAAATGAGAAGATGTCTTAAATTTTCTGCCTCTGTGTAGCCATGTAAGATTTTACAGACCAGGCTCACACACTTCCTCAGTCTCTGGATGCCAGCCACCCAGCAACGGCGGAGATTGATAGGTCTAAAGTCAAGATTGGAACCGGGCATTGTAGCCCCCTTTTTTCCAGACCCCCTTCTATCCATTAGAAAAACAGCAGTACGACTAAATCCATTTTTGGAGTGAATCTGACTCCCTTTGTGTGGTAATATGTGGCTTTGTTTCATAATACCAGTGTTGTGCCAAGGGAAGGAAAGCTGGGCAAAGCTCACGCAGTCTTTGCAGATGCAGCAGGCCTGTTCTGTTGTAATGAAAATGCTGCTTTATTTAGGCAGGCAGTTCGTGAACCAATCCTTGTTTACAACGACAAAGCCAGGCAAAGTCTGGCTGAAATGTGCGTGAGATACAGATTAAACACAACAGATTAATTTGAATACGAGGCTTATAAATTGCTAACAAGTACAACAAACAACCGCAAACAACAACAAGCACAAAGCTGTGGCTGATTCAACCGGCAGACCTGCTTATTCATTATTTAGCTTTAAAATCAACACATTATGCACGAGGTCATCATTCAAAGTCTCTCAAAGGGAGATTTGTCTGTGTGCATACACTGTGTTTCGGCTTTGTTACAGCTAACAAGCACGAGACGACAACCTGCAAACGACTGCTGGGCTCGACTTTCTTTTTACATTTACATAAATCAGACGTATTCAGGTTGGATTTTGGGGTTGCTTTTATGTCTCTCACTACAATATTCTATCTGCATTTTCTCTACAATACAAGTCTCATTTATAAATTCATGCATGGCTGTCCTCCTCAGTGACATCACCATCCTATTTTGGCCCTGTCAGTCTTTTATACTTAAAGGAGACATCATGTCTGTCTCTACTCAGGTCCAGAGATGACTTTTTCAAACTTTTATTTATCCAGGAAAAATATTTGTCAAAAGTGGAGGACTGTGGTCGACTGGTCAGCTCCCTGGTGTGACTGTGTATACATGAACGGTTGAACATGAACGCAGGTCCACAGGATTTTTGAGTGCAATAAAAACAGTAGTCGTTGATGGGAGTTTGAACCAGTGAACAGCTGGTGTGAAGCCCACTTCATTCTCTGACCTTTAAAGCCACCTCCATCTCTGTGCCCCGAGAGCAGGACAAGCTCATCGGTGCTGCACGAACAGTTTCCACTGACATTTCCAAATATCCATGTAGAGTACATGACGCACTCCTCAGCACTAACAATGAAGTGTCCATAGCCTACATCTGGCACTAGCAGTGGTCAGTGTTGAGGAATGTGTTGTTTTAGTATTTTTGAAGACTGTTAAAAAGTCTCTGCCTCCTCTAGAGTTGAGCTACCTGCAGGTTTTACAATTATTATGGTTGGAGCTTTTTTTTCCTTCAGATTTGTGAAAAACCACACGCTGAAAGTTTGATGAAGTGTTTTAAGGGTCAGATTAAAAATCAAAACTGAGAAGAAAGTTATAAAATTATGTTTGTTTTTTCATCCTGTCAAAACATGCCCTTGAGCAAGGCACGGCAGTAAACTGTGTCTGTATTTACAGGTGTGAGCAGAGTGTTACTGGCACAGAACATGTGTCTTCAGTACATAAAAACAGTGCTGGAAGTTTGTATGCAGTGTTTGAGAACAGAAGGTCCTTTCAATACGTTTCAGATGCAGGACAGTCCAAGTGTCGTGTTGAGAGGAACCAGGCTCTGGAGCAAGCCAGAAGACCTCAGTCTTCAGAGTCCATGTTCATCCCGGAATGCAATGAAGATGGAACATTTGCCCAGGTCCGTATCCGATCACCCGCGGCTTTTTCCTCCCCTTTTAAATCTTTCACGCTTCATCTTTCTCTTTCCATTAGTCTCATGTGTACCCCCCTCTTCAGATCACCCCAAAATTGAGCTTTTTCTTCACTGACAGAAAGGTCCACCCCCGGTTCTTTATTTACACTCTCATGTGTTTTACCTCTTCCATGTGTCTTGCCTCTGCAGGTCCAGTGCCATACTCTGACCGGTTACTGCTGGTGTGTTACCAGTGATGGCAAGCCAGTGAGTGGCTCCTCTGTGCACAACAGGACCCCAGTGTGTTCAGGTACTAAATAGGGGGGAATCAAGTTGGTAACCTGTTGATGAGGAGCATCACATACGAGTGATGGTTAATTATTTGTGTTACCTGAACAGCTCTACTTCGGAGTCATTTTTAACAGTCTGCATGACCAAAGTATCCGAGTTGGTTGAATGTTTCCCGACAATTCCTTGTCGGTATGAAAAACAGAAAAATAAGCTTTTAGACATGATAGTTGTGGCTATGTTTGCTGGATCTTGCAGGCAAGCGTGCTTGGAAGCCAAGTCGCTGGGTTTTGGGGGCAGTCAATCATTTTAGGAAGTGAACTAGTTTTCATAATTCAAAAAACATCTGGCAATAATTCTTTTTCAAAGGCTTTATATAATTTTAGGATACTACTGGACACAGAGGTAGAGTTAAACTTATAAATGATGTTCAGGAAGCCTGCCAGTCCTGATGGAGGATAAAGAGTGAACACAGCATTTGGATGACAGTTACAAAAGGTCTGTCTGTAAATGTCGAGCCATTCTATGGGCACATGTGTATTAAATGTCATGTGGCTTACAGCAGGTGCAAGGTCAACGAGAAGGCTAATGGCCATACATGCAGGGGCCTCTCGGCACTCAAACTCTCCCCCCTCCTTTAAGTGCTCTCAGCAGGCTGGAGGAGAGAGAGCAAACGGGGCTCTGCACACTCATCCTGGATGGGAACACTTTATGATAATCACCATCATTTTCTCTCAGAAGATAATACACAGCGATCTTTGCCAGAGCTGGATTGCAAAGCCACTAGAGCATATGGTGCAAATTTTGTGTGGAAAGTGCGGTGAAAGTGGTCGCATGCCCCTCTGAAACTGCTCAGCAGATGAAGCACCCCCAACCAAACCTCCCCTTTTCTTTTTCTCTTCAGTTCCTTGATCGATCTCTATCTGCCTAATCTGCTGTGCTTTCTCTTTTCTGTCTCTTTAACTTGTGCCACATTTTTCTGTTTGATGCTTTGAAGAAAACTTCACAAATTGATCATACTTCCATCCACCCGTTACAACAATAAAACCTCACCTTACTGATTTTCCAATTTATGAAGTAGCTCTAATTATAATTTTTTTCCTCTGTTGTTCTCTGCACCAGATGTGTTTTTTAATGGCGCATATACTTAATTTTTTCAGTTCACCCTTCACAACAGAAAGTGACAGCAAATTCATTTGTGCAGCCACACAAAACATGTGTTCCTGAAAGTTTTGTGACTTTTCTGTGTTTAACGCTGCAGACAATTCTTTGTGCTTTTTCCCGTGAGGCTCTGTTTCCTCAAACATCATCACTTTGCAATGTTTGCATAACATTTTTTACTTCACCCCTGTAAGCCAACTCAGAGAGAGACATTATACTGAAATGAATTCATTTTGGTGCAAAAAATGAATTTGCTCCAAAACAGAGCTGCACCAAATCATATTTGCTTGTTCAGGTCCTTAACTTACAGGACTTACTGTTCATATATGACATAAATCTGTTCTGGATGATTGGTTTGACAAAATAAGCAATGTGAAGATGTCACTTTGGATGATATCTTTAACTACAACATTCTGACAATCCAAAAATACAAAATACACTGATTGGCCATTTTGTTAGATATACTGTATACTCACATGGTAGCAATTCAGTGTATATAGGCGTGTAGTCATGGTCAAAATGACGGGTTGATTTTAAAAAGGAGCATCAGAATTAAGCAGAAAGGTGATTTTGTTTGTGCCAGACGGGCTAGTCTGAGGATTTCTGAAACTTCTGGCACAACCATCTCTTGGCTTTACAGGTAATAGTCTGAAAAAGAACAAATATCCACTCAGTGGCAATTCTCTGGGCCTTGTTGATGCCAGAGGTCAGAAGAGAATGACCAGACCGCTTCAAGCTGATAAGAAAACAGTAATTCAGATAACCTGCTGTTACAGCAAAGGTATGCAGAAGAACATCTCTGAATGTACACATTCAGCAGCAGAAGCCCACACTCGGTGCCATTCCTGTCAGCCTGGAAAGATAGGAAACAGACTGTAATTCATACAGAAGATTGGAAAAGTGTTGCTTGATTTCTGCTTCGACATTTAGATAACAGGGTCAGAATTTGGTCTAAACAACATAAAAGCTTGAGTCCTTCTTCCCTATTTGTGTAAGGGTGCTGGGGATATTTTGTTGGCTCACTTTAGGCCCCTTGGTACCAACTGAGCATAGTTTAAACGCCACACCCTCTCTTAATTATTTTTGCTGACCATATAAATCCCCTTATGGCCACAGTCTAACCATCTCCTGATGGAGATGCACAACACAATTTCTACCTGTCTCCTTTCTGTCCTGCATAAGATCCGATATCTTCATTGTTTCTTGCAAAGGTATGTATGACACTGGTGCCTGAATCTGGGCACAATAAACCCACTGGTGTCTCCGGATACTAAAGTTTAACAGTACATGCCCAGCTCATCTGCCCCTTACTATACCTTCCCAATCAAATAACCTTTGACATGCTTAGATGCGCCTGTCTACTGTGACCCAAATCAATCATCTCGCATACATTTGCAGGAAACTTCCGTGAATTTATGGGAACTCATGCTGGGACAAGTGGATTGTCAGGTAGTAAATTTCCTTCTAGTTGCTTTAACTTAAAAAAGAATCTCCCATTTTTCTGTTCTATTGTAATTGGTTGCACCGTTTAATTTTGCCCTGCCCTCCGTGCATCCACGCATGACACCAAATACCTGCATGCACCAAACAAGAATGACATTTAGAACTTGGAATCTTTCATGTTTAATTTCCACAGATGAAGCAGATCATTCAGTTTTGCGTTGGTCTGTGTTAAAAGTATAGTACTAACAATATGTACTCGTCCACCTAACCAAAAGAAGAGACACCAGTGGATTGGGTAATCAGTAGGAGTGCTGGTTTTTCTGATGTTTCCTGTGTCGACTGTTTTAAAAGAAATAAAAACATTTACTTGCTGTAAGTTGGTAATTTTTTTTTTATTTTACCAGCTCAAAAAAAAAAAAAAACAGTTTTGAAGACAAATCCTTTAAATTTAACTTTACTGACTGTTACTGTCTAGTCTTTGGTTTACACTGTTTCTTCCTCTTCACAGGGTCAGTAACTGATAAGCCACCAGGGCCACCAAACACAGATAGAAAAGGTGAGTTGTGATCTGCTGTTATGTGTGCATGTACCCTAAAAGTGTTTTGACCTGATTTTACTCCATGTGATCCATGCAAAGTCAACATTTGTGAAGAACACAAATTTACACGTACTGGCCTTCACTGTTAAATTTAAAGGGAATCTAAAAACAACACCAAGAGATGTTTTCCCCCTTTTATAAGATGCAAATGATGCTGAATTTATTATAAAGATCTCAAATATATGCACCACTGTCTAATGCATCCCTCAAGTGACAGTTCATCTTTAACCATAGCAGTTTTGACAAATCTGTATGAAATCTTGACTGGTTTTGCTTAAGTTATGCTTTTTTCCCCCACCCTTCAGGAATGATAAAATATGGAACATTAAAGAATTAATTCAAGAAATTAAAGAAACACTGAGGAGACTTTCTACTGAGCCTCTAAAAATCGGTCTTTGCTTCAGAAATCTCACAGAAAATAGATCTTAAAGAATTTCTTTAAACTGAGAAAAAGCGGGCAGTCTCTCAAAGCGTCTCAGCCGATGCCGTTTCACACCACTTGACAATTGCAGTAAGTTACAGGTTATTTTGACATGCTTATCACACTCTAGCTGGGTTTACACCAAGACCGACCCAGTGACTACTGCATTTTATTTACATTTCAACCTGAATAGGTCAGTTTGACCTCAGGTTCTTTACCATTACTGACATGTCATCTGATTTAAGAACTTAACATTAGTGTTTATCTCCAATCAAAGTTTCTCTGTTGTTTGCTTTTGATTGAATTATTTCCCAAGGAATTTTCCAGATGCTACAATACCACATGTGGGTGAGTATTCTAGGCAGTTCAATTCACAGCATTACATGAGATCCTTTAAAGTTTTGCAACTCTACCTAAAAGCTTAGCTACTTTAAATTTGACCAGTTTTCCCCACAAGGTCACCCTCTTTGGCGCCCCTGGGTTACTTTCAATGCAGCTGCAGTTTTTAGAAATCAGTTCTACTCTAACTGAAAGGGGTATATAAACATGGACTTTAGACTTTTGTAGGGAGCAAACTATCAACTTCTACGTCACTGCAGAGTGTAGTGGAGAATAAGAGCTGGGGCTCTGGTTCCTGAGACCAAACAGCAGTTTTTGATAGAAATTTCCAAAGCAGCAAATGACAGCCACGACCATGCTCATCGTTCACAGGGTTTGAATTTGCCTTGATCGGATCTGACTGACTCATGGAGGTCTACTATATTGCACAGAGGGAAAAGATTAGGTGTGCACTGTGCACATGCTCACAGTGAAATGAAATGCAGGAGTATTTTCACCTCGCCAATGAAAGCTTTGCTCACCTGCCACTTTGAAACAGTGTGGGATTGTGGGCTACATAGCAAACTCAAAAGCCTTCAGGTGATAACAGAGGGGGACTTCCAGAAAGCATTCTTGAATCTTTAATAGGCAGAGTTGCAAAACTTTATAATCACATCTATAAATGTAAAAAAACGGACTTGAAATGTTTATAGTTTTTGCTTAACAGTTAAAGTGTTGTATTTTTGTTATACCCATATGAACTTTAGCATTGCCAGAATTTACTGCGTTTAAGAGAGGAAAGTCAAATATTTAGTTAATAATTTACCAAGAAAACTGAAGACAGCAGTTTATTCGGCCCTCAGCGTGGGAGCAGAGACACAAATATTTTACCAGTGTTTAACTGTAATAAATAAGAATAAACGTTTATACTGTGATCTTCAATTTTACTACTTGTAGTTTTGGTTAGTAGTTAAAGTGAGCTGCATAATTGCATCTGCCAAACACAAGGGAGTCACGACAACTTTTAAGTCTCCTTCTACACTGGCATACTTTACGAAAGGAAAAAGGAGGAAAATATTGCTTAATAAGATTCTTTTGTGGCTTATTAGTGGTTTTTATTTTAGTGTCCAAGACAGTTAATTATCTAGTACTTCGTGTGTTTTGAAGACATAAAAGTTTGCCCCGAGGATGATGCTTGAGTGATGCGTATCCGCTTGTGAGAATAAATGACCTCGTATTATTTTTGTAAAAACTCGTGTGATTCCATTTTAAACTGGTTTTGTTATATATCCTTCTACTTAACCAAGGTGTGAAGGACTAATTTTCCAGCTTGACGTGATTGTAAACTAACGATGAGACCATCACCGAATTCACTTTGGTAAATTCCCTGGACATCCATGAGTATATTATTTCCAAATTTTAATGCATTCAAGTAACTTGAGATCTCACCAAAAACAAACATTTTTGAGTGGACTAACCAGTTGACCTACTTCCTAGCGATACATTACAACATAATTTGACAATTAAGAATGACGACACAGACAGTTTCACCTCTTTGCATTAACTGTGGATGCAGCTTTCTGATGCTACATCTGCACTGCATTTGTGCAGGTCCCGAGGAGCGGTGTCCTCCTCGTGTGAGTGTCTGGGTGTGTGGTTTACACTGCGAGTGTGAGTAAGTGTGCTAAATGTGCAGCTGATCATGTTGGTGTGAGGATGATTTATTGATGCATGTGTGCAGGACCACATGTGGGTGTTTGTCTCTCTCTCTCTCTCCTTTCTATATTATTCAGTCTGTCTGTCTGTCTGTCTTGGCCGGGCCATGTGCAAATCCCAACCATTCAACAGTTCTGGAGAGTAGATTGTATTAACCTCAATAATAGTAGTCTCTTTCCGTTTCTTTCTCACCCTTAACCCAGATGATGGCTCCAAGCCCACACCCACCATGGAGACTCATGTCCCCCCTGAGGGTGATGGTAAGCCTCCTCAATAACTCCTCCACATTAGCTTAGATAATTAGTGTGCATACGGTATATTTCTAATGACTCATGGGTTTAAAGGCAGCTGACAGCATTGCTCCTTTGTGTGCCTACATCCCATGTCTTAAGAATGCACCATTACATCAAATGGAAAAGGCCAGATGTTAAAAATACCAGATGATACATTTGATATTTTTGGAAAAACTGGGATCTTGGATGCAATTTTAGCTTTGGTTTTGTGGGCAAAGCCTGGCTGTGCATGTTGCTTTTCAAATAAGTAGCTACTGGTGAGGTTAAATAAAGCACGACTGTGTGTAAAAGTTTCTCGAGATCCACTAAATGTGCGAAAGCTATTTGTCTAGAACTTGTCATTCTGTCGCTGCAGAGATAACTGCTCCAACACTATGGATAAAACAGCTGGTTTACAAGGAGAACAAGAAGAACAGCTCCTCTTCCAGGAAACCAGGTGAGTGAAAGTAAATTTTTCTGCTTATTCTACACATATACTCATAGGCATTAAGGGTATGCATTAATTTGGAAGTTTGTGTGCGTGAAGCCCTTAAAATATAGCATTGTTGGATGCTGATAAACTCAGCTCTTCTCTACCACACTAAATAATTAGCCATACTGACCTTTGGAAGATATGAAAGCTATATCAGAGAAGTTGCTAGAACCCTAAACAAAGTATATATAAACGTGGCTCCGGTGTAACCAGTTTCAAAACCACCAGCTTGCCATGAAATGTAATCTGTTTTAACTTGAAGACAGACCTACACTGCCAGGGTTATGTTTTGTGGTTTCATTCCTTTGGTGTAATTTGTTTAGCTTTCTCTGTCTCCTTTTTAATTACGCCTTGACGTGTCCACTAAACTCTGGGCGGTTTGATGGCTGTACCAAGTCGAGGAGTGAATGAAGTGTGGCCTGTGTGAGCATGGGTATTAGGAGTAGATGGATATATTGGTTAGCTGATATATATGAGTTGATGTAAATCTTCAAAAGTCTAAAAACAGTCTATTTTGTTTAGACTTGTTTTTCTTCAATAATAAAGCTTTCATTCAGACTGTATCTCCTAAAGATGGAAAAAGTGGGAGAAAAGTGCAAATCAGGCACCTACTGTGTTTGTGTTGAGCTATAATGTTTCCACGAGTGTTTAAAAAAGCATTTATGATTTAATCAGACTTTCAGAAAATCAAATACCCATGAAAACTGATGTGGAAGCTTGCAGACGTGTAAGCCACGTAGTTTTTGCTGTTAAAATACTGAAAGGAAAAAAGAAAAAATTCCCCACATCTCACCAGTAGTTTGTTTGCCTGTCTTCTCGCACACATCAGTATTTTGCATCTAAATATTGTTGATGTATCTATGTAATCTCACAACTCTTCTTTCATCCTAAACCTTTTTGTCTGCCATTTACCACAAAATCTGATTTTACATGCTACGCTGCAAACAATGAGGCATACAAATACTTGATTGTACATTGGGGTTTCCTGGGATTATGAACGATGGTGATGTGGCAGGGGAAACTGTGGCCAGCATTGAGGGGTGTATTCGCTGTGACAGCTCTTTGAAACTTCTGTGGAAACACCAGCTTCCTGTTTCAAATTAGCATCCGGTGTCCTCAAAGGACAAGCGACAAGGCCGAGTGAGGGGGAGATGTCATCACATTTGAGGCATGAGCGATGTGTGTGTGTGTCTACATCTGCATGTGATTGCAAACCGCGTGTGTGTTTGTGTGTGTTGTCAAAGGAGATTGTGAGCCTGTGCCTAATTTAAAGTTGGAAAGCAAATAACAGTTACTGGAGGAAGCGTACTTAAACCTCTTCTTCTTTTGGCTGCTCTCGTTAGGGGTCACCACAGCTGATCGTCTGCTTCCATCTCATTCTATCCCAACCATCCTCCTCTGCCACACCAGCCCTTTTCATATCCTCCTTCATTTTATCCATGAATCTCTTTCTCTGTGGTCTTCCTGGTTTCCTCCTGCCTGGCAGCTCCATATTAAACATCCTTTGTCCAATATATCCACCATCCCTCCTGTCTGCACATATCCAAACCATCTCAACTGTTCCTCGCTAAGTTTGTCTGTCTTCTCTAATCTTGTCCATCCCGTATATTTAGCTCTGCCCTCTCCAGCTCTGCCTGTCTTTTTGTCAGTGCCGCCATCTCCAAAAAATACATCATAGCAGGTCTCACTACCATCTTGTAAACCTTCCCTTTTACACTTCATGCTATCCTTCTATCACAAATCACCCCCTCCACTCTTCTCCACCCACCCACCTGCACTCTCTTCTTCACCTCTCTTGTGCATTGTCCGTTGCTTTGGATGGTTAACCCCGGGTATTTAAAATTGTCTCCTTCACTTTTCCACCTGTTTCCCTCTCAGTCACACACATGTATCCTGTCTTTCTTTCATTCCTCTTCTCTCCAGAGAATACCTCCACCTTTCCAGGCTCTCTTCCATCTGCTCCCTACTCTCACCACAGATCATAACATCATAGTCAAGGAAATTCTTGCCTGACCTCATCTGTCAGGCAGTGTCATCTCCAGTGTAATCCCATCCCCACTCTGAACCCATCTGTCATTCCCACCCCACACCTCACCGCTGTCTTACTGTCCAGCAGTACATGTCCAGCACCACCCTCTCTGCCATTCTCTTGGCATCATATGCTTTCTCTAGATCAGCAAGAACACTGTGTAACTCCTTTTGACCTTCTTTATACTTTTTCACCAATACTCATGAAATCTCATCTTAACCTAGCTTCAGCGTTATGCCTCTGTAGCAACAACAGTTTTGCACATCATCCTTGTTCTTGAAAACTTGTACCAGTACACTTCTTCTGCTTACATTCTTAAGTGCACTGGCTCTTTTGTAATTCTTTCATTTAATGAGCTAGTTACCAGTGCTGGGTAATGTTACTTTTAAGAGTACTTGTTACGTTACAAAATATCCACAATATAAATCATTTCTTATGTTACAATGTTAACTATTTAAAAAAATAACTTTTTATTGTACTTTGAGATTCCAGCATTCACAATTATTTGCACATGTTGATTATCTGAAATACTGTACATTTCAGATAAAGAAAGGAAGAGGTAAGATATATTTTGTTTTGGTGGGAAAACTCCTTTGTTATAGCGGTTCAAAGTTCACAACAAACATATATGAAATATGTAGAAGGGCATATAACTTACATATAATACAGTATGAAAAATTAATTAGGTAAAAACTAATCTAAAATAAATACAATAAAGTAAAATAAGTAGATTTTACTTTAAGTATTAGTAATATTACAATAAGTGAAAAAGCTACTCTCAGTTTAGGGGTGAAATAAACTTAACATGAGAGGGCAGGACTTCTAAATGTAGTGACTTTACCTCATTGCATAGCAGGTTGGTACCGATAGCATCTCTTCCATTAACAGTGGCAGCTGTAGCATTGTTTGCTGGTACTTTTTAAGGCAGAGGTCACATTTTGCATGTGCATTTTATCTGCAAAATGCTGTAACTGGAGAACAAGGCGATATAAGGGTTTCAAATTGATGCCAAAGGTGTATCTACTAAAAATCTCATATGGGTTTGAATTGCAGTAGCGTCAACCTGAAGGTTAAGGTCAGAGGTCAAGTCTTCTGAAAATCTTGTGAATGCGATAACTCAAGAAAGAAATCAATAAATTAAATAACTAATTTGTAATTTGTTAGCTCCAGCATACGCAATTACAGCGTGTCTTCTGATTGGTTAGTAAAAAAAAGTCCATTGTTTGTCTTTTGTTAATATCCCTGATGCTGTGCCTTCTTCCTTTTTAACATGTTTTGAAAACATTAAAACCCTAAAAAGATTTAAAACCCAATTATTTTTCACTGCAAAAACTGCCCTTTCTCATACTTCATTCATGGATCCATTCTGTCTTTAGACGTTTCTAGCAATTTTGCAATTTTTATAATCATTTAACCAAGAAAAAAAATGAACAGTAAACCTTTAAAATACTATAAATACGATAAATATTAACATTTAAGGCCACAATCTTGAGAATTCAAGTTGTAACCAATCACATATTGTATCATGTGCACAAATACACACTAACTGGCCATTCTGTTCTACTGCTTGTTAATCCAAATATCTAATCAGCCAATCAAGTTAGTGTATTTAGCCATGTAGAACTGGCAAAAACAACCTGAAGCAATGACATTGGCCTGCTGCGTTGAGTTACTGTTGCAGTCATATATCAGTTCAAACAGTCATTACAACCAAGGCATGCAAAAGAGCATCTCTGGACAAACAATACATCAGTCTTTGAAGCAGAGGGACTACAGCAGCAAAAGACCACACTGGATGCCATTTCTGTCAAGTAATGATTCTAGACGTGAAAGTATGGATCCATCCTGCCTTGTATCAGCATTTCAGGGTGGTAGCGATGGTGTGATGGTGTGGGGGAGTATTTTCTTGAGACACTTGGGGCCCGTTAGTACAAACTGATCATTTAATTGCCACAGCCTAACTTTATGATCACAGTTTATTAATCTTCAAAAGCTGCCACCAGCAAAATAACACACCATGTCGCAAACATCAAATAATCTCAGACTGGTCTCTTGAACATGACAGTGAGTCCATTGTACTCAAAATGGCCTCCACGGTCACCAGATGTCATTCTAATAGAGCAACTCCATATGGTGGAACAGGAGATACACATCATGGATGTGCAGGTCACAAATCTGGAGCAACTTTGTGACGCTGTCCAGTCAGCACAGATCAAAAATAAATTAAAAATAATCAAGGCAGTTCTAAAGGCAAAAGCTGTCCAAATGGGTACTAGGAAGGTGTTATATTGTTGTATTATATTCATACACATACACTCAGTCACTCGGGCAATTCAGCACGCGAAAGGGAAGAGCGAATAAATCTCTCTAACCACCAGGCAATTTCTCCACTTGACTCTAGGACAAGGGCAGAGGCTGGCAGGGCTCCTTATACTGACAAACTGCTTTATTAACTTCTGGATAAAATCATTTCTAAGCAGAGAAGATTTGGCATAACAATCCTTATTTAAACCTTCCTGTCTTTAAATACAAAGTGGAATAACCCGAGTCCCAATGGAGCAGACATCCCGCACGCACATAAACTGCGTTATTCATTTACAGGCTTTGTCTCTGGACACTCAATAATTCTGATTTAGAGCGATGTGGAGATTGTGCTAGTGAAATGTGTTTGCTTAGGCAAAGCAAAGCAAGGTCCATTTTTCAAACAGATGCTGTGTTGCCAGACTTTGACGTGCTGTTGATCAAATGTTGCAAGCAGGGGGAAAGCGCTCTGTCATGCAGCTCATTTTTAAAAGTGTACAGAGAAGCAGAAACTTACAAACCACCACTCCTCTCTTGTGGTGAAGCAAACAAAAGAAAAACAAATATGCTGAAGGGATATAATGCGATCATGTCATTAATGAGCATGATTTTGTTTAAACATTTGCAGTCTTAAAAAGACTTTTGTTTCTTGTAATCCCATTTACATGTCATGCATGAGGGCAGGATGCACTTGTTTAACTTTAAAGGGCAATAAGTGTGCACAGCAACAGGCTGTTCGGTTGATGTGTTCAAAAGTTACACCATCTTTTTAATGAGTCTCTATCATCTCAATCCTTTTGTTGTGTTGTAAAGACAAACACATGCACCTATATACATCCTCACAGAGTTCCTCTATTACTAACATTTCTGCCATCTTAACTGCAGAGAAGGCAGACAATGTTGCAGTGATTACCCAACAGCTGAAAGCCATTGAAGTGAACTGAAAAAGAGAGCAATCGGAGGGGGGAGAGCAGGTTTAAAGATGGAGGAATTGGGATGGAGGGAAGCAGAGTAAAAGAAAAAGAAAGAAAACGATGTAGAGGAGTGGAGGAAAGGACTGAGAAAGTGAGGGTGGTCACAACAAGCATAGGAATAAAGAAAAAAAGGAGATTAAAAATTATTTTGCTAAGGCTGGAGCCTCAGTAACAATGGCCAAAGTGAGACGTTTAAAATGGGGCAAACGTGTTATCAAAGATACTGCAGACAGCCATCTTTTGTTCATTATCAATTTGCCCTGAAGAAAATCACAACAACAATGATCACATTGTTACGACTGTTCCTGACTTCCACTTGTGTGGGTTTCATTTTTTTCCCCCAAACTACAATATTTGTTTTCTGAGGGTTTTGTGTTTCTTGTCTTTCAGTTCCTGTCGAAGGAAGGGAAATAAAATTGAAAAAGAAACAAAAACAAAAAATAAATAGAGCAGAAATGCAGATATCCAAGGCAGGCCTGGACGACGTTGATTGAATTTCATGTCCGCACAAAACTGAAAGGATTACATTGCAAGCATCCAGCCTTTTTCCATTTATATGTACAAAAACAATTTTCTTTTGGGAATCCTAGTGCCTGGCGCCAGCATAACCTCTGTATAATAAACAGTGCTAAATAATTTGGATGTGAAGGAACCTTGGCGAGGACAGCACTAAGAACACTTGAGTATGAGTCCTTACAGGACAAAAAATGTTCTTTAGTGCAAGGACACGTTTAGCTCTGTGCTGGCAGCCACGCTCAGGAAATCTGACCTCCCCACCTCCCACTCTCCTCAGCTAGGTCTCAGGCCTTCTGCTGAACCCGCCACCACCGTCATCTCCATCTTTATTAACTTCACCATGGATCGCGATAAGAGAGTATTGTGGTTTGCACACAGTCACTGCCAAAACAAAAAGAAACAGAAGTAATGACATGCTAGGTTTTTCATGACCCAGTGTTCTCAAAACGCCACCTATAAAGAGCAGCTCAGTTTTGCGGGGTTCAAATTCATGATATCAGCTTGATTATTGCCTGATGCGGACAAAGCAGGGCACTTGTTTAAGCTGGGGATGAAAGTGAGCATCGTGTACAGCAGTCAGTCAGTCAGTGTCACAGAAAGACTTGCATCTTGGAAAAATTGTGGAAGACTCAAAACAATTCTGCCACTTCTGTAAAGTTGACTGACGTGAGTACAGAGTGCTCCACCAGCTGTTTAGACTTTTTCCCCTGCTCAGCTTTGCAAAACTGGAAACAAAGCAAAGCAAAAGATGAATAATGTTGCTGGAGTAGCTAGGTGGAACTATTAAACACAAGACAGCCAGTATCGTAATACTATCTGGTTACCATTGGCTGTTTACACTCTTTTCCTGAACTTCCATCCAGTGACATCAGGCATCTCGTGAAAGATGGCAGCCGTGATTGATCATGGACCAGTGTAGATCTGTCCTGTGTCTCAGTCATAAAAAGACAAGTTTTTATGACTAAATGGATACGGCAGCCATTGTAACAGACAATAATATTCTGTACTCTAAGCACAGCATCATGATTTAAATGTCAGCCTTTTAATCAGCACTGTGATTTTTATTATTATTTCCTGCTAAGGCTCCAGAACACTGGTTTCTGTGTTATTGTGAATTTGAAAAAAAGACCATGATAGTATTATTATATTTGCTTTTGAAATACAGGTGTAGGAAATACAGGTGTAGGAAATACAGGTGTAGGAAAGAGGAGAGGGAGTCTATAACCATGTAGAAAAGAGTTACACAAGGTATTATGTGTGTAATTTAAAAACTTCAAAGCTATTGTCAATACTGCCAGGTACAACTTCTTAGTAATGGGTTGGACCTTTTAAAGCCTTCAGTACTGCTTTCATTGTTTTTAATGTTGATTGTACAAGTTGCTGGGGACGTTACTCAGAGATTTTGGTCCATATTGGCATGATTCGTACCACATCCTGATCCACTAAAACCCCAAGGTTGCTCTATTGGAATGAGCTCTGGTGACTGTGGAGGCCATTGAGGTATAAGAAACCAAGAAATGATTGCAGTGTTCACAAAGGTATGGTGATGGTTAACTGCAATAATCAGGAAGTCTGTGGATTTTAGATGACGGTCAGCTGAAAGCAATACTCATCAGACCATCTTTTTTTTTTGATTTTTGGGTAGCCTGTGTAGCATCCAATCTACTAAAAGGTTCAATGTGTTGCGTGTTCAGAGATGTTCTTCTCCATACTTTTGTTGTGACAAGTCATTATTTGAGTTACTGTTTCCGTCCCATCATTTTGAACCAGGTTGGGTATTCACCTTTAACCTCTAATATTAACAAGGCATTTTCTGGTTGGTTGTGTGGGAAAATCCCAGTAGATCTGAAATGCTGAGAGCAGCTTGTCTGGCACCAACAATCATGCACAAACATTCACATTTCACATAACCTTTCTTCTCTATTCTGATGCTTGGTTTGGGCTTAAGCAGGTCAACTTCACCATGTCTACATGTTTAAATCAACAGCAACAGATTCTGAAACGCCCAGAGCAGTGCTCACAACTACTGATTTGCTATTGTGGCTGCTAACGTAAAGGGCTTGAATACAACCCGCTTTTTATTGAATGGTCTTAAATTATGTAAAGACCAGAAATCTAATTTCTGTTTTCACTGCTCAACTCCTCTGATGCTGATCTGAAATAGGCAGGGGCTGTGTGATACAGCTGTTATTCTTTGGTAGCAAAAGCTGAGTAAGCTAAGACTGCAGGCACTGTCTTGGCACTAGTCAGCCCCTTAATGTGAAAACACCACCACATGTCACCACCTTGAAGAAAAGTCACTGTGGCTCTGTTATTGTTGCTTAAGGCTTCATCATAGCGTGCTTGAATGTAAAATGAAGAATGGATTTGCAGCGACCAAAGCACACTTAATCACCTTGGTAACCATCTCAGCAGGCGGCTCTGTTGGACGTGGCTTAAGAGTGAGCAATGGATTAAATGGATGTGAATATAAATACATTCTTCATCCACTGATGTGCACTGAGACAAGGTGCTGCAGGAGCATCTCTCAA